>NC_091058.1:165366265-165695328 GCF_000393655.2 Nicotiana sylvestris
ACGTCATCAAACCCTTGTTTAGGGCTTCTGCAGTGACTTTGGCTAAATGAGACGAATTTTGGATGATGAGGGAGATTGGCTTGTTTTCCAGCTGAAAATTATAGCACAACGCCTGGCCATGGAGAGCAATCTCTAGCCAGGATGCCGGCGTGTGGTCCTGCAGTGGTGGGATGGAGGTCAGAATGATTGAGGGTTTGGGAGGGTATTCCATTTTTGGGTTTTTTCTGCTTAGCCTTTTTTGGACTACTATTAAATGAGGGTTATTAGGGTAATCAAGTGTCTTGGCTACTGATGGAGGTGGATCGACACCCATGGTAGTTGCTTCGTAACCTATGCCTAATACATAGATTGTGGGATTATGGGAAAATCCGGTTAAGTTGATGGCTATTGTCAAATCAGTTGCAATTTTTGGATTTCTCAGATTTAGCTCTTGAGTTTCCATGGAAGCATTTTGCATAGAGTGTGTTTGTAGGGGATATGTAGAACAGTAGGGATCATCATTTGGGTCTACTAGAGTGTTATTGGGTTTAAGGATGGTGTGGGGGCTCCGTCTGCTGCAATGTCAGTCCCCCCTCTAGGCTCTTTGGGCTAGTTGACTTTGAGTTTCTGGGGGGGGGGGCAGTTGATTTTGCCTTTGGGGTGTAGGCCCTTTATCTACAGTGGGTGTTGGTTCTCTTCCTTCTAGGCCCGCTTTTCTCTTTGTACTTGTATTGGGCATGTCCCTTATGGGTTGTCTGTGTATTGGTTGATTCTTCATGGGGGTGGGGTGTCTTTTGTGCATTGGGTTGGGCTAGCATCCTACATTGGGTTAGTTTTAGAAGTATAACGGAAAGTTTGGGTTTCGAGGAACTTACCGGAGATGGCGTCGAACATTCGAACTTGGATGTCGTTCGGTTGGGCAGATGTTTTACCTTTCCTATTTAGATTTGTTGATTGGCGCTAATCTGTGGGGGGTCCTTGCTTGCGTCTCCTAGGAAAGGATACGGTTTTTCATTTTTCTTCTTCATCACTATTTGTTTTAGAATTTGAGAAGCGTGGGCTGTCCTGTGGTGGTGGTGATGAGATGGGTTTTTCCCAGTGTGAACACCCTTTTAGGATGTGACCTAGTCTTCCACATCCTGTACATAGGACGTTCTCACTTTCATAGACAATCAGTTGCTTATGGTCCCCAATAGTGACAGATGTTGCAACTGGTGATTCCAGTGGAACTTGGATGTAGATTCTAGCATATCTCCCCCTTAGTGTTACTGAGGTGCATGTATCGATTTTGAGGAGTTTTCCAAGCTTCCTGCCAACTTTTTCCAAGACTTCTTTGTCATAGAATTCGGTGGGCAACTGAGGGAGTCGTACCCATATCGCAGTGAAGGATATGGTGGCTTCCTATGGGAAAAACTTTGGTTCCTACCGTCTGACAGAGAGGAAGCTCCCGGATATGAACCATGGCCCTTGATGAATAGCCTTGACAAAATTTTCTTCCTTACCAAATTTGACTATGAAGAAATGCCATCCTAGGTCAATCGAGATTAACTGTTTGGATAGGTTCCATAGTTTAATTAGTTTGGATCAGAGGAGATAATGTGGCATACGCCGGCCAAAGAGTTTAATGATGATCGATTAGCGCCATGAAATATAATCTATTTCAAACTCCTAACTTCTATTCATAATAAGATGATACCTACATCCTGAAGGACAGTTGGTAAGAGATTGAATGTGGCTATGGAAGAGTAGAGTCAGAGGAACTCGATTTTTCATGATGTTTATGATGAGTAAATGTAAGGTATTCAGTAGATCATGTGTGTACTAAGACGTGTAAGCCGCTTGATAAGGAGCCTTAATGCAAGAATATCTATCCACCCCTATGATGAAAGGCAATGAGAGATTCAGAAGATAGATACAAATTTCAAAAAGTAAAAGAAGCAAGGTGAAGAAGGGTACGAGGTACCCAGTTAGTGAAGGTTATCATTATTTATAATTCAAGCAGAGAAATATAAGTATTTTGAGTCACCTTCAATTGTAGCAGAGGTATGTATAATTGGCCACATCCATTTCATTTATGCCCTATAGAAGCTAATAGAAGTAGTATAAGAAAATGACAGATATCAGGATCTGCCTGGGGTTAGAGTAACCATAAATGATGGGTGGATTGTTTACGTTAGTTGACATTTCCGAAGGATATTGCAAATGTTATAATAAATCTCCTTGTGAGACACCCAGATGGTGCACTCTAAAATAGTACATCTGTATGTGAGTACTACAAACATAGGCACTAGAAGCCTAGAAGGAATAAATATTACCTTAGTATGGCTCTCATCCCTAGTAAGGAGAAAATGTTAGGCAACCCAAAGAGCCCGTGGATGGAGCAAGGGAGCTAAAAGAAAAAGAATGCCTTGTCAAAGTTTTTGGAATAAAGTGATTGACGGAAATGTTAGCAAGAAATAAGAAGAGAGTTAATAGAGCATTATGAGTAAGACATGATACATGGATGACAATAGTAGATAAAAAATAACACTATTACAGAGTCTATAGTCAAGTGAAGGAAAAGATGGGAGGTGACAGGCCTTGAGACAATAAGGAAGTATATGCCATAAAGTCATATCCTCATTTCGAGAAATAAGTTCGTGACTCCAACGTGACTACTAGAAAGGAGAGATAAATCCCAAAGTAATAGAAATCAGGATGGGCTGGTGAACAAGATAAACTAAACATGAATTAGGGGCTAAGTGATTTGATAACAGTCAGCATCATGAGAATTTTAGATTGCGTTCCGACGATAATAGAATGGACAACAGAAGAAGATTCATGAGGAATTCAGAGAATGGTCATTTAGGAAGACGCTTCTCTAAAGTAAGCAATGTGAGCAAAGTAAAGCTTAAGGGACTGTAGATGCCAATTACACTAGGTGTCTCCCTCGTGAGTAAGGAAATTTGTTATCCTTGGTACAAAACGATTACCGCAAGGCGAGCGAGTAAGGGTCATCGATGATGTGAAAAGACGCCAAAGATGAAGAGGTAAAACATTTATACGTAGATCATCGTAGCACTAAATGTTAGTACTCCTCTAAAAGGGGAATTTGAAGTGATGTGGTATTAAATCAGAATTAAGTGGTTCTAGTAACTATGGAGTAGTAAATGAAGAATGCGATAAAAATGAGAAAGGGATGAGATTGCACTTACTCAAATCCTACTGATATGCTATGATTCCAGAACATTATGTAAACATAACGTCAAAAAGAGGAATCAAGGGGTCCTACCCCAGATGTTATTTATAGATAAGGGGCCAGTACAGGACGTAAGTTAAGATAAAGGAAATGACCCAAACCTGGCTGTCCACATGTATAACATGCATCAGAACCCTGGCGACATGGTCCAAAATGATTTCGGCCACATCGATCATATCTAGGAAACTGAGGCCTCATCTGACTGAACTCACCTCTAAAATGTGGACCTGGGGTCCGTGAACTCTGACCTGGACCAGAATAAGTGGTCCGATCCTGTCGCTGTCCCTGAAACTGTGGTGGTGCACTGGGTGCCGGATAAGACTGACGCCAGGGAAACTGTGGCCTAAATCCACCTCGAAACTCTCCTGTGTTACCTATGGACCGCGCCCTCTTCTGCTGCCCTCTATAATGCTCTCGATTGGCTTGTTGTTGCCTCTTGCGATCCTCTAGACCCTGTGCATATGCTTGAATACGGGCAATATCCATTCCTTGGTTTAGAGAAGCTGTAGTGCACTCATTTATCAAGTGTGCCCCCAAACCACTAACAAACTGGTGTACCCGATCACTCATATCAGCAACAATCGTAGGAGCATACCTAGCCAAAGAGTTGAACTGCATGCTATATTCCCGAACGCTCATATTACCCTGTTCTAAGTGTAAGAACCTATCTCGTCGGGCTCATCGAAGCTCGATTGGCAAATATTGCTCTAAAAATGCCTCAGAGAACTCCTTCCATGTCACTGGTGGCACATTAGGCCCCCGAGTCTGCTTCCAAGTCTCATACCATGTCATAACAATATCACGTAGTCTATAAGAAGTAAACTCCACTGACTCAACATCCGTGGCATGTATAATTTGTAAGGTCCGTTGCATAAGATCCAGAAAATCATGTAGGTCAGCATTAGGATCAACCCCTGTAAATACTGGAGGATCCAAGTTGATAAAGTCCCGAACTCTCGCACTCACGGACCTATCAGCAATACCGAGGGTCTGGTGTTGGGCCTGGGAGGCCACTATTCGAGTCAGCAATTGTACAACACTCCGCATGTCTAGGTCCTGATCAGGAACAACTGGGAGAGGGACTGGATGTATGTTAGCTCCTCTACGCCCTTTCGGGGTGGTGGGGGTACTGCCCCGGAAGCCTGAGAATCAGCCTCATTCTGTGGCTCATGTTGATCTACATTAGCAGGTGGCACCTGATTTGTGCCCTCTCCCGCCTCCTCATCCAACCTCTGAATAAATTTCATAGCCACTTGTCGTCTCCTAGTGTTAGGCATCACTGAGAAGGTAAATAAAAAGAGAATTAGGAATGAACACTTATGATTAGGCTCTATTGCACGATCTAGATCAAGAAAAAAGTAATAATCCTAAATGCCCAATAGCCTCATGTTTATAAGTGTGGTGCACAACACACCATAAACAAGACTCTACTAGACACGACTTGCAGACTCCCTAGGACTGACCTGCTTTGATACCAAGTTTGTCACACACCAACCTTGGGAGGTGTGGCTGGCACCCGATGCTCGAAGGCCCGAGCGAACCAACCATGAGATATGATCTGAAATATAATAACCTGTAGGCAGAAGAGCCCAACACGACATATATATATATATATATATATATAAACTAGGCCAACAAGGCTGCAACAACAGTATAACAGCTATCCAGAAGGCCGATAGGGCGATACGAAAAATATATATATATACAATGACTGCTAGTCTGCAAGCCTCTAAGAGTGTAAGACAATCTCAACAGGGCGGGACACCCCGACATGCCCAAAACCACACATATACATCTGTAATAGTACCTATGGACTCAAAGTCAGCAACTCCGAAGAAGTGGAGTGCGAAACCCAACGCTGATCCTGGGGGTCCTACTGAGGAGGCACGCCGCTCTATCTATCCGATCCTGTAGGCATGAACACAGCGCATAAAAATGCGTCAGTATGAAATATGTACTGAATATGTAGGGCGACAAGTGTAACATGAAAAATGTAATTAACAAGAGAAGAGATATAAAGACAATTTGAATTCTGAAACTAGCCTCGGTAGTAAACTAAAATTCAACCTGGATATAAATGTATGGTCGTGAAATCGTCGTTCACTATCGCTACTTATAATATATCACATTATATAATAATAAATCCCTCTGTGGGGCTATAATATCCATAACATACCCGACTATAATAAAGGCTCGGTAGAATCATACCCGGCCACGTAAAGCTCGGTAATCCCAACTGATCAGTGGTTACACAATATGTGTCATACTCGGCCGTCTATAGTGCGGCTAGGTAATGAAAGTAAATACATACATATACTAAATCATGAATTATATAGGTGCAATGCGAAACCAACCTTAAAAGACGTATTCTAAGAAGAGTCAAAGTGGCCTACCATCATTATTCCTCGACTATCATGGTTGTTGCTAAAATATTTAATTTTTTTTACTACGAGCCAACAAGTACTAAGAACATGAGAGTTATGTATTATGAATACCTTTGAAGTAAGTGTTCCTTATTCATGATTTATATGAATGTCGAAATGAGAATGAGTAAAAAGGCTCTAGTTCTTTTTAAACAAGGAACAAGGAAAACCGAGAATTTATAGATATTCTCTGAAGTAAGCACTCTATGAGAAAGGATCAGGTCTAAGCATCTTTATAATTTGAAGGTGAAATAACTCGAATCCGACGAAACAATTCGATAAACATTTATTCGAATTCTAGTCATGCCGAAAAGTATAGCGAAAGCCCTACATACCTTGTCGATGGAGTTATATACTGTTTCCGAGACCTCGAAAGCCTTAAGGAATGATTTCCTACATAATACGAACCATTCAAAATCAAATTCAAGCTCATAGCTTATATAATTCTTCATTTAGACATTTACGCGAACAACTTGTGGCCATGAATTTGTAGACTCTTTTGTAGATTAATTCCCTCCAACACACCACCAAATTTTACTTTACTACATCTCTTCATCGACAAGATTCCACCCATGTCTTCACAGATCCAAACAACACAATAAAACTATATAGAACAGCCCCAACAATCAAGCCATATTAAGAGAGGTTTCTTAACAAAATCAAGAACATTTCTATAGAGGTTTCAACTATTTCTTAAGAATTCTTATGGTAGAAGTTTACAAAGATCAAAGAGGAAATCCCTAGGTTTTTGGTTCTGTTTTGGAGAGGATAAAACGCAGGGGTTCTATTTTAAAAATTGACTTAAATAAAGAAATTTTAACAAACCCGACGAGGCACACTGTTCCCGTAACAGTGTGCACCCCTGTACGAAAATGTTAATATCTCTCTACTCCAAAGTCGTATTAACGAACGGTTTATTGCGTTGGAAACTACACTCATAGAACTTTGATTTGGTAGGTAGAAAACACCATAACTCCCAGTATATTGAGAGAAAATCTCATTAACATTTTATCCAAATTCCAGTGAAATTTAAACCCGTAACTTGCGCGCGATCTTTGTCGAATTTTTTTAATCACAACTCAAATGACTTCCAATCTTAACGTATACTATCGCATCATTTAAATATCTCATAGAAATTATCTTCCTATCAAATTAGCCCCTTTACAATATGATAACGCCGAATACACAAGGTGTAACATTATGAAAATGATAAGTGCATCAGTCAACACTCGAGGATGAATGTTTCAAAGGGGGAATGATGTTACACCCCATGTATTCGTACGTGAAAGTATGCCATAAGTGAATTGATGAAATCTTGGGAATGAGATGTTATATCCCGCATTTTCGGACGTTAAAGTTTCATCGTAAGTTAATCGGCGCAAGCTCGGAACTGAAATTAGTTTGAGGTTACAAATATTATGCTATTTCAAACGAGTGATAAGTAAATTCGTGAAGGTGAGAAGTTAAGCTAATCGAAGAAAATGAATTTCGTTGAAGGTTGTTATTTTGAGATAAAATACGACCCGAGCTAAAATACCCGGTATTTGTGGACTAGTACCATACAAGGTACCACATGACCATGATAGTAAGGTGTATATGGTGTGTTAAAAGTGAGTAGTATTTTGAGTAATTTGAGATAATTCTTAATTATGTGGGTAATTGATTGATTATTAGTTAATGGGAGATTAATTAGTTAAATAATAAATTAATGAATAGTTAAAATTTTGGATAAGGCTTAATAAACCCTCCCAAACGTGGCAACCCAAGAATATTGATTCAAGTGACTCTTTAGTCACATTGCTAGATGAAATTTTAAGAAATTTGGGTGGCTAAGGTAAGCATTATTAAGTGGGGCCCACACCACTAGGATAAAAGACATTCATATCTCATTAATTTGAGACTTATGTATTAGAAACAATGGAGGAGGAGCCACAAAGAGAGCTAATAAAATCATACAAATCCACTTTTGGATTTGTGTAACATGATGTCCATATACAACAATGCCATTCTGAATTATGTAATAGCTACGTGACGTGCAATTCTAAGGGAGTACGTTACAATCTTTCTCAAGAATAGCATACGGATTTTTTCCTACTTCTATCTGCCGTTACGTGTTTTTCGCAAAATACATGCGTTAGAGGGATTATCAAGAGAATCGACTCAGGTATGTTAAGGCTATCCCTCCTTTCCTTTTGGCATGATCCATACGATACAAACAAAACGAGCAAATGCACAACTTTCATAAATGACTATATTCATAGAAATGCTAGAGATGCCTATGTTCTTGATTCCCCATGTATCCTATAAATCTATCATCTGTTCATGGGTCTCAGAAAATACGTAAGTTGATAAAGTTTACTTCATGATATTAATCAGAGGGATAATGGTCTTATGATGTTCCGAGAGATTTTGTTGACGTACTTCTCATGCATTGCATTCATTTATACATGTACATTGACCCATGACCAGATGGTACTATATACGCATATATATATATGTATATGTATATATATGGGATATGGAAAAAAGTTACGACGTTATATACGCACCACCACCTAATCAGCTGGTATACGTTGATGATTTTGCCCACGAGGCCGAGATGTATGATGGGACGCCCTCAGAGGCTTGATGATGTTATAATCACACGTACCTATGCACGATATGACATTCATATGCATATGCATGACACTATAAGTATTCCATAATTTACAGAGTTATACAGACTTACATGTTGCCTCTTTTACTCCATGTTTCTCAATGTCTATTATTTACTGATTTTCATTCCTTACATACTTGATACATTATTTGTATTGACGTCTCTTTTGCCTAGGGACGCTACGTTTCATGCCCGCAGGTCCCAATAGACAGGTTGAGAGTCCTCTGAGTAGGCTACCAGCTTAGTGGAAGGGGTTGGTGCGCTTCATTTGCTCCGGAGTTGCTACTTTGGTCAGTATGATTAGTACATGTATTGATTGGTATGGCGGGGCCCTGTCCCGACCTTTATGATATTATGTATTCTTAGAGGCTTGTAGACAGATATCATGTATCCAGATTCTTGTATGGCCTTGTCGGCCTATGTTTTGAGTATATAAAGGATCATACCGGCCTTATAGGCCTGTACGTCATATGTATAAGTCAGTATATCAGGTTGTATTGTTTTATGTCGAGTGTTCTCTCATATTTTATTCTTGTTACCTCATACGGTCCTTATGGCCCATTTAACCATGTTGATATAATGAGAAAGATACATTACGTTGGTACTCGGTTGAGTAAGAACACCGGGTGTCCGTCGCAGTCCATCGGTTTGGGTCGTGACATGTCCATTGGATTTGGTTGTAGTGAGAGATGGGAGTTTCTCTCTCTAACCGTCACCCACGTCTGAGTAGTTAATTTTAGGCAAGTCAATTTCTTTGTGTCTTTTTTTTTTTTAGTTTTATCATTTGTTTTCTTTCTTATTAATAAAAAGTGTACTTATCTTTTAAAATCATAGTTCCAGGTGAAACTACCCACAAAATTGCACTAATTGATATGCTCGAGCTACTAATAAGATGAAGGGAGGACCAAACAAAAATAAAATAAACGTAATTTTTGTTTGAAATATTTTTAGGTTACTAAATATGTATCAATTACCAAACTTTTAGGAGATAATCATTTTTTAATATTTATTGCATTAAAAATCCATTAAAAAGATATTTTTAGTTTTATGGCATTATAATCTATTAAAAAGATCGTAGAGGGAAAAAAGTTATCACATATGTATCAGTTGTAAAAATTAAAGGAGATACAGAAATGTTATGACCCGAATCCCAACCTGCCGTGATGGTACTTATTGCATTACTATGCAAGCCGACAATCACATAATAAATACATATTTTAATCTAGAAGCATGATATAACAAGTTTAACAGTGAAAAATCTCATAAAACCGATAAGCACAAGTGCGACTCAACTATAAAAAAACTCCCAAAATCCGGGTGTCACCGAGTACATGAGCTACTAAGTATCAACACAATCTAAACATCTAATACAACTGTCTCAAAGATAAACAGTACAAAATAAACTAAAAGGAGTCGAGGTATGCGGGCGTCATAACAGCTACCTCAATAATCTCCAAGCAAATACTACACCAAGTCTAGCAACCGCCGTGCCCAGAAGTATCTAGATCTGCACACGAAGTGCAGAGTGTAGTATGAGTACAACCTAACAGGATTAACCTTGGGCTAAAAGCAATGACGAGCTCAAAAAGGTACAGTCTAAATCTATATAATAACAGTACAAGTATAACAGGGAAATGAAAATAATAACTCAAAGAATTCCATAATCATTTGTACACAGTACATAAATGTAGACATCTTTCAAGTTTAACAGTTAAAGCTGAACACTGATAAAATATGCCAACTATGATTGATATGAGGAATGTTACATCTCTATGTCTACATGTCAAATTTGCATGTCACATATAATGCATCATAGTGGTAAACTTATGTACGCACACTCTTAGAGTACTCGATCTCACTATATCTCACTCTCATTCATCAATCTCAATCGCTCGACACTATACAACACCTGCGCTCACTGCTGGTATGTCAGACTCCAGAGGGGCAGATCTTGCTCAAGCGCTAATGTAAAGCTAATATAGTCTGATGCGGCGTGCAGCCCGATCCCATAATAATAGATAAAGCCTATAAGGCTTGTTGTGACGTGTAGTCCGATCCCATAATAATAATATATGTAAAGCCAAGAAGGCATGTTGTGGCATGCATTCCGATACACAACCTCACTCACATCATGACTCTTAGAACCTCACTCAATCATCAATCTCTCTAGTCTCTCGAACTCACAAATCTCATGCCAATCAGCCCAAACAATGATACATGATGTAACAATAAATGACAAAAAAGACTGAGATATGATATGCAAATGATGGATGTGACTGAGTACATAATTATAATTTAAGCAAATAATTCAACAACAGAAATGACATCAGTGGGTCTTAACAAAACAAGCATATAGCCTAAACATGATTTCTAATATGGATTACGGCTCAAATACTCTAACACGTAGTGATTACATGAATAGTAACAAGGTTTTATAACTACACGGTACAACGAAATCAACCGAGTCACAATTACCATGGTGCACACCCACACGCCCGTCACCTAGCATGTGCGTCACCTCAATAACACAACACGTATTTCAGGGATTCATACCCTTAGAACCAAGTTTAGAAATATTACTTACCTCAAACCGCGCAAATCACAACTCCAACAGGCCCTTTCCTCGCGAATCTGCCTCCGAACGACTCGAATCTAACCACAAACAACTTAATACAATCAATACATGTTATATGAATCGATTCCATAAGAAAAAGCTAAGTTCTTCAACCAAATCCAAAAGTCAACCTCGGGCCCACATCTCGGAACCTGACAAAATTTATAAAATCCGAACACCTATTCAATAACGAGTCCAACCACACCAAAATTATCCAATTCCGACCACAAATCGACCTTCAAACCTCTAAATCTCACTCTCAAATTCCTAGTCCAAAGTTTCCCCAAATTTCACCTAAAAAACATCTAATATAGGTGCAAAATTCAATGGGTATTCAATATTAATGAATAAAAATGATCAAAAGTTACTTACCTCTTGAAATCTAGTGAAACCACTCTCAAAAATCGCCTTTAGCCGAGCTTGCAAAGTCCACAAATGAAGAAAACTCGGAGCCCTTTCGAATTAATACACTGCCAGTACTTTCGCACCTGCAGAACTACATCTGCGGTAGAAGTCTTGCACCTGCAGAACTCACTTAAGTTCTGCCACTTAGCTTCTGCACCCTCAAGACCGCACCTGCGCGTGCCGAACGCATCTACAGAAGCGCTTCTGCGCACTAATGTCTGCTTCTGCGGAAACACATGGCCACCTCAAGCCTCGCTCAATTTTGCTTCTCCGACCGCCCTTCTGCAAAAGCGACTCCGTTTCTGTGGATCTCCTCTCGCATCTGCGATCCAACAGCCCCCAACTCACCTCGGCATTTGCGCATTGCCAGCCGCACATGCAGCCCGTTTCTCGCAGGTGCGGTTGCACCATACTTGATCACACCAGCACTTCCACAAGTCCAAAATTCAATTCGTTTTCAATCCGAATTACACTCGAGGTCCTCGGGACCTCATCCAAACATACCAACATATCCTAAAATGTCATACGATCTTAGTTAATATATCCTAAATTGTCATACGATCTTAGTCTAAGCCTTCTAAGCCTCAAGCACCTCAAACAACATCGAAAATACGAATCGCACCCCAATTCAAGTCTATTGAACTTTCAACTTCTAAACCAATGCCGAAACACACTAGATCAACTCTGATTGATCTCAAATTTTGCACACAAGTTCAACGGGTAAACAATCGCTCTGTATAACTTACTATTTAAGTCCTGGTGGCATCTTCTTCTCACATCAATATGATAGAAAGCATATATGTTCAAATGTTGGTCAAAGTTCAGTATGCAACAATTTGACTCTCAAGAAGCGTAATAAAATGGGATTGGAGCGAGTAATATAGACACTGCATTTGTAATGAAATTATGGAAAAGGCGTATCAAGGTAAAAAATAAAACCCACCCATATGTTAAACAACCCAGCCCGCCTAATCCCCTTACCCATTTTTTGTTAAAATAATCCCGACCTCTTTCCTTCTTCCTCATTAGAACTGCATATTTGAACCTATGTAATTAGAATGTCAATAGAGATATGTTAAAATAGAGGACTGCGTATTTGATTTTTTATGTTAAACTTTTCATGATGGGCAGTATTTAGATTCAAAAGCACAAGACACTTGCAAGTTCACATCTCACCATATTCAGCAGATGCCATTTCAAGGGGTTAGGCGGGTTGAGTTATCTTACTTATGGGTGGGTTTTATTTTTGACCTTGATATTACCCTTGGAATATCGTGAAAGTGCCACGTAGCTATTTAAAGTCCAAGTTTTTACCTAGTGCGGTCAGTTAGTTTTAGGGGTAAATTTGAGCCATAATAAAACGTTGAGGGTATTTATAGTCCGAAAGGTTAACGGAGGGCAATGATGAGCCATATTCAATATGTTAGGGGCTTTTTTTGGCACTTTTCCGATAAAATTATATCACCGAATGACTGTACCGGTACCCTATTTTGTACTAATGCAAAGTTTATATGTTAATTTATATTATCTTTTCGAACAAAAAAGATCTGTCTTGTATGAAAATTCCACTTCCTCCAGCGAATTACCTGCTTCAGGCTTCAGCTGGAGCCTTGCCCAGATGATCCTCCCCAATTAGTTCCTACTGGTCCATTCATTTATCAACAGCGGTCTTAGTAAATAATTTTACCTTTCTTTCTTTATATGTAGAAAAAACAAGTCTACGTAGACTATAGAATTAAGATCGCATTCTTGTTTTAGTTTGTGTTAAGATAATACACACCTCATAGTTGGGATCCACCTTGACAGTGTAGAGTGCTGGTATTATCTATAATGCAATGTCAAAAACTTCTTTTTTAAAATTCTTACAATCAATAGCCATAGATCTTTTTATTTTACTAGTATCCTAAATATTTTTAAGTGGCCAAATACTCTTAGATAATTGGTACATGACAAATGCTTTTATATGTGGTATTGATTTAAAGCCAAGTGTTGAATGACTTTGACAAGTGGCTATGCAAATCCACCACGTATATTCATGCATGGAAGACTAGGTACACTTGTCAAATGGACTAATATATTTGGACAAGTGTTAAAAGACTCTCCACACTTGTCATACATGCAACCTCCCTAATTGCCTATAAATAAGATGATCATTAGCCATCATATTCACTCAATTCTTAACTACGAATTCATCTTGCTAATCATTACTTTCTTCCTACAACATTTCAATTTCTGTAACAATATAGAAAAACCTTCATCTTCTCTTCTTTCTGGGCAACTGTTTTGTGCAAATTCTAAACTTCCAGCCACGAGTGCACGTGTATGGAGGTGCTGTGGAACCTTGAGGAGCGATCTGTTTTAACGATTTGTACCCAGTCGGGCCGAAATCGCTTTCAAGGCAGTGGCTTATCACGACACAGTATTTTTGATAAGTTGTAGTCTTCTTTCCCTTTTGTTCTTAGTCAATATTATCTACTCATTTTCCTTACAATTTGAAAGCGATCTTATATATAATATTGACTAATGGCCACCACTTTGAACAAAACACTTCTTGATCTGTCAAAGCTTGAGCCTTTAGACGGAAACAATTATAAGCGTTGGTCCCAGATATTTTTAATTTTCTTTGAACAATTAGAAGTTGATTATGTCTTGTTTAACGATCCTCCTGCTGATATTGTTGCTGATAATTCTAATTTTGCTAATATTGTTGTTGCTGATGATGCTACTAAGAAGAAATTTGAAAAGGATAATAAAGCAGTGAGAGGGCATCTGCTTAATCATATGACTAGCCCTCTCTTTGATTTGTTTATAAATTATAAATCTGCTAAAGTTACATGGGACAGTTTGGAGAAGAAATATGGTGCTGATGACGCGGGGAAAAATAAGTATGTCGTTGGAAAGTGGATCAAGTTTCAAATGGTTGAGGATAAGCCAATCATGGAACAAGTTCACGAGTATGAGATCTTGATTGCTGATGTTTTGAACGAGGGCATGGAGATGTGTGAGATTCTTCAGGCTAATGTTGTGCTTGAAAAGTTTCCACCTTCCTGGAATGATTACAGGAATCAACTGAAACATAAAAAGAAAAAACTTAACTCTTCAAGAGCTGATCAGTCACATGAGGACTAAGGAAGAAAATCGTCTCAAAGATGAGGAGTCTAAACGGCTTAAGGATAAGATGAAATCTCTCTCTCTTAATTCTTCCAAAGCTAACCTTGTGGAATCTTCTAGTACTTTTGTGAAAGATAGGTTTAAAGGAAAACAGAAGAAAAAGGTAAGAAGAAAAGACATGTGAAGAAGCATAATTACTTCAATAAGCCAGAGGGCGATATTCAAAAGTCGAAAGGACCATGCTATGTCTGCGGCGAAATTGGTCACAAGGCTTTTCAGTGCAACCAGAGACAAGGACAAAGCTCAAAGATTAGAGGAAAAGCTCTAGTCCAAACTAACCTTACTGAGGGTGGTGATGTCATTGCTGTTGTGGTTGTTGAGGCGAACATGGTGGCTAACAAAACTGACTGGATATTGGACACAGGTGCTTCAAGGCACCTTTGCGCCAACAAGGAGCTATTTCACGACTTTGAGGAATCTGCTGATGGCCAGTGTGTTTACATGGGTAACTCCACTACAGCTGAAGTTATGGGTAAAAGAAAAATTCTCCTTAAATTAACTTCTGAAAAAACCTTAGCCTTGAACAATGTTTTGTATGTATGCTCCCTTCGTCAAAACTTAGTTTCTGGTGTGCTTCTCAACAAAGCAGGTCTTAAACTTATTTTTAAATCTGATAAAGTTGTTATTTCTCGTGGAGGAGACTTTGTTGGGAAGGGTTACCTTAGTGGATGTTTATTTTTACTAAACATCGCTCAAGAGATTACTAATAATGCTAGTACTTTCAATTCTGCTTATATTGTTGAGTCTATTGATTTGTGGCATGGTAGACTAGGTCATGTTAATATTGTTTCTATTAAAAAACTTAGAAAAATAGAATTAATTCCTGCAGTTAGGGGTATACAAAGGAAACCGACAAACCGCACCAACCCGATAATCCGAGTCAAACCGAGAAAAAAATCCGACTATAGGTTGGTTTGATTTGGTTTGGTGTTGGAAAAAAAATCCGACCATAATTGGCTTGGTTTGGTTTTAACTAAAGAAAGTTAAACCGAAACCAAACCAACCCGGCATTACATATATACTAGAAATTTTAGATATATTTAATATATAAATATACTTATTGTGATGTAATTTATAAATATTTCTTAAAAGATTTCATAATTTTATTTTTTGAGGTATTATTACAAAGTTGGACTTAAAAATTTTGAATGTTCCAATAAGTGTTATAGCCATTAACATTAGTAAATTAGTGCTAACAAATGCCCTAACCAAAATCAAATCAATACTAATGCTAACAAAAGATATTTAATTCAATACTACGAAGAAGAATGTATTGAATATCTATTTTTTATTTTGCAATAATTTCGATAAAAATGCATAACCTATTTTTATTTTTTCTTTAGCGTTTAATTATATATTTAATACTCCCTTATTAGTTTACTTATTTTAGCATGACTTAGTACTCTTAGATTATGTTTATTTTTATTATGGCTTTTTACTTAGCAACATTTATGTTACATAATTTTAGTGTGTTTATTGTTGAATATTTTAAGATAATGCCATGACATATCTCATATTTTGTATTATTTTCTTGGAAAATACTTTATATAGTTGTATCTTACTAGGACTAAAGAAATATTTTGAGCATAATTTATATGTTTTGTTCTACAAAGATTTTACTGAAAAAACCCCCGAAAAAACCCGAATAACCCGAAAACCCTAGAAAATCGAAGAAAAACCGAGAGCGAAAAACTCGAGTTTTATTGGTTTGGTTTGGTCTTTAGATTTAATAATCCAACACAATTGGTTTAGTTTGGTAATTGTAAAATTCGAACCAACCTGACCTATGTACACCCCCACCTGCAGTTAATGTTGATAATTTTTCTAAGTGTACTATTTGTGTAGAAGCAAAACATACCAAAAAGGCTTTTAAAAATGTAACTAGTAGAAAAATAAAATTGCTTGAACTGGTACATTTAGACTTAGCAGATTTCAAGAACACTATTAGTAAGGGTGGAAAGAAATACTACATTACCTTTGTAGATGACTTTTCTAGATACACTAAGGTATATCTTCTTAAGTCAAAAGATGAGGCTGAAAGCATATTTTTGAAATACAAGACAGAAGTAGAGAATCAATTAGACAGAAACATCACGAGGCTTAGGTCTGACAGGGGTGGTGAATATAGTACTAATACTCTAGAAGCCTTTTGTGAGAAAAATGGTATTATACATGAGGTTAGTGCTCCCTATACTCCCCAACAAAATGGTGTAGCCGAATAGAAAAATAGAACCCTTAAGGAAATGATGAATTCTATGCTTTTGAGTTCAGGTTTATCTGATAATATGTGGGGGAAAACTGTTTTATCTGCATGTTATATTCTTAATAAAGTCCCTCATAAGAAGTCAGATAAAACCCCGTATGAGTTATGGAAAGGGTTTGCCCCTAACTTGAAAATTCTGAAAGTGAGGGGGTGTTTGGCTAAGGTTGGTCTACTTAATTTTAAACAAGTAACTATTGGACCCAAGACTTTTGATGCTATTTTCATTGGTTATGATCAAAATGGTGCTGCATATAGATTTATGTCTTTGAATGATAGTTCTATTTGTGAATCTAGAGATGTAGAATTTTTTGAGCATGTTTTTCCATTGAAAAATAATGTGCCTAGTGTTGTGCCTAATAATGCTTCTACATCTATGTTTGTTAATTCTCATATTGTGCCTTCTTCTAGTGTTACTGCTAATGAGCATGAAAATGAACTTAGAAGAAGTAAGAGGCATAGAATTGAAGCTAGCTTTGGTCCTGACTTTATTACTACTTTATTGACTGAAAATATTGATCTTGATGTTTTGAGTGATGAATTAGTGTCAATCTATTTAATAGAAGAAGACCCTAAGACATACAGTGAAGCAATGAGGTTAATAGATGCTAGTTTTTGGAAAGAGGCCATTAAAAGTGAATTAGAATCTATATTTTCTAATCGCACTTGGGACTTATCTGATTTACCTAAAGATTGTAAACCCATAAGTAGCAAGTGGATATTTAAGAAGAAATTGATACTTGATGATACAATTGAGAAATATAAGGCTAGACTTGTTATTAGGGGTTTTAACCAAAAGAAAGACATTGATTACTTTGACACTTATTCTCCTGTGACTAAGATAGCGACTATTAGAACTCTTGTTGCTTTAGCCGCTATTCATAATTTAGTGATACATCAAATAGATGTTAAAACGGTTTTCCTAAATGGGGATTTAAAGGAAGAGATCTATATCTCTCAACCTGAGGGATTTGTGATTCAAGGACAGGAGAATAAAGTATGCAAATTAAGAAAGACTTTTTATGGTCTAAAGCAGGCACCTAAGCAATGGTACGAAAAGTTTAATAGCACATTAGTGGTTAATGGTTTTGTTGTTAATGCATCTGATACTTGTGTTTATTCCAAGATGATAGGATGAGATTGTGTTATTATATGTTTGTATGTGGATGACATGTTAATCTTTGGCCCTAATATGAATGTCGTTAATGAGACAAAGAATTTTTTATCTTCTAAATTTGAAATGAAAGATCTTGGAGAAGCAAATGTGATTTTAGGGGTTAAAATCAAAAGAGCTTCAAATGGTTTTTCATTGTCTCAGTCTCATTATATTGAGAAAATGTTGAAAAGGTTTAATTGTTTTGATGTAGCACCTGTGAGAACTCCTTATGATCCTAGCATACACTTGAAAAGGAATAAGGAATGTAGTAATTCTCAAACTGAGTATGCTAAGATAATCGGTAGGGTAATATTTCTCATGAATTATACACGACCTGATATTGCTTATGCTGTTAGTAGATTGAGTAGATATACTCACAACCCTAGTAGTGAACACTGGAATGCTCTTCATCATTTGCTAAGATATTTGAGAGGTACTATGGATTACTGTTTGCATTTTAATAAAATTTCCTGCTATTTTAGAAGGATTTTGTGATGCAAACTGAGTTACTGACAATGATGAAGTTAGCTCCACTAGTGGCTATGTGTTTACTTTGGGTGCAAGTGCTATTTCATGGAAGTCTTCAAAACAGACTTGTATAGTACGATCTACTATGGAGTCTGAATTCATTGCTCTTGAGTTGGCAGGGCAAGAAGCCGAGTGGTTGAGAAACTTATTGGTAGACGTGCCTTTGTGGGAAAGGCAAGCTTCACCAGTTTCTCTTCATTGTGACTCACAGACGGCAATTGAATTGCCAAAAATAGTGTGTACAATCGAAAAAGAAGACATATCCGCATTAGGCATGGAGCGGTAAAACAGTTGTTGAAATATGGTGTTATTTTCTTGGAATATGTAAGATCCGAAAGAAATTTAGCGGATCCTTTAACCAAGGGTTTGGCACTGAAAGTTATCCTTGAAATGTCGAGGGGGATGGGGCTAAAGCCCATGGATTGAGGAAGTATAGTGGATACACGTTTGTGGTCAAACGAAGCCATATGAGACCTCAATATGCACTAAATTTCCTATCCCCATGGCGTGTGGTAGTGCTTTATAAGGTTGAGCTTATTTTGCTCTTAATGATTCCATAGCTTTAAGGTAGTCTATTTGTAGATACACTTGATAGAATCACCTACATGAGTGTAAAGGTGCGGTTGCCTTTTATGAAAGACTTGAGATGTCTTTCTAGAGCACTCATGAGACCCAAGGTATGTGCATGACCATAAAAGCACTTCATTAGTATCACAGAATTTGCATAAAATTAAGGATATAGTATGTGTTGTGGGGGTCTCAATTAATGTCCATTCAGTTCAACAGTAATTCACTTTGTGGATGTTAGTTGTTGCCTCATTTCACTACGTGTCAATTCAAATCAAAAGATATTGACACTTACATACAGGTTCCTTCTTTTGCCCAGAATTGTTCTATTTTTGTCTTTGCATTAGTGAGGGACTGCTGGTATTATCTATAATGCAAAGTCAAAGACTTCATTTTGAAAATCCATTTACAACGAATAACTCTGGATCTTTTATTTTACTAATATGTTACATATTTTCAAGTGGCCAAATACTCTTAGATAATTTGTACATGGCAATTGATTTTACATGTGGCATTAATTTAAAGCCAAGTGTTGAATGGCTTTGACAAGTGGCTATGCAAATCCACCATGTGCCTTCATGCATGGAAGACTAGGTACACTTGTCAAATGGACTAATATATTTGGACAAGTGTTAAAAGACTCTCCATACTTGTCATACATGCAACCTACCTAATTGCCTATAAATAAGATGATCATTAACCATCATATTCACTCATTTCTTAACCACGAATTCATCTTGCTAATCATTACTTTCTTCTTACAACATTTCAATTTCTGTAACAATACAGAAAAACCTTCATCTTCTCTTCTTTCTAGGCAACTATTTTGTGCAAATTCTAAACTTCCAGCCACGAGTGCACGTGTATGGAGCTACTGTGGAACATTGGGGAGCGATCAGTCTTAACGATTTGCACCCAGTTGGGCCAAAATCGCTTTCAAGGAAGTGGCTTGCCATGACACAGTATTTTTGATAAGTTGTAGTCTTCTTTCCTTTTGTTCTTAGTCAATATTATCTACTCATTTTCCTTACATAGAGTGTAGTACAAAAGTTGCAGGGTTAGTGTTTGAGATTCTACTTTCGTTCTCTGAATTGATCTTCACACAAAAATACAATCCATTTTATTTTGTAGCAATATATTAGTCATGTCGTCGAAGTTTTGGGTTAATTCTTCAATTATTTTTCCCTATGAGTAATTTATCATCAACATACAGTACTAAAAATATAATTACGCTCCCACTAACCCTTTTGTACACATAAGGTTCTTCTTTGCATCTATCAAAATTCAATTGTCTTGTTAAAGTGAATATTCCAATTTCGAGAAGCTTGCTTTAGTCCAGAAATGGATCTTTGTAGCTGTCAAATCTTATTATGATCAGGCGAAGATGTGAAACCTTCAGGTTGTGTCACGTACACATCCTCTTTTAGCTCACCGATAAGGAAAGCTGTTTTCACATCCATTTGCCATATTTCATTGTTAGAACCTTGTATCACCTCTTCATAGGTCTTAAGGTCATCATTATTAAGATCAACCACATTTGATATATGTAACGACCCGATCGGTCATTTTGAGCATTTACACTCCGCTCGCCAGTTCTCGGGCATCACTAGTCCCGTATGATGTATTATGACTTATGTAAATCGTCAGTTTTGGTTTTCAGGTTTATCGGAATAGATATGAAGAATGATTCTCAGCTTGAAGCTTTAAATTTGAAAGGTTTGTCCCAGTCTTGGCTTTTAGTATTCGATCTCGGATTCGGATTTTTATGGTTTGGTTAGCTCCGTTGGATGATTTTGGACTTACGAGCGTGTTCGAAAGGTAAATTGGAGGTCCGTGGTAGAATTAGGCTTGAATTGGCGAAATTGGAAATTTGGCATTTTTCAGTCGGCAGTGGAAATCTTGATATCACGATCGGAATGGAATTCTAGAAATTGGAGTAGGTCGGTAGAGTCAATTGTGACGTGTATGCAAAAATTTCAGGTCATTCAGATAAGGTTTGATAGGTTTTTGGATCGGTTGCGGAATTCGGATGTTTGGAAATCCTTAGGCTTGAATCCGAGGGTGATTTGGTGTTTTGATATCGTTTTGAGTATTTCGAAGGTTGGAATAAGTTTTAATGGTGATAGGTGTCTTGTTCATATTTTTGGTTGAGGTCTTGGGGGCCTCTGGATGATTTCGAATAGTTTTAGGAAAGTTTGAACTTGAGAAATTGCAACTGGTGTTGTTGAGTTTGTCATATCCGCACCTGCAGATTGGGGACCGTAGGTGAGAACTCCACATGAGCGGAAAAGAGGCGCAGGTGCATAGAGGACCACATGTGTGGCTTGGTAAACCGCATCTGCAATGCCACAGGAGCGGTTTGGCGACCACAGATACGAGGGCTGTAATGTTAAGTGAAATCTACAGAAGCGGATATTTTCCGCAGAAGCGGAAGCACACATGCGCTTATGGGATCGCAGATGCGGAATCCCTGGGGCAGAAAGTATATAAGCTTTTCTTCACGATTTTTGGTCATTCTTGCACCGTTTTCGGTTGATTTTGGAGTTCCAAGCAGTGATTTAATGGGGGATCAAGTGTTTTCAGGGAGGTAAGCTACTTGGACCTTGTATCTTGTGTTTATGGAAATTATTCACTTGCTTAATTATGATATTAGTGGGAAAATTTGTAAAGAAATTGGGAGATTAGGGCTTGAAATTGGAGAGTTTAAATTGGGGATTTGAGGGGCCATTTGAGGTCCGATTTTGATGATATTGGTATGTATAGACTCGGGAGTGAAAGGAGTTTCTAGTGTTGTGATTTTTGTTGGATTCCGAGATGTGGGCCCAGGGGCCAGGTTTGAGCAAATTTGGGATTTTGGGTTTAGTTTGATAATTTTAATCTGATTGTTGTTCCTTTGACATGTGTTGATGATATGATTCTGATTTTGGATAGATTCAGGGTGATTTGAGGCCGAGTCGAGAGGCAAGAGCATTGCGGTGTAGATTTTCGTCCGATTTGAGGCAAGTAATGATTGTAAATCTAGTTCTGATGGTATGAAACCCCGAAATTTTGTGCTATTTTGATAAATGGGGTGACGCACATGCTAGGTGACGGGCGTGTGAGCATGCACCAGTAGGGATTGGGACTTGGTCCGTCCCATGGCAACTGTAAAGTTGCATTTTTTGGTAAACTCTATATGATATCTATGTGTTTTAGAAATGACTCGGTTAACTTGGGCTGAACGCCATGTTTAGGGCCTTGTGCTATACTGTTTGGACCTTCAGGGGTATTTTACTACTATCCTCACACTGTTTTGATTCGAAAGCATATCCTCAGTCATTATTTTTACCTGTTTATTGTCTGATTCAGTTTCTTTACTCTATTTTTAAATATATGAAAGGTGTTTGGGCTAAGTTCCCTGATTTTTCACTGAAATGCCTGAGTGGCTTGTGAGGTTGATGACTGAGAGAGGCCGAGGGCCTGTTGGTGAGGATTATATAATTATGGATCGGGCTGCACGCCACAGATATACATATATATATATATATATATATATATATATATATATATATATATGTATATGGATTGGGCTTCACGCTGGAGCAATATATAGATCGGGCTGTACGCTGTAACGATATGTTGGATCGGGCTACATGCCTCAGCGATATAGCGCTTGGGTTGTCGGAGCCCCTCTAGAGTCTGCACACCCCCAGTGAGCGCAGTCGACTATATATTTATTGATCGGCTGCACGCCGCAACGGTTATTATAAGGTACCTATTGAGCGTGAGTGCTGAGTGTGAGCACTGATTGATGAGACTTGAGTCACGAACTGAGAGGCTTGCCCTAGGGGCTAAATATATATATGAGTGATGATTTTCCCGATGGGCTTATTGTTATGAAATTACTATTTTCACTCTTCTTTTACACTGAGCCTCTAATGAAAATATTGAACAAATGTTTTAAACAACTTTCATTGAAACTGGAATATTTACGAGATGTTCGAAATTTAACTGTTGATTTGAACCTAGTTATTTCCACTGAGGCTTTATGTTATGAGATGTATATGATTTTTGAATGCTCGTCATTGCACTCAGTCTTTATTTACTTTTATTACTTACTATGTTGGCGTACTCACATTACTTCCTGCACCTTGTGTGCAGATTCAGGTATTTATGAACCCGGTAACGGGTGTTAATTACTCAATGGTAGGTACATCGGAGTTAGAAAGTTAGCTGCCTGGCGATTGCAGCCCTGCTTTCCTCCCTCTTTATTCTTCCTTAGTTGTATTCAGTGATTTTCCCGGCCATGTTGGTCTTGATGTTTTCAAACAGTTGTAGTAGATGCTCATGACTAGTGACACCCCGATGTCGGGCTTTCTTTTCATATTGTTGTTTTTTTATAAAGACTTTATAAAAGTTTATTGTTAAATAGCTTTGATTTTATCCTAAGAATGAAAATATTGATGGGTTTTGGGATTGTGACAGCTGGCCTAGTTCCATGATAGGCGCCATCACGACCGGGTTGGTTTTGGGGTCGTGACAAGTTAGTATCAGAGCCTAGGTTACATAGGTCTCACGAGTCATGAGCAGGTTTAGTAGAGTCTCGTGGATCGGTACAGAGACGTCTGTACTAATCTTTGAGAGGCTGTAAAACCTTTAGGAAATCCTACATTCTTGAATTCTTATCGTGCATCGTTGATTCATCCTTAAATGTAACTCTTGAAATTCCTTCCACGCGTTCGTATGCGCGCATGAGCGCTTAGCATTAGCTGTGCATCGATGGCTTGTGATTCCCCCATCAAGGGGCGAGATGTGATTTTTGTGTGTTGATGTTGGGCCAGTCTGGAAGACTTGAGGTCGGGCTTTGCTTGTAGCTTGAGCACTGAGGTGTTGATCATGTGTGCACGTGCTTCTAGGATTTATATGTTCGATAGTGTCCCTACTAGAGGAAGTGATGACTAGATGCTATGTGATGAGTATGATGTGGCTGCGAGATGCGTTCATATGATTTGAATGTGACGAGAAGGGACTGTTTGAGGGTAGAAAGAACTATCTGGTGCTTGATTTCCATCGTGATTTGATACATAGCCCCGAGTTATGGGTGTGTTGAAGGATCTTTTCATGTTGTCTAGTTGTGAAGCTAAGTAGATTTCATGTTGTGATATGAGTTCAGACCTAGTAAGATTAAGGGATTGCATGATGTTTATGACGGTGGAAGGGTATGAAGAGATGTTAGTTTGAGGCAAAGCAGGTGAGTTATCTTCTGCGGGGTGTTCTGAGGTTTGTGTGATCCCTATGTTGTTTTTTGGTAGCACTCTTTTACTAGTGAAATATGTGTGTTGCAATTTGAGTTTGGATCGCTTATGAGAGTGGGTATGACTATTACGAGGGTGAATGTGAGATTTGCAGATGATTTGAAGTACTAGATGGTTTATGTTGCACGAGCTTGCGAAGGATTTAGTTTAATCTCACTATGATATTATGGCAGTAATAGAGTATGGGCCTTGTGAGTTTTTGTGTGTGTTGATATATGGCTTTGAGCCAAGTGGGGGAGTCTGCTATTGATTAGTTGATTGCACTATTATGTGTTGTATTAGTTTCAGTTTGTGGTATACTGGTGAATCAGTTAAGGCTTACAGAGGTTGAGATCAAGGATGACTTGAGTAAAGAAAATTTTGGATAATGGTGTGTTATGATTTGTAGGTATATGAGAAATCGTGGGATGAATTAGTTATTGTAGTAAGGGATGTAACATGTATGGAGTAGGATATTACTCGGCTGCTTAGAAGGATGGGTTACTTCCTAGGGTGTTGGAGTGCTAATGGAGCACATGTCGTTTGGTCTGTTTGATCAGTCTAATTGAGATTTGAGCAGAGTGGATGACTCCCGAGGATGGTTCTAGTGGATTCAAGATTCATATGTAGCAATTGGAGATCTTTAGGATGTGTATTTGGCTAGAAACTAAGGTTTACATTGGAGGGTGTCAAGGGTTGTGGCATTTCAATATCAATTATGGATTCTTCATACCAGTATCAGGAAGGTGAATGTAATGTCTTTGGATTCACAGGAAGTCTCTTCAGGGTAAGTATTTTGAATATGGTGCTTTTTGGGGATATTTAAGAGAGTTCAATGGCTTATAAGCCTTAGACGATGTGGTTTCATGCTTGAGTCTCGTGTGGTGAGTCTGGGTTGAGGATTGTGGTATTATGGCAAGGGAAAGTATCAATTTGAAGGTAATTTAGAAGGAACTTGGATAAATAAGACAACTTGGTGGTAGTTCGGATCGGCATGGTAAGGTATATGATTAGTTCTGTGGGTGATTATGAGGTAATGAGTTTCTAAAGGTGTTTCGTGGCAATGCTCTTGGGTTTTTGGTGATCTGCGCAACTTGGTTGAGTTAAAATGATTCAGTCCTGACGGTTTGGTATAGTGCAAATGGGATTCAGAGAGTTCTTGATGGTTTCTACCATGGTTAGAGATGTATATTTTCTACTGACGTGAGGAACATCTAATGTATAATGTTTTTCTTCTAGATAGGATCAGATGGAAAGTTCTTGGCTAGTTGAGTACGTAGTTATTTGTCGCTCGGAAGGGATTATAAAGTTCTCATATTTATCATAGGATGCATGGTATATGCGGTATGTTGTGTAGGGTTGAGATTTACATGTGTAAGGTCACGGTTCAGTTCTGGAAGGAAGGACATAAGTTCTTATGCAGTATGGATAGTTTTAGATGACTAGGTAAATGATATCACTAATTGGTGCGGCTTGATAAGGGTATACATTTCAGAAAGGGCAATGTGTTTGAGTTAAGGATACTTCACTAGTATTGTGTCACTCTTTTGTTTGATCGACTGCTGATATTCGAGGTTGCTTGGTCGCACAGAAGAATTATAGAAGTATCCCTTATAAAATGATTGGGTATTAGAGGTGTGTTATATATTCGGACCGTGGAGTTGGGATCAGACATGGTGATTCGTGTGCTATATGGATTTGGAGACTGGAGTTCTCATAAACAGGTTATGTCGTGGTTATGGACCGCGTATATCAGCCTTGTCTGGTGACTATCGGGGGGTTTGGAGGCCCAAGTGGATCCTTTGTTGCTTAGAATGTTGGATTATGTGATATTTGATATGGATTGGTTGTTTCTATATCGTGCTATTCTGGAATGTTACGCTAAGACGGCAACGTTGGCTATGCCGGGGATGCCACGGATTGAGTGGCGAGGTTCGACAGATTATGTTCCCAGCAGAGTGATTTAATTTTTGAAGACCTAGCGGATGGTTGGGGAGGGTTGTCTTTCTTAATTGACCTTCGTGAGAGATGTCATAGCAGAGAATCCTACCATTGTTTCAGTCCTGGTGGTGAGGAATTTTTCTGGATGTGTTTCCTGTAGACCTACCGGGCATGCCGCCGGACAGGGATATTGATTTCGGTATTGATTCGGTGTCGGGCACTCAGCCCATTTCTATTTCACCGTATCGTATATCACCAGAGGAGTTAAAAGAGTTGGAGGAGCTGCTTCAAGAACTCCATGATAAGGGGTTCATTGGTAGGCCAATATGGATGTGTGTTCTGCATCGAGTCGGCTTTGTTGACTTCGAATTTCTATTGTTGAGGGATGTGCCGTTCTATTGTCATTGAGTTTATTCGCGTTCTGGAGTGATCTATGAGTTAACCTTCTGTGTTGTGAGGAGTTGTGATTGTTGGTTTTATGCACAAGTGATATGGTTCTATTTGGGGTTTTATAATGGAATTTGAGTGAGATGGGTATTTGGGTGTTGCGTGACTGATTGTGCATTGGATATGTTCTCTCGGTATGGTATGGCATTGTGTTATTTACTTCTCTGTGGTTACAGTGATTCACTTTTAGTACTAGACATCAAATTGTGCGTGGTAGTTGATTCTGGGCATGGTGAATTAAGGTGTTTCATGTGGACCAGTGTTTGGATAGGGTCGCGCATTGCAGCGAAGTTATGTGGAGGTCTGATACTTTGAGTTAGATTCGTGTGTTCTGGTTCTACGGTGTGCGATGGGTTCTTAGCATCGTGTTAAGGTGGTACTAGTGAGCTTGTGGTACAACTCTCTCATTTGAGTTATTTTCCATGATTTGAGTACATTTGGATTGTTGCTTTTGGTGAACAGATTGCACGGATTGTGGTTTTAGATTGTATTGATATGTCATGTCACTAAAGTAGTCGTGCTGGGTGAGATGAGGTCATTGGGATCTAGAATGAATACTATCGGATTCGATTTCAGCATATTGGAAGGATAATATTGGAATTCGGCTTAGAAATTTACTAAGGTTCTTGCCGAAGAAGAGGGAACTCCATGACTGGTTGATCTGAGGAATGGTTATGATTTCTATGTGTTTCTTTCATCATTGGAAGTATACAAAAGTGTTGGGATGAGGCTTTATTTTATAAGAGGTTTATTATTGGTATTCGGTTATTTTGAGCAACTGCTGTGATTAGAAGTTATCGCTACGAGTGTTTGAGTTATGTGGTATATCATGTAATTACATATATGGTTACAGATATGGTTTGTTACAACTTGTTCATGCTTATTCAGAGTATAGATGTGAGGGTCTGATCTTATAAATAATTTCAAAAGTGGAAATTTGGTTCTAAAGTTAATGGTCTAGGTTGGATTGTGAGATTTCAGTTATGTTGTGCTATCGGGACTATATGGGATAGGGTGATGTGGATCACCCCCGGGTATGTGCATGAAAAGGTTATACAACAATTTGTTGGCTTTTGGAACAACTTTGGGCACGTTCGAGGACGAACGCATGTTTAAGTGGGGGAGGATGTAATGACCCGACCGGTCGTTTTGAGCATTTACACACCGCTCACCATTTCTCGGGCATGACTAGTCCCGTATGATGTATTATGACTTATGTAAATTGTCGGTTTTAGTTTTCAGGTTAATAAGAATATATATGAAGAATGATTCTCAGCTTGAAGCTTTGAATTTGAAAGGTTTGACCCAGTCTTGACTTTTAGTATTCGATCTCAAATTTGGATTTTTGTGATTTGGTTAGCTCCGTTGGGTGATTTTGGACTTAGGAGCGTGTTCGGAAGGTAAATTGGAGGTCTGTGGTAGAATTAGGCTTGAATTGGCGAAATTGAAAATTTGGCATTTTCCGGTCGGCAGTGGAAATCTTGATATCAGGGTCGAAATGGTATTTTGGAAATTGGAGTAGGTCCATACTATCAATTGTGATGTGTATGCAAAATTTCAGGTCATTCAGATGAGGTTTGATAGGTTTTTGGATCGGTTGCGGAATTCGGAAGTTTGGAAATCCTTAGGCTTGAATCCGAGGGTGATTTGGTGTTTTGATGTTGTTTTGAGTGTTCCGAAGGTTGGAATAAGTTTTAATGGTGATAGGTGTCTTGTTCATATTTTTGGTTGAGGTCATGGGGGCCTCGGGATGATTTTGGATAACTTTCGGAAAGTTTGAACTTGAGAAATTGCAGTTGGTGTTGATGCTTCTATCATATCGGCACCTCCGGATTGGGGACCGCAGGTGCGAGCTCCGCTGGAGCAGAAAAGCGGCACAGGTGCGTGGAGGACCACAGGTGCGGCTTGGTAAACTGCATCTGTAATGCCGCAAGAGTGGTTAGGCGACCGCAGATGCGAGAGCTGTGCTGTTAAGTGAAATCCGTAGAAGCGGAAGCACAAGTGCGCTTATGGGATCTCAGGTGCAGAATCCCTGGGGCAGAAAGTATATAAGCTTCCCTTCACAAATTTTGGTCATTCTTCCACCATTTTTGGTCGATTTTGGAGCTCCAAGCAGTGATTTCAAGGGGGAATCAAGTGTTTTCAGGGAGGTATGCTACTTGGACATTATATCTTGTGTTATGGCAATTATTCCCTTGCTTAGTCATGATATTAGTGGGAAATTTTGAGAAGAAATTGAGAGATTAAGGCTTGAAATTGGAGAGTTTAAATTGGGGATTTGAGGGGCCATTTGAGGTCCGATTTTGATGATTTTGGTATGTATAGACTCGGGAGTGAAAGAATTTTCTAGTTTTGCAATTTTGTTGGATTCCGAGACGTGGGCCCGAGGGTCGGGTTTGAGCATATTTGGGATTTTAGGTCTAATTTTATAATTTTTGTGCGGGTTTTGTTCCTTTGACATGCGTTGATGATATGATTCTGATTTTGGATAGATTCGGGGCGATTTGAGGACGATTCGATAGGCAAAAGCATCCCGATGTAGATTTTCATCCGGTTTAAGGTAAGTAATGATTGTAAATATAGTCCTGATGGTATGAAACCCCGAAATTTTGTGCTATTTTGATAAATGAGGTGACGTAAATGTTAGGTGACGGGCGTGTGGGCGTGCACCAATAGGGAGTGGGACTTGGTCCGTCCCGTGGCAATTGTAAAGTTGCATGTTTTGATAAACTCTATATGATATCTATGTGTTTTAGAAATGACTCTGTTAACTTGGGCTGAATGCCATGTTTGGGTCCTTGTGTCGTACTGTTTGGACCCTCAGGGGTATTTTACTACTATCCTCACACTGTTTTGATTCGAAAGCATATCCTTAGTCATGATTTTTACCTGTTTATTGTCTGATTCAGTTTCATTACTCTGTTTTTAAATATGTGAAAGTTGTTTGGGCTGTGTTTCTTGATTTTTCATTGAAATGCCCGAGTGTCTTGTGAGGTTGATGATTGAGAGAGGCCGAGGGCCTAATGGTGAGGATTATATAATTATGGATCGAGATGCATTGCCGCAGCAATATATATATGTATATGGATCGGGCTGCACGCCGCAATGATATATAGATCGAGCTGTACACCGCAGCGATATGTTGGATTAGGCTACACGCTGCGGCGATATAGCGCTTGGGCTGTAGGAGCCCCTCCGGAGTTTGCACACCCCCAGTGAGCGCAGTCGACTATATATTTATGGATCGGGCTGCACGCCGCAACAGTTATTATAAGGTACCTATTGAGCATGAGTGCTGAGTGTGAGCGCTGATTGATGAGAGTTGAGTCACGAGTGACTGAGAGGCTTGCCCTAGGGGCTAACTATATATATGAGTGATGCTTCGCCCGAGGGGCTTGTTGTTATGAAATTTCTGTTTTCACTCTTCTTTTACACTAAGCCTCTAATGAAAATGTTGAACAAATATTTTAAACAACTTTCATTGAAACTGGATTTTTTACGAGATGTTCGGAATTTAACTGTTGATTTGAACCTAGTTATTTCCACTTAGGCTTTATGTTTTGAGATGTATATGATTTTTAAATGCTCGTCACTGCACTCAGTCTTTATTTACCTTTATTACTTACTAAGTTGGCATACTCACATTACTCCCTGCACCTTGTGTGCAGATTCAGGTATTTATGAACCCGGTGACGGGTGTTAATTACTCAATACATCGGAGTTAGCAAGGTAGATGCCTGGCGATCGCAGCCCTGCTTTCCTCCCTCCTTATTCTCCCTTAGTTGTATTCAGTGATTTTCCCGGCCATGTTGGTCTTGATGTTGTCAGACAGTTGTAGTAGATGCTCATGACTAGTGACACCCCGATGTCGGGCTTTCTTTCCGCACTGTTATTTTGTTATAAACACTTTATTAATGTTTATTGTTAAATAGCTTTGATTTTATCCTATGAATGAAAATATTGATGGGTTTTGGGATTGTGTTGGCTGGCTTAGTTCCATGATTGGCGCCATCACGACCAGGTTGGTTTTGGGGTCATGACAATATATCATCTTGTACTATTAGCTTTAGTCTGGTTGGAACATGATTTCTCGTGTGGACCTTCTAAGAGGGGCTTGTACAACTTGTTCACCTTATGCTGGATTTGGTTGTTGCTCAATTTGGTTTGGAACTGGTTCATTAACCTATTTTTGAACTTCAACCATTGAAGATGGCAACTTCATTATCAACTTCAAAACATCCAATAAAGGTTCTTTAACTTGTGTCTCATGATCTTGATTTTGTGTTGATTTTTTAGTTTCTTGAACTTCATCAATTTCTATTTCTCCACTGTAATTTCCTTCCAAAAGAAATTTCCTTTCCAAAAAGGTTGCTCATCTATCCACAAAACACTTTATAGACAGAAGGGTGATAGAAGTAATATCTCATTGTTTCTTTGGGATACCCAATGAACCTACACTTATTAGATCTTGAGTCAAGTTTATCAGACTGCAATCTCTTAACATAAGCTGGACAACCCCAAAATTTAATATGCTTAAGGTTAGGCTTACGTCCTTTCCATATCTTATATGGAATTGTAGAGACTGACTTAGCAGGAACTTTATTCAGTAAGTATATTGCTGCTTCCAAAGCATATCCCCATTAATTTATTGGAAGATCAGTGAACCCCATCATAGATCTCACCATATCTAATAAGATTCGATTTCTCCTTTCAGACACACCATTATGTTGTGGTGTTCCTATAGGTGTCCACTGTGAGAGAATCCCATTCTCTTTGAGATACCTAGTAAAATCTGCACTAAGATATTCTCCACCTCTATCAGACCTTAGTACTTTGATACTTTCACCAATCTGTTTCTCAACTTCACTACGGAACCTTTTGAACATTTTAGAAGATTCAGATTAAGATACACAAATCCATATCTTGAAATATCATTAGTGAAGGTTATGAAGTAAGAATATCCACCTCTAGCTTGAATTTTCATGGTCCCACAAATATCTGTATGAATTAGTCCCAATAATTTAGAAGCTCTTTCTCCACTTCCAGCAAATGGAGATTTGGTCAATTTTCCTTTGAGACAAGATTCACAAGTTGGATATGATTCAAAATCATACTTGTCAAGGTACCCTTCCTTGTACAACTTGTTAATTCTTTTCTCTCCAATATGACCAAGCCTACAATGCCAAAAGTATGTATGATTTACTTGATCATCTCTTTTCTTCTTAAGACTAGAAACATGCATAACCGAATTTGCATTCATATTAGGTAAGACATAAACATAATATTGGAGATAGCCATTCACATATAAATCATTACCATAATGAATAGAGCAAATACCATTGTCTATGTTAATGTGCAACTCACGCTTGTCCAACATAGAAGCTGAAATTATGTTCGAAAAAATTTATAAACATAATAACAATCATCCAGCATAAGTACTTTGCCCGAAAGTATTATTAAAGAAATTGATCCTATAGCTATGACTGCAACTTTTGTACCATTTCCAACTTGTAGATTAACTTCTCCTTTCTTTAGTCTCCTGCTTATCTTGAACTCTTGCAACATATTGTAGATGTTATAACCACTGCCAATATCTAATACCCACAGTGAAGAATTAGTAGTAGCTAAAGAAACCTTGAAAACGTGTTTTGTTTATGTCTTATCTTGTTTCTTGTCCTTTAGAGTTGCAAGATACTCCTAGCAGTTTCTCTTCCAATGCCTTTTCTTCTTACAGTGAAAACATTTAGTATCATATACTGGCTGCAAGATCAAATCTTCAGAAAGCTATTTACCAAGATTGTACTCCAACTTCTAATGTTCTTCAGTAAGAACAATCACATGATTGACAAGGGGTCCAACTGTGTATCATCCATCTTCTTAAGATATTCAATGATTGCAGTTAGATCCATATTATGATGTTTCCTCTAGAGTTCAGAAATCATAGAAGCGAGAATGATGCGTTTAATAGTAATGCATTCTTCCAAGTGTTTCTGATAAACCTTGGTGCCTTGAACATCATTCTCTGGTGGGATTATCTTTGCAGGCTTATTGATCACATCAATGAGCTTTTCATGCATGAGAACAATTCTCAAATTTCTATACCAGTCATCAAAGTTTGGTCATACCAACTTGTTGGTCTAAAGTATTTTACGCAGTGATAAAACAGACATATTGAAATCTAAAATATAGAAAAGAAAAGGCAATAATATGAGAACATATTTGCATATATCCTAAAGACATGGACTTTGTCACGCCCCAAGCCTAGGGGCGAGACTGGCACTCAGTGCCTCAACTATCCTTACGTATCACTTACGACTAAGAGTCTCTGAACATGTAATGTCATACTTTGGACATAGGCCACATTATAAGATAATGTGCGATGCAAAATAAAAAAAATTGAATAGAGACTAACGCTGACTAAATGTCAACATAAGGCTATGCCGGCAAGGCCGTCATAATTACTACAACTGACAAGCCAACAAAATATACATATGGGGCCTACAGGCCCAACATACTGCACTAACCGACATGATATGTCTACAAGCCTCTAGTGATAGATGTATTGTAATTGGAAGAGGGCCCCGACCTACCCATAACCTATCTACATATATACACAGATGTATACCACACTACTAGACCCCGGAACTCCGAAAGGAGGGGATCTTACCGATAAAGCTGAACTCGGGCAACACCTACTGAGGAGGTCTACCCGTCTGTCTGTCTGAACCTGTACGCATGAAATGCAACGCCCCCAGAAAGGGACGTCAGTATGAAATAATGTACTGATTATGTAAGTCAATATACTGAAAGCTGAAACAGAACTGATGGTATAATAACTCAAAGCAACTGGGGATCAAAGATAATCTGAAGATATGCTCATCAGCTGATACTAACTCAACTCTCTCAATATAGTGAGTAGAATTGTTGTCCGGCCTTATAAGACTCGGTATACATATATATCTGCTCTGCTGTAGTAGGCTCGCTCATAAGCGCTCTGCTATACTAGGCTCTGTATCTCGACCAACTGGGACCGCTCATAGGCGCTTGGCCACATCAGGCTCGGTATATAACTTACCATCTGATTAGAGGTTGCCCAATAGAGGCATACCCATCGATTATAGCTCAATGGTAATGAAAATACTTTTAATACTATATATATGCAAACTCTTTGCTCGTTTGATCGGAAGAAGGAAATACTCAACTGAATATGCAGTCTCGATAAGAGGAATATGGTAACTTACAAAACTAGGAAAATATATGTAATTTGCGAGACTAGCAAAATATACGTACATTCCGGGATACAAATTTTTCTCTATGCCTCTTTATCAACTTGTGTAATTATGATATCATGCTAAAATGAAGAAAAAGCTTAGCCTTAACATACCTGGAGTAGGAACAACTCTGTATAATTATCCCATTGAAAACCTTCGTGGATTGAATTTAGAACCCAAAAATTGGATTTAAGCTTCTGCGCCTTTGAACTTGAGGAACGAAATTGGTGGATTCTGTTCCTACGTTCTTGGTTTGAAATTTTAAAAGCAAAATGTTTCTGATTCTTGAAGTTTTGGAAAGATGTTCATACGTTCTTGATTTGAAATCTCACTTGAAATCTTGGCAAAATTTGGACGAAAATATTTCTATGTCAAGATTCTTGGCTTCAAGCCAAAGACTTGAATGATTTGGTCTTGGTTTTTAATGTTCTTAAGGGCTTATTTTAAGTCAATAGTGTGAATTGAAGCTAAAGACTTGTTGTCTTTTGGATCAGAATTTTGTAAGTCTTGCTAAGACTTATCTTGGTCAAGACTTTTTTAAGTCACTTTAGACACCTAGGATAGTATACTTAAAGAGTCATCCCCCTATATTAGTGGCCTTGTGCCACATTTCTTGGGCATAATTAGTTGAGTTTGGTCCGCTTATTAATTAACTAGGTAATGTTCTGTTACCCAGTATTTAATCAATTACCCGCATAATTTAAAAATTACCACAAATTATTTAAAATTATATTTATTTTTTAAAATACTTCATATATACTTTTATATATTATACTACCATGGTCATATGGTACCTTGCATGGTACTAGTTCATAATTATCGAGTATTATTGCTCGACCCATATTTTATTCCAAACTGGCCACTTTTAACGAAACTCATTTTCGTTAATCCGTGTACCCCTTTATCCTTCATAACACTTATTTATTGCTTGTTATAAATAGCGGAATTACGTTAACGTCAAGATGATCTCATCCTCGCATCTACGTCGGTTAACTGAAAACAAAATTATAACATACTAAAATGCGAGATATAACATCCTCCCCCCTTAGAAACATTCGTCCTCAAATGTTCAACTCGCCGTGATCTATGTAACTTTGGCAAGGTCACCTCTATAACACCACCACAACCAACACTCCCCGTAGAAGCTTAATAATCCAACAACACACAGGACCATAATTATGAATAATGACAATGGCCTCTTATGACCAACTACAATAACCAACACAAGAATTTATACACGTACCTTATGATTATGACGTCTCAGTCGGACCCTTCTCTAGAGGAGGGAATAGGTAGGGATATCTAGACTTCATGTTTTCCTCGGCCTCCCAAGTTATTTCTTCCACATTGTTGTTGCTCCAAAGTACTTTCACGGAGGCTACCTCCTTATTCCACAGCTTGCGGGTTTGTCGGTCTAAGATGGCAACCAGAATTTCCTCATATGACAAATTCTCTATAATTTGTACATAATTCGTGGGCATCACTCTGGTAGGATCGCCCATGCACTTTCATAACAAAGATACATGAAAAACCGGATGGACATACTCCAATTCTGAGGGAAATTCTAACTCATAAGCTACTGGCCCACTCTCCGAATGATCTTATAAGTCCCAATATACCATGGGCTAAGCTTGCCTTTCTTGCCAAATCTCATTACACCTTTCATAGGTGACACCATTAAGAATACCTAGTCATTAACCCCGAACTCTAAATCTCATCGCCGCACGTCAGAATATGACTTCTGTCAACTCTGAGCTGTCAATAGTCACTCCCAGATAAGCTTTACTTTTTCTATGGCCTGCTGAACCAGGTCTGACCCATATAACCCAGATTCTCCAACATCGAACCACCCTATGGGAGATCTGCACCTGCGCCCATGCAAAGCCTCGTACAGAGCCATCTGGATATTGGAGTGGTAACTGTTATTATATGAAAACTCAATAAGAGGTAGATGTTCATCCCAACTTCTCTTAAAATCCAGCACACATGATCGCAACATATCTTCGAGCGTCTGAATCGTGCGCTCGGCTTGTCCATACATTTGTAGATGAAAAGCTGTGCTGAGATTCACCTAAGTTCCTAGACCTTTCTGAAATGACCTCCAAAAATATGCTGTAAACTGGGCCCCACGGTCAGATATAATAAATACGGGTACTCTGTGTAGTTGCACTATCTCCTTAATATATAATTTTGCATAATCCTTTACTGTATATGTATATCTGACAGGTGGGAAATGAGCTGATTTTGTGAGCCTCTCGACTATCACCCATATGGAATCAAACTTACGATGGGAACGAGGTAAACCTGTGATAAAGTCCATGTTTATTGCCTCCCATTTCCATGTCGAGATCTCTATAGTCTGCATTAGCCCTCTGGGCTTCTGGTGCTCTATTTTCACCTGCTGGAAACTAGGGCATTGAGCGACATACTCAGTAATGTTCTTCTTTATATCGTTCCACCAATACACATCCTTAATATCATGATACATCTTTGTCGACCCAGGGTGAATGGAATACCATGAATAATGTGCCTCTGACATAATCCTGTCTTGTAGCCCTGCTACATCTGGAACACACAAACGACCCCTGTATCTGAGAGCCCCATCTCCTTTGAGTTCTAACAACGACCTTTTCTGTTGTGGAACCCGCTCTCTCAACTTGACTAACTCTGTATCCTCGTACTACCTCTCCTTTACTTCAGCTATGAGAGATGATTTTGCAGTATTTTGGAGTACAACTCCTCCATTGCTAGAGTCTACTAACCGAACCCCCAGACAAGCCAATTGATGAATCTCTTTTGTTAATTGTCTTTTCTCGGGCTCTACATGTGCTAAGCTACCCATAGATCGACGACTTAAGGCATCTGCTACAACATTAGCTTTCCCTGGATGGTAGAGAATGTTAACATTATAGTCTTTTAATAACTCAAGCCACTGCCTCTGTCGCAAATTCAACTCTTTTTGCTTGAAGATATATTGCAGGCGCTTATGATCTGTGAATATATCAACATGCACACCATATAAATAATGCCGCCATATCTTAAGTGCATGGACAACTGCAGCTAACTCGAGGTCGTGGGTCGGATAATTCTGTTCATGCGTCCTTAATTGCCTTGAAGCATGTGCAATTACTTTCCCATGTTGCATCAGGACACATCCTAACCTGACACCTGAGGCATCACAATACATGGCATAACCATCTCTACCTTCTGGAAGTGCTAGAACTGGTGCTGGGGTTAACCTATTCTTAAGCTCTTGGAAACTCTGCTCACATGCCTCTGTCACTGAAACTTAGTCGCTTTCTGCGTCAGCTTTGTTAATGGTGCTGAAAGAGAAGAAAAACCCTCTACGAACCTCCGATAATATCCTGCTAGGCCTAAATAGCTACGAATCTATGTCGGAGTGGTAGGTCTAGGCCAGGATTTTATAGCCTCAATCTTCTGAGTGTCTACCTTTATACCTCTATCGGATACAATATGCCCCAAGAATGCTACGGACTTTAACCAGAACTCACACTTAGAAAACTTAGCATACAATTTATTATCGTGGAGGGTTTGGTGTACTGCTCGCAGGTGATCCATATGCTCATCCTTTGAATGTGAATAAACCCGAATATCATCAATAAAGACTATCACGAATAGATCCAAATATGGTCGGAATAGGTTATTCATCAAGTCCATAAATATGGCAGGTGCATTCATCAACCTGAAGGACATAACAAGGAACTCAAAGTGGCCATATCGTTTCCTAAAGGCGGTTTTCGGAATATCTTTCTCCCGAACTCTGACCTGGTGGTACCGCGACCTCAAATCTATCTTTGAAAAGTATCTTGCTCCCTGCAACTGATCAAACAAGTCGTCTATCCTTGGAAGGGGGGTACTTATTCTTAATAGTTACCTTGTTCAGTTGCCTATAGTCAATACACATCCTTAGCAAGCCATCTTTCTTCCGTACAAACAATACCGGTACACCCCAAGGTGAGGTACTAAGTCTGATGAAACCTTTCTCCAGTAAATCTTTTAACTGCTCCTTCAACTCCTTTAATTCAGCAGGTGCCATTCTATACGGAGGGATATATATTGGTTGCGTTCCCGGAAGCAAATCGATACCAAAATCAATCTCTCGCTCTAGAGGAATACTTGGAAGTTCATCTGGAAATACATTCGCGTACTCCTTTACTAATGGAATAGACTGAAGTGTAGGTATCTCAGCATCTACATCTTCAATTCGCACAATATGATAAATGCACCCTTTTGCGATCATTTTCCTCGCCTTCAGATAGGAAATAAACCTGCGTCTAGGTGTCGCTGTATTGCCTACCCATTCAAGGACTGGCTCACCCGGAAAATGAAATCTAGCTGTCTTTGCTCGACAATCAATTGTGGCATAACAAGCTGCTAACCAGTCCATGCTCATGATAGCATCGAAATCCAACATCTCTAGTTCAACTAGGTCGGCTATCGTCTGACGACCACAAGCTGATACTGTACAACCTCGGTAAATGCATCTAGAGATAATCGAGTCTCCAACTGGTGTAGATACCAAAAAAGGATCACTTAGTATTTCAGGCAGCATACCAAATTTTCGCGCGACAAATGGGGTAATACATGATAAAGTAGATCCTGGGTCTATCAAGGCATAAACATCATGAACAAATGGTCAACATACCTGTCACAATGTTTGGTGAGGACTCTTGGTCCTGTCGACCTGCTAGCATATAGATATGATTCTGGTTACCACCTGAACTGAACCCTTTACCTCTACATCGACCTCTACTAGCCGAAGACTGAGACTCATGCCTTGAAGGATGCATGGACATATCTGATCCTATTGCTAAATTCACTGGTTGTGCCATAACCCCAAAATCTCTATTTGGGCAATCTCGCATCATATGCCCTGGACGTCTACATGTATAACAAGCATCGAAACCGGCTCGACATTGGCCCAAGTGTCCACGACCGCAGATGGCACACCACGGCGGAAACGGCCTTGTCTGTCTCGAACCTTGTTTTCACTGCAAACTTGATGCCTGGGAGCTCTCACCTAGTCCTGACTAAGTATAACGGTCATACCTGTAACCCTGTAGCTTAGGTGGTAGAGGTCTAGGTGGCCGTTCGAAGTATTGGGGCCTGTAACTACCCTGAGACTGCTCCTGAGACCTGGCAAATCTCATCCTCTAATGCTGCCCTGACTCAGTCCCCTCCATACTCTACTACCGATGCCTACCCCTCTTTATATTCTGAGCAAATGCCTAAATCCGTGAGATATGCATACTATCCTGTAATGCAGTAGTGGCACATGCCTTGGTCAACTCTGGGGCCAACCTTGCTATAAACCTGTGGATTCTATCTCGCATTGTAGCAACTATGGATGGTGCATATCTGGCCAATGAGTCAAAACGGAGACTATATTCTCGAACACTCATGTTGCCCTGCTTGAGGGCTAGAAACTGATCGAGTCGGGCCTATCGGATCTCTCATGGTAAGTACTGGTTAAGGAAGGCATCTGAAAAATTCTCCCAAATAGGAGGAGGTGCATCACATCCCCTAGACCTTTCCCATCCCTCATACCAAAGGTTGGCTATATCTTAGAGTCGATAATCTGCTAACTCAACTACCTCTTTCTCCATGGCATGCATAACCCGAAAGATCCTATGAAGCTGATCTATGAAATCCTGCTGGTCCTCCCTTTGATCTGTCCCTGTGAACGCTGGGGGATTCAAAGCAATAAAATCTTGGACCCTTGAACTCCCAGATCCTTCAGAAGGTACTACACTAGCAGATTCCCTAGCCTGTTGTTGGGTAGCTACCAACTGTGCTAACAAATGTACTGCACTCCTCAAGTCCTGATCTGATGGAAGTGGAGGGGGAACTGGATGTGCGGTCTCCCTAGGAATCTCCTCAGGTGGCGGAGGAGTCGATAATCACTGGATAGGGGTCTCTCCCTGCGACTCTGATTGGGCCCCATCGACTGGGGGTACCCTGCTAGTCCCATCACCTACTACTGTTTCTCTCCTCTTGCTAGCCGTAGCCTTCCTAGTTACCGTCATCTGTGCATGCAAACGTCAACACATAAGTTTAACTCAAATTTCCTATAACTCAGTCCTAAATTTCCTATAACTCAAATTTCCTAAATACCCTATAGTCCCCTGCTTATATAATGTGGTTCACCACACATTTATAAGCAAGACCCTACTACACACGGCCTATAGACTCCCTAGGATAGAACTACTCTGATACCACTTTTGTCACGCCCCAAGCCTAGGGGCGAGACCGGCACTCAGTGCCTCAACTATCCTTGTGTATCACTTACGACTAAGAGTCTCTGAATATGTAATGTCATACTTTGGCCATGGGCCACATGACAAGATAATGTACGATGCAAAATAAAAAAAATTGAATAGAGACTAACGCTGACTAAATGTCAACATAAGGCTGGGTCGGCAAGGCCGTGATAATTACTACAACTGACAAGCAAACAAAATATACATATAGGGCCTACAGGCCCAACATACTGCATTAACCGACAAGATATGTCTATAAGCCTCTACTGATAGATGTATTGTGATCGGAACAAGGCCCTAACCTACCCATAACCTATCTACATATATACACAAATGTACACCACACTACTAGACCCGACAACTCCGAACGGAGGGGAGCTTACAAATAAAGCTAAACTCGGGCAACACCTACTGAGGAGGTCCGCCTGTCTGTCTGTCTAAACCTGTATACATGAAATGCAGCGCCCCCAGAAAGGGACGTTAGTACGAAATAATGTACCGAGTATGTAAGGCAATATACTGAAAGCTGAAACAGAATTGATGATATAATAACTGAAAGCAACTGGGGATCAAAGATAATTGAAAGATATGCTCACCAGCTAATACTGACTCAACTCTCTTAATATAGTGAGTAAAATAGCTATTTGGCCCTATAAGGCTCGGTATACATATATATCAGCTCTGTTGTAGTAGGCTCACTCATAAGCGCTCGGCTATACTAGGCTCTGTATCTCGACCAACTGGGCTTGCTCATAGGTGCTCGGCCACAACAGGCTTGGTATATAACTTACCATCTGATTAGAGGTTGACCAATAGAGGCCTGCCCATTGATTATAGCTCAATGGTAATGAAAATACTTTTAATACTGTATATATGTAAACTCTCTGCTCTTTTAACCGGAAGAAGGAAATACTCAACTGAATATGCAGTCCTGATAAGAGGAATATGGTAACTTACAAAACTAGGAAAATATATGTAATTTCCAAGAATAGCAAAATATACGCACATTTCGGGATACAAATATTTCTCTATGCCTTGTTATCAACTTGTGTAATTACGATATCATGCTAAAATGAAGGAAAAACTTAGCTTTAACATACCTGGAGTAGGATAAACTTCGTATAATTATCCCATTGGAAACCTTCGTGGATTGAATTTAGAACCCAAAAATTGGATTTAAGCTTCTACGCCTTTGAACTTGAGGAACAAAATTGGTGGATTATGTTCCTACGTTCTTGGTTTGAAAATTTAAAAGCAAAATTTTCTGATTCTTGAAGTTTTGGGAAGATGTTCCTACGTTCTTGGTTTGAAATCTCACTTGAAATCTTGGCAAAATTTGGATGAAAATGTTTCTGTGTCAAGATTCTTGGCTTCAAGCCAAAGACTTGAATGATTTGGTCTTGGTTTTCAACGTTCTTAAGGGCTTAATTTTAAGTCAAAAGTGTGAATTGAAGCTAAAGACTTGTTGTCTTTTGGATCAGATTTTTATAAGTCTTGCTTAGACTTATCTTGGTCAAGACTTTTTTAAGTCACTTTAGACACCTAGGATAGTATACTTAAAGAGTCACCCCCCTAAATTAGTGGCCTTGTGCCACGTTTCTTGGGAATAATTAGTTGTGTTTTATCCGCTTATTAATTAACTGGGTAATGTTCTGTTACCCAGTAATTAATCAATTACCCGCATAATTTAAAAATTACCACAAATTATTTAAAATTCTATTTATTTTTTAAAATACTTCATATATACTTTTATATATTATACTACCATGATCATATGGTACCTTGCATGGTACTAGTTCATAATTATTGGCTATTATCGCTTGACCCATATTTTATTCCAAGTTGGCCACTTTTAACGAAACTCGTTTTCGTTAATCCGTGTACCCCTTTATCCTTCATAACACTTATTTATCTCTTGTTATAAATAGTGGAAGTATGTTAACGTCAAGATGATCTCATCCCCGCGTGTACATCGGTTAACTGAAAACAAAACTATAACGTACGAAAACACGAGATGTAGTAGACATTTATCTAAATAATATTTCCACTATTATTTTAAACTATTTACCCTCATTATAGTTTAAGAAATCTCTATTTCTGTTAGTGGAGTAAAGTAATCCTTTAACAATATGTATGAGTCCCTTGGAAGTCAAGTCGTTTCTCACATATATTTTAAAGGTAGGTACTCTTACCAATTGTTGTAATGACCCGATTGATCGTTTTGCTTTCTAGACATTGTTTCCTTAAATAAGACTTTTTGTAATTTCTTTTACTGATTTATGACTTTCGAGGATGGTTGGTTCGGGATTTGGAAGAGTTTGGGTTGAAATCGGAACACTTGGTACCTTAAGGTTGGCTTAAAAGGCCATGTTTGATTTCGGTCAATGTTTTGAGTAAACAGCCTTAAAATCAGAATTTAAGGGTTCCAACAGGTTTGTATGATGATTTCGGACTTGGGCATATGTTCGGATCGGGTTTTGGATGATCCGGGAGCTTTTTGGCGCCTAATAGTGAAAGTTGATTCCTTAAGAATTTTGAAGTTCTTTGAATTTGGTTTGGATAGATTTTTAGTGATATTGAGGTCTAAACGGAATTCTGTGATTGGGAATAGTCACGTATTGTCATTTAAGACTTGCACGCAATATTTGGTGTCAATCCGAGTAGTATAAGTGTATTTCGTTACATTGGAGGTAGATTGAAGAACTTGAAGGTTATAAGTTTGATTCAATTGGTTTTAGGGGGTGATTCTTAGATATAGTGTTGTTTTGGGCATTTTGAGGGTTCAAGCAAGTCCATTTTATGATTTCAAACTTGTCAGTATGTTCGGGCGGGGCCTCGGTGGCCCCGAGCGTCAATCAGACGAGGCTCGAGTGGAGTTAGAAAATTTTAGAAGGAGGTGAAGCTCCAGTTCTGTCATAACTGCACCTGCGGTTGCCCACCTGCAGGTGCGAGACCACAAAAGCAACCTATCCATCGCAGGTGCGGCCTAAGGGAAGGAGACCAAAAACCACATATGCGGCCCCTCTTCAGCAGAAGCGAAACTGCAGAAGCGGCCTTCAGACCGCAGATGCGGCCCCAGCTAGCCCATCCCAGTTCTGCAGATGTGGACTTTCCCTCGTAGAAGCAAAACCTTATATGCGGTCCCCTAACCGCAGGTGCGGTAATCGCTGAAGGCAGTGCCTTCATTTAATACAGGAAATGTGTCATTTTTGACACATTTCATTCATTTCTTGGACGATTTGGGAGCTTCCAAGGGGGGATTTCAGCCTTGCATTATGAGGTAAGTTATTTCTACTTAATGTGGTTTTAATACATAGTTTAGGGGTAGACCACTCCATGTAAATTAGTAAAAAAATTGTGGGTTTAGAGTAAAACCTAGGGTTTGATAAAAACAAGATTTAACCACGAAATTCGCTATGGAATGAAGTAAAAATCATATATTCTTGATCCTTAGGTTATGAGCAACAACTTTATTACAAAATTTTCGGAATCCGGGCATGTGGTGCCGGGGATGAATTTCGGGAACCTTGCATTTAGGGTTGGGAAATTACTTTAATAGTTAGAATATAAACTCTTGAGCATGTATTGACTAGTTCGTACCCCGTTTGAATAGTTTTGGATCATTCGACTCCGAATTGAGGGTTTGAGTGCATTCTTGAATTTGGAAGTAAGATTTGGAGCAAGGTGAATCTCCTTTCTAACCTGGTAAGAGGGAAATAACCCCATAGGTGAATTAAATAAATGTATATGACAATCTGTGGGGGCTACGTACGTACGTAGTGATAAGAATCCATACGTAGCTACTATTATGCTAATTGTTCGGGTTGTTTAGGACCCATATCATGCCATACTTGCAAATGCTTACGTCCTTGCTTGCTTCTAAGATCACTTAGGCCATGCTAGAAATTTGTAAATAAATATAGATGGATATGCTCACTTACTTGAGAACTTGTATGAATTTATTTGACTATAAATGAGTAATGTATGCTTACTTGATAATAAATTTCTATTTGTGGATCGGGTCGATCGCCTCGGTAGATAATAGATACATCTATGGTTCGCACCATTTGACCCTCTGGCAGTGAACACTTTATTATTATGCCGAACTGGGCCGTACGACCTCGACATTGCGTGCACATGATATTTATGTGGAATTCTTCATGATATACTGTGCTTAAATGCTTTGAAATGTACTTATTACATGACATAGGTGAAATTGATATATTATTAAGAAGTAATATCCTATTTCTCTATGTTTAGGGCCTGACATCATATTCATGCTTAGCGTAACACTTAAATATTATTGATATTGACCTTAGTAAGTGTCAAGTCGACCCCCTGTCACTACTTCTTTGAGGTTAGGCTAGATACTTGTTGGGTACATGTTGTTTATGTACACATACTACACTTCTGTACTTAACTGTACATGATCTGAGGCCGGTGCATCTAGCTACCCATCTGGCGCGCGTTCTTGATTCTTGATCGAGATCTCACAGTAAGCTGCCCCTTCTGAGCTGTTCAGCAGCATGCCGAAGTCTTTTCTTTTGTTTATTTTTAATTGTTGTCTATTCTATTTTAGGCAGTAAGATAGTGGCATTTTGTACATTCTACTAGTTGCCCTAGTACTTGTGACACTAGTTCCTGGAACACACATTGTAGACTATTATTTTGGGGATGTATTTCTATTATTATCGACTATTTAAAAGTTTAAAGATTTAAAAATGTTGGGATTGTTTTTGTAAAATAAATGAGAACTCACTAGTTGATTAGGGTTGGCTTGCCTAACAACGGTGTTGGGAGCCATCACGACCTATAATGGAATTTGGGTCGTGACAACATGGTATCAGAGCACTAGGTTCATGTAGGTCTCACAAGTCATGAGTAAATCTTATAGAGTCTTGCGGATCGATACGGAGATGTCTATACTTATCCTCGAGAGGCTATAGGTGTTAGGAAACTACTATTTATTAATCCTCTATTGTGCAGTGATGGTATGCTAAATTTCTTTTTTCTATTCTCTCACAAATGGTGAGGACGCGCATGGTAGATGTTCCAGACCCGGGAAGAGCTGCTCCCCCCCATTGCTAGAGGCCGAGGCAAAGGCTAGGGGAGGGAACCGACCTTAGGTAGGGGACGAGGGTGTCCCAGAGTTGCCCCAGTTGCACCATCGGCGGATCCTGCGGGGGATCCTATCATTGAGGAGTAGGCGAGGTGCCCGCAGTTGAGCCTACCCCGACGGACTTTATGATAGCACCGGGTTTCTAGGAGTTCATAGGTCGTATGTTGCGGTTCATGGATTCCATGACTCAGGATGGTTTATTTCCAGCGGACCCAACCACATCTCAGGCGGGAGGGGGAGCTCAGACCCCTACTACTCAGGCTCCTGGTCATGCAGTTGTAGTGTATCAGACTTCGGGTGCACTACGCATGGATGTGGCTCAACTAGTTGCTGCAATGGTACCCGAGCCCAGACCGGCTGCGGACGGCGACCCGCAGAAGTTATTGGACAGATGGACTAGGCTACACCGTCACATATTTGGAGGTGAGCGTCATGAGGATGCCCGGAATTTCATTGATAGGTGCATGGACAGACTGCACAACATGAGGATATTGGCTTCTCATGGGGTTGACTTCACTACATTCTAGCTGGAGGGTAGGGCCCGTAGATGGTGGCAGTCTTATGTTCTTGGCAGGCCAAATAATCAATGTATGCTTGCTTGATAATAAATTTCTATTTATGGATCGGGCTGATCGCCTCGTTAGAAATAGATGCATCTATGGTTTGCGCCATTTGACCCTCTAGCAGTGCACAATTTATTATTATGTTGGACCGATCGTACGACCTCGACACAATGTGCACATGTTATTTATGTGGAACTCTTCTGTGTTATACTCTACTTAAATGCTTTGAAATGTACTTATTACATGACATGACTGAAATTGATATATTGTTAAGAAGTAATATCCTATTTCTCCTTGTTTGGGACTGTCATCATATTCATGATATTCATGGTTAGCATAAAACTTAAATATTATTGATATTGACCTTAGTAAGTGTCAAGTCGACCCCTCGTCACTACTTCTTCGAGGTTAGAATAGATACTTGCTGGGTACATGTTGTTTATGTACTCATACTACACTTCTGTACTTAACTGTACAAGATCTGAGGCGGGTGTATCTAGCTACCCGTCCGGCGCACGTTCCTGATTCTTGATCGATATCTCATGGTGAGCTGCCCCTTCCGAACCGTTCAGCAGCATGTCGGAGTCTCTTCTTTTGTTTATTGTTATTTACTGTCTATTTTATTCTGGGCAGTAGGATAGTGGTATTTTTGTACATTCTACTAGTTGCCCTAGTACTTGTGACACTAGTTCCTGGCACACACATTGTAGACTATTGTTTGGGATGTATTTCTATTATCATGAACTTGTAAATTATCGACTTTTTAAAAGTTTAACAATTAAGAAAATGTTAGGTTGTTTTGGTAAAATAAATGTGAACTCACAAGTTGGATTAGGGTTGGCTTGCCTGACAATAGTATTGGGCGCCATCACAACCTATAATAGAATTTGGGTCGTGACACCCAATATATAAGTTGTTTCTCCCAAGTCTTTCATGGAGAACTATTCAAATATCCAAATCTTGGCACTTTGCAATTTCGGTATATCATTCCCTATGAGTAATATATCATCAACATATAATACTAAGAATATAATTGTGCTCCCACTAACCTTTTTGAACACACAAGGTTCTTCTTCGCATCTACCAAAATTGAACTTTTCAATTGTCTTGTTAAAGCGAATATTCCAATTTCGAAAAACTTGCTTTAGTCCATAAATGGATCTTTGTAGCTTTCAAATCTTATTATGACAGGCGAAGATGTGAAACCTTCAGTAAAGCTATTTTCACATCCATTTGCCATATTTCATTATTAGAACATTGCATCGCCTCTTCATAGGTCTTAAGGTCATCATCATTGTGATCAACTACATTTGATATATCATCTTGTACCATTAGCTCTAATCTAGTTAGTACATGACGTTCTCGTGTAGACCTTCTAAGAGGGGCCTGTACAACTTGTTCACCTTATGCTGGATTTGGTTGTTGTTCAATTTGGTTTGGAACTGGTTTATTAACCTATTCTTGAATTATATTTAGTTTTTGAACTTCAACCGTTGAAGATGGCAAATTCATTGTCAACTTCAAAACATCCAATAAAGGTTCTTTAACTTGTGTCTCATGATCTTTATTTTGTGCAGATTTGTTAGTTTCTTGAACTTCATCGAGTTCTATTTCTCCATTGTAATTTCCTTCCAAAAGAAATTCCCTTTCCAAAAAGGTTGCTTCTCTAGCCACAAACACTTTATAGATAGAAGGTCTATATAAATAATATCTCGTTGTTTCATTGGGATACCCAATGAACCTACACTTATCAGACTGTGAGTCAAGTTTATCAGACTGCAATCTCTTAACATAAGCTGGACAACCCCAAACTTTAATATGCTAGGTTAGGCTTACGTCCTTTCCATATCTCATATGGTATTATAGAGACTGACTTATTGGGAACTTTATTAAGTAAGTATGTTGTTGCTTCCAAAACATATCCTCATAAATTTATTGGAAGATCAATGAACCCCATCATAGATCTCACCATATCAAATTAGATTCGATTTCTTCTTTCAGACACACTATTATGTTGTGGTGTTCCTGTAGGTGTCCACTGTGAGAGAATCATATTCTCTTTGAGATACCTAGTAAAATCTGCACTAAGATATTCTCCACCTCTATCAGACCTTAGTACTTTGATACTTTCACCAGTCTATTTCTCAACTTCAATACAGAACCTTTTGAACATTTCAAAAGATTCAGATTTGTGTTTCATAAGATACACAAATCCATATCTTGACATATCTTCAGTGAAGGTGATGAAGTAAGAATATCCACTTCTAGCTTTAATTTTCATGGGCCCACAAATATCTGTATGAATTAGTCCCAACAATTTAGAATCTCTTTCTCCACTTCCAGTAAATGGAGATTTGGTCATTTTTCCTTTGAGACAAGATTCACAAGTTGGGTATGATTCAAAATCATATTTGTCAAGGTACCCTTACTTGTACAACTTATTAATTCTTTTCTCTCCAATATGACCAAGCCTACAATGCCAAAGGTATGTATGATTTACTTGATCATCTCTTTTCCTCTTAAGACTAGAAACATGCATAATCGAATTTGCATTCATATTAGGTAAGACATAAACATCATGTTGGAGATATTCATTCACATATAAATCATTACCATAATGAATAGAGCAAATATCATTGCCTATGTTAATGTGAAACTCACGCTTGTCCAACATAGAAGCTGATATTATGTTCGAAATAAATTTAGGAACATAATAACAATCATCCAGCATAAGTACTTTGCCCGAAGGCATTATTAAAGAAATTGATCCTACAACTATGACTGCAACTTTTGTGCCAGTTACAACTTGTAGATTAACTTCTCCTTTCTTTAGTCTCCTGCTTATCTTGAACCCTTGCAATATTTTGCTTATGTTATAACCACAGCCAGTATCTAATACTTACAGTGAAGAGTTAGTAGTTTCTAAAGAAACCTTGCAAATATTTTTCATTAATGCCTCACCTTGTTTCTTGTCCTTTAGAGTTGCAAGATACTCCTTACAGTTTCTCTTCCAATGCCTTTTCTTCTTACAATGAAAATATTCAACATTATATACTGACTGCTAGATCAAATCTTCAGAAAGCTCTTTACTAAGCTTGTACCCAACTTCTCATGTTCTTCGATAAGAACAATCACATGATTGACAACGGGTCCAACTGGAGAGTTTTCAATGTCCAACTGTGTATCAACCATCTTCTTAAGATATTCATTGATTGCAGTTGGATCCATATTCTGATGTTTCTTCTGGAGTTCAGAAATCATAGAAGTGAGAATGATGCGTTTAATAGCAAGGCATTCTTCCAAGTGTCTCTATTAAACCTTGGTGCTTTGAACATCTCTCTGGTGGGATTATTTTTGTAGGCTTATCGATCACATCAATGAGTTTTTCATACATGAGAAAAATTCTTAGATTTCTATAGTAGTCATCAAAGTTTGGTCATTCCAACTAGTTGGTCTCAAGTATTTCACGCAGTGATATAACAAACATATTGAGAAATCTAAAATATCGAAAAAGGCAATAATATAAGAACATATTTGCATATATCCTAAAGAAATGGACTTTTATCTAAATGATATTTCCATTAATTATTTTAAACTATTTACCCTCATTATAGCTTAAGAAATCTCTATTTCTGTTAGTGGAGTAAAGAAATACTTTAACAATATGTATGAACCCCTTGGAAGTCAAGTCGTTTCTCACATATACTTTAAAGGTAGGTACTCTTACCAATTGTATCCTCATACAATTTTCTTAAATAGCTCTATGTCAAATAGTCCCCTGCTAGTCAGATCGATCCTACTGGCATAGTTGAGTTCAACCATCATGAAAGCAAAGAACTTATTAAATTTTATACTCCCCCATGTAGTCTAGACGTCTAGTGTAAAATTAAATAATTCTTCCAATCCATGCATCTAATGCAATAAATATTTTTAACATCTTCTCAAACTATAAGTTTCCTAGTTGTCAGGCCGCTCCTTATAAACAAAAGATAAATAAAATTATTTACTTTGATGGATAGCTCTATAATAAAATATCTTATATTTTATTATTTAAGAACTCAAATTTTAGTATGAGGGAATTATTACTAAAACAACTTTTAATAGCAAGAAGATCAAATCTTTTATAGCATGTGAATAGTTCAAGTTGTCTACATGCTTAGTCCTAAATTAATTTACATCACATGTAATAAATAATTTAAATTATGTAATGAACAAGCACACTACATAAAAACATGATGTTTTATACTTCAATACCACACAAGAGGGGGGGGGGGAGATTTGTATGGTACTCAATTTTTGCTTAACTTGATTATAGAAGGACCTGGTTCTTCTATGTATTCCAACTACTACTGTTGCGAAATAATAAGTACAGAAAATAAAGAACACATAGATTTTTACATGGAAAACACCTGGCTCAAAAGGCGAAAAACCACGACCCACCTTCCAGTAGGATTTTCCCAAACTCTCCACTAAAATCACTGAGCCAAAAACTACATTTACAAAAACTCTTTTGTAAACCTAGGATTAACTCTAATCCCGTTGTGGCACACAACCTCAACTATTACGACAACTTCAAGTTAACTCTAACTTGAAAACTCTAAGTACCTAATACAATTGCTTCTATAAAAGCTGAAAGGTACAATGTAAAATCACCTACTACAATTGAACTAGAGTAAAAGATAGACACTAGGAACTGGTTCTTCTATCTAGTTCAAGTAGCTTCAGGATTGCACGCTTGAATCACACATAAATTGCTTGCAAAATTGCCTTGCTATTTTGCTCTCAATTAATGTTTAACTTCTCCTTATGTGCATTACCTGTAAAAGAGAACAACACTAATATTTAAGGGGTTAGTAATTAGAGATTGACTAGGATACATATGCTATTCTTCCATGGTGGAAGTGTTCTAGTTGATCTCATACTCTAACTCTATCCTTTTCCTAAACTGTGTTCTCTTTGTGTAAGGAATCTTTCTCCTTATCCAATATGCAACATTTTCGATCATGATCAGGAGATATTACTTTTGATAGGTTAGATTTATCTCCTTCACGTGCATCTCACATGTTTGGGTTGATCACGACTATGCTTCACAAGATGGACTTGGTCTATGTTTGAGTTCTTTTGTCAGTCTTCAAAACTTCACATTTACTTGGGCCAACAAATTCCCCCCTTTTAGATGTTGACAAACTCTGTGCTTTTCACTCACTTAGGCTCTGTAAGAACTCAGCTTATTCATCAATACAAAGTTTAGAAAAATTCACTTATCATCAAGGACTAGGTTAATTAGGTTATATACATCACATATTCAGAATATGTAAAGCACAATATCTCTTCCCCCTTTTGGCATCATCGAAAAGTAGCATAAGTACTCATGGCCACTGGGGCAACTGCAAGTGTAATCATGGATTAGTCATCAGTAATCAGGCAAACATATTTAAACTATCAAGGAAATAGTAACAGTCAACAAGAGCAGAAATAGTAGATATCATTGATAGAAAATATGTTGCTACCACAATCCACAAATAGAAAGCAAAAATATTCAAAACATGAGCAAAAAGAAAGAAAAATCCCTAATTTGGGTCACTGATGGTACTAGACAGGTGCAAGAGATAAATGCTAGAATTCCTAAGGCTTGGGGGAGCTAGAGGGTTGGTTTTGGGCTTGGAGAAGATTCAACATATTGTGAAGAATCCCATCATTCTTCTCCTTTTCCTTGGTAAGCTCAATTCTGAGAGCATCCCTCTCAGATTCAACCTCTGCTAAGCGAGCCTTCAGCCTAGCTATATCAGCATCCTTGGTCTCACTTTCCAGAACTAGAGCCCTGACTTTACTGTTGATAGGTGTCTTCTTGGATGAACAAGGTACATTTAGAATGGCATTGACTAGATGGTCAAAAGCAATCAGGGTATTAATGCCAAAGTAGTCCTTGCTTGTGGCCATTTCCCACTTCTTCAGAGGCACCTTGCACCTATCCAGAATAGTAGTCAGAATAAATCCACAGGGGGTGGCATGGGCCTTGGATCATTGATAACCCTGTCAAGTAGCTTGATAATGAATGCAGGCCAGTTGATTTGCCTTCCACTTTCAAGGTACTCCATCAGAACTAAGTCCATATAGTTAGCAATATGCCTTCTTTCCTACCTGGGTAGTAGGCACTTGTTGACAAACTCAAAGAGGACTTTGTGTTATGGCTTCATTTCACTCTTGTGCACAAACTTGGCCTCATTAACTTCTTCAACATCACAGAATCTCCTAGCGATTTCAAGGGCAGGAGGAAGGGAATCCAGACTTGGCCATCTATTCCTGGTGCAGTCATCATATCCCTCCGCAGGGATGTCAAGAATCTCTCGCAGCTTCTCTGCATCGAAGGTCACTGGAACTCCTTTTACTTGGCTCGTGACTTTGCCATCTTTGACCTCAACATTTGCCACAAATTCAATGATCTCATTCCTGACTAGCCTTCCATCCATCTGAAGAACCATGTCCTTCCAGCCCTGAACAGCTAGTGCATCTACCAAACGAACTATTCCTGGTTCCACTAAGTCTTTCAGCAACTTTCCCTTCAAAAATTTTCTTTTGCCAAACTTGGCCAACTTGTCTTGTTCACCATCAGACTCACTTTCTTCTTCACCACTCCATTCCTCATCTTCAAAAACTCTAACTTGTTTGTTTTTCACTGCAGACCTTGTGCTCTTGGCCAATCAAGGTTCAGCAGCCTTAGACATAGATGGAGACTTCTTGGAGGAAGTCTTGGTCTTTTGGGCTTGGGGGTCTGAACCTCCATTATTGTATGGTCCTCCTGATGGACCTATTCCATCTCCTCAACATCAACAGCTTCAGAGGACTCTGCAACCTTACCTTTTCCTATATCTATCCTCTTCTTCTTACTTTCAGCCAAAGCCTTTTGTAGTTCACTCTCACTCTGTTTCACTCTACTTCTTGTGGCTCTTCCCTTTGGCAAGGGAATATCAATAGTTGTTGGAGAGGAATCCTTTCATTTCTTGGAGGGTTTTGCAGTTCTGGGGGCTTTTGGTGTTGGAGTTCTCCTTTTCTTTGGATCATAACTGGCACCTACTTTCTTCAGAAGGTCTGCTAGGGTCTCCTTAATAGATGAACCAGGTTCATCTGCCTATGAACTTATATTAACCAACCCTTCAACAGCCTCCTCTGAACCACTCCCCCTGACTTCTTGCCACTTTCTTCCACAGTTGCATTTTCAACCCCATGGATAGCTGGTACCATCAATTTAGAAGTGGATGAAGAACCATCCACTCCTTTCCCTTTTCCCCTCACATCAACACATACACCCCCTCTCTCTTTTTCTTTTTCATTTTTCTTTTTACCTTCTCTTCTTCCTAATTCAGGCAATTCCACATTCCTAACAAACCCAACCAAAACAAACCTAATTTCTAAATTTTCAGCCAAAGCAGAACTTACCTTAGAAGGGGAGTTTTGAGCCTTCTCAGAGTCAGAAGACCCAGTTCCTCCCCCCTCACTCGCAGATTTGAACGAATCGTCTGAGTTCTCAGAGTCTTGACTTGACTTGACTTTAATTTCTCATTCAATTTCTTTGAAAGAGCACTAGTTGCCACCATTTTCTGAGCAAGCATTTTTACTCGCCGTCTCCTAGGTTGAGAGGTTGTGCTAGGTGGAAGTGGTGTGGAGGAACCAGAAAGGGAGGGTGGTGGAGGAGTGCCTGGATTATCTTAAGGGTTCGACATTATAACTGACTTCTTGAGAGTTTGAGAGTTAGGCTTTTGGAAGAAAGAATAATTAAGAGTGAAATAGATTATTGACGGTTTGGAATAGTGAGAGTGGCAGAGGGTGATGATGGGTATTTAAAGAAAGAGACCTATTTAATGACTAATGGTAGCTTTTAGCAGTCAATTAGAGGTCTAATCAACCTGAAATTTCAGGTTGAATGAACGGTTAAGCTTCCCTAGATTTTAGGCATTTTATGTGGTGAGAACTCTAGTAAAGACGGAACTGGTTCAAAAAATAAATGGGTAGGATTTTCTGATGTTTTTGAACATAGGTAGGACTCTGATCATGATTTAAATATTTATATTTCTTCTCACGACCCAAACCGATGGGCTGGAACGGGCACCCGGTACCTTACTCAACCGAATACCAACGTAACGTATCTTTCTTATTACATCATCATATACACGTGACATACGGGCCTAATATGCCAACATAATCATTTATAAACACAAAACATGGGCCGACAAGGCCGTACAATTTTTCACGTACACGATATATGTCTAAAAGCCTCTAAGAATATATAAATATCATAAAGGTCGAGACAGAGTCCCGCCATACCAAACAATATACGTCTAACTCATACTTACCAAACAAGCAACTCCGAAGCAAATGGAGCGCACCAACATCTTCCGCTGAGCTGATAGCCTACATGAAGGGCTCTCGACCTGTCTATCGGGACCTACGGGCATGAAACGCAGCGTCCCAGGTAAAAGGGACATCAGTACGAATAATGTACTGAGTATGTAAGGCACATAAATAAATACATAAGAGACATGGAAGATATATAGAGTACATGACTCAACATGTAAGTCTGAATAACTTTGTAAATCATATTACTTTTAGCGTCATTCATATGCGTATGAATGTCATGTCATGCATAGGTACATATTTCATAACATCATCAGCCTCTGAGGGTGTCCCATCATATCATATCGGCCACTGCGAGCAAAATCATCATCGTATACCAGCTGATCAGGTGGTGGTGCGTATATAATGCCATAACCTTTCCCATACCCCATATACATATATACATACATATATATGCGTATATAACACCGTTTAAATCATATTTACATATATATATGCGTATATAACACCGTTTGAATCATATTTCGGCCACTGTGGGCAACATTATCATCATATACCAGCTAATCATATACCAGCTGATCAGGTGGTGGTGCGTATATAACGCCGTAACCTTTTCCCATATCCCATATACATATATTTACATATATATGCGTATATAACGCCATCTGGTCATGGGTCAATGCACATGAATGCAATGCATGAAAAGTATTTCAATAAAATTATTCGGAAGGTCATAAGACCACTTTGCCTCTTGAGCAATATCATAAAGTAACATCTTTTCAACTTTCGTATTTTTCTGAGACCCATGAATAGATGATAAAATATTATGACACATGGGAATTAAAGAACATAGATATTTTTATTACTTCTATGAGTAAAGTCACTTATAGAGTTTTTGTATTTACACGTTTCGTCATATCGTATGGATCATGCCAAAAGAAAGAAGGGATATCCTTAACATAGCTAAACCGCTTCTCTTGACAATCCCTCAAGCCTACTTGAACTTTCTTTCCTTCCTACCCGTGTTGGCTGCAGTAACACGAAGGCTATTCCTACCTTTGATCTTGCACGAGTTGTCCAACCTCCCAAATAATAAATTTACAAGCACCGAAGAGGGCACACATATCCCAAACTTTGATTATTTTACTGAGTGTGTTAACAACCCTTATAACGCCTACTTCAAACGAGCCATAGGTGTAAGATAAAATAATATGAACACTCCTTGGATTTTAGATTGGCTGGACACTAGTTCACCTTAACAACAGTCTTTAAGGGCTGAAATTTCGTCCACAATATTGGGAGGGTGAATCACTTTAATAAATGCACACCTTAGTGAGATTGTGTTTTTGAAGAATGATCCCTTACTCTCTGTATATGGTCTTAAAAATGGGAGATTTTTGTTTTTTTTGAAATGTTCATTTGGGTAAGTCTTTTATTTTTCCTTGCAATAGCTATATGACTCACGAAAGTTTTATATGAGTCACCTAACACATTTGCATGCGGCTTCCACGTGGGATAGGATTTAATCTTATCCAAAATATATCCCCAATTAATTAGGTAATGTCTTGTTACCCGGTAATTAATCAGTTATCCGCAAAGTTGAGAATTATTCCCACTTATTTAAAATATTACTTACTTTTAACATACCTTGTACACCTTACTATCATGGTCATGTAGTACCTTGTATGACACTAGTCCATAAATACCGGGTATTTTAGCTCGGGCCGTATTTTATCCCAAAATGCCACACTTTGACAAAATTTATTTTCTTAGACTTGCTCCCCCTTTCACCTTCATGAATTTACTAATCACATGTGAATAGTATAATCCTTATAATCCCTAGATAATCTTTTCCTTGGACTGATGTCAATTATCTTACGACAAATTCAACGTAAAATATTGCAGGGTACAACACCGTCGTAACTTAATACTGTAGAGCGTGACATCATGATAATGTAATACTACAAGGCATAACATCATCGTAATATTTTACTGCAGGATGTAACACCATCGTAGTATATTACTGCAGAGGGTAACACAATAATAATATATTACTACAGAGCATAACATTATCATAATATAATACCGCGGGACGTAATATTGACGTAATATTGCGGGGCATAACATTTCTAATTGTGTATAGTATAGAAAACATACCCCATTTGTCAGATGACCAATAATGATGAACCAGGTTCTTTATTTAGAATTCTCTTGATCATGCCTCAATTTACCATAATTGTAACGACCCAACCGGTCGTTTTGGTCTCTAGCGCATCGTTCAGAAGTTTGAGACCATGAGCAGCTTCACTTCAGGTATTATGACTTGTGCGCATGGTCAAAATTGAATTCCGGGAAGTTCGGAGTTGATTTGGGAAGAGAATTCTCATTTCGGAAGCTTTAAGTTGAAAGAATTAGCTAAGACTGGATGTTTGAGTAAACAACCTCGAAATCGGGATTTGAAGGTTCTGACAGGTTCGTATGATGATTTCAGACTTGGGCGTATGTCCGGATCGGGTTTTGGAAGACCCGGGAACGTTTTGGCGCCTATTATGGAAGTTAGTATTTTGGAGAAATTTCATAAGTTTGGGTTGAAGTGTATTCCGATGTTATCAATGTCCGTTTGGGATTCCGAGTTTGGGAATAGCTCTGTATGGCGATTCTGGAGTTGGGAGCACGATTGGAAGTGAATTCGGAGGTCCGTAGGTCATTTTGAAGTCATTTGGCTAAAGATAGAAATTTGAAGATTTTTGAGAAGTTTGACCGGAAATGGACTTTTTGATATCGCGGTCGGAATCTAATTCTGGAGGTTGAAGTAGGTCCGTAATGTCAAATATGATTTGTGTGCAAAATTTGAGGTCAATAGGACGTGATTTGATAGGTTTAAACATCGAAAGTAGAAGTTTGAAATTCTAAAGTTCAGAAAACTTGGATTGGAGGTCGATTCGTGGTTTTAGCATTATTTGATATGATTTGAGGCCTCGGGCAAGTTTGTAATATGTTTTGGGACTAGTAGGTATGATTGGTTGGGGTCCCAGGGGCCTTGAGTGGATTTCGGGTGGTTAACGGATCGAAAATAGAATTTTGGAAAGGGCTGAAGTTGCTGGTTGCTAGTATAACCGCACCTGCGAGGCAAGGGCTGCAGGTGCAGAGCCACAGAAGCGGAAATGGACGGCTAGGCTGGGACCGCAGATGCGGTCAGTTCACCACAGAAGCGGGACTGCACCTACGGCGAAGAGGACGCAGAAGCGGAAAAGGGCAGCCTAGTGAGAAACTGCAGAAGCGGGTAGGTGGTCGCACCTGCGGTACCGCAGAAGCGGCCAAGTGACCGTAGGTGCAGAAATGCTGGAGGCAGTGTATTCTTTTAAACTCGGGAGATGGTCATTTTCCCCCATTTTTCATATGGTGTGGACGATTTTGGAGAGCTTCAAGTGGGGGTTTTTCGTCATCATCAACAAAGTAAGCTAACCCTACCTATCTTGAGTTAAATATATCGATTATGTATGGGTTTTAGCATGTAAATGGGTAGAAACTTGGGGTTTGAGGAAAAACCTAGAAAATTGATATTCTTGAAATTTGACCACGATTTTGGGTATGAAATTGAGAGTAAATTATATATTTTAGTTCATGAGGTTATGGGTAAAGTTTATCTTCGAAAAATTTTGGAATTCGGGCACGTGGGCCCGAGGGCAATTTTGTAAAATTTTCGATCAGGGTTAGGGATTGTTATAAATCGGATTGTAGTGAGTAATTAAACATGTATTTATGGATTTGCATAATTATTGGCTAGTTCTGGAGCATTGTGCATTGATTCGAGTCTTCGGAAGAGCGTGGAATGCCGGTTATGGATCTTCAGAGCAAGGTGAGTCTCCTTTCTAATCTTGTAAGAGGGAGTTGTCCCCATAGGTGAGTTAATTGGTTATGTGCTCCTATTTGTGGGGGCTACGTACACACGAGGTGATGAGAGTCCGTGCGTAGCTACTATTATGCTATTATCCGGGTAGTCTAGGACCCAAAAACATGTTGTACTTGGAAATATTTGTAATCCTATTGACGGTTTGACTTGTTTAAATTCTATCGAATTGGTAAACGAATTTCTAAAAGGATTAAACTTCATTTTATTAAATCATTGAAAAAGGAGGATTTGGATTTTTCTTGGATAGTTGATTCCTAATGAAGTCTGGATTAACTGTTTGAATATGTGATTCTATGTGTACCTGCGTCGCATGTATGATTCGCGAGCAGGGTGTTTGTTTATTTCAAGTTGACAGCGTTGCATGGAGGATTCACGAGCAGGGTAATAGATGCATCTATGGTTCACGTTGTTCGACCCTCGGCAGTGCACATTTTACATTTCTGTTAGATCGGGCTGTACGACCTTGGCATGATTTGCGCATTCTTGTATTGGTTGCCTTGAAACCTATTGAAGTTGTTATTGCCTCTTTCCAGCTTAAGAATATATGTATAAATGATGGAAAGGAAATTTGGAAATTTCCTATTAAAGAAAGAATTGTTTACTTGCTTCAACCTATCGAATTACAATCATGTTTATAAAAATCCACGATCTAATATATTATTGATATGACATTATTGGACCACTAGTAAGTGTCGAAGTCGACCTCTCGTCTCTACTTCTTCGATATTAGACGGGATACTCATTGGGTACACGTTGTTTTCGTACTCATACTACACTTCTATGCTTTTTTGTTGCACATGCATCACTAGTGGCCTAGTGAGCGTAGCAGCATGGTTGATACGAAGACTCAGGTGAACTGCATTTCCCGAGATGACCCGCAACCAGCAAGTCTCTTTCAGATTACTGTATTTATTTTCTGTCCAATATTGTATTCCGGGCGGTTGTTGTATTACATTATTTCTTAGAAATTGCTCATGCACTTGTGACATCGGATTCTGGGATGTCTATGGGTTTATTCAGAATTTTAAAAGTTGTTAAATGTTTCATTAATTATTTAGAGAAATCTACTATGTATTATTTAAATTTATAAAAATAGTGATTTCGGAAGTATTTAAAACGAGAATTTAATTAAGTATTTTGGTTGGCTTGCTTGACAGCGGTGTCCGGTGCCATCACGACCCTTAGTGGATTTTGGGTTGTGATAACATGGTATCAGAGCACTAGGTTCCCGTAGGTCTCACGAGTCATGATCAAGTCTAGTAGAGTCTCGTGGATCAGTACAGAGACGTCTATACTTATCTTCGGGAGGCTACAGGGCTGTTAGGAGTAATTCCCTTCTTGATTCCTCATCGTGCGATTTGATTCCTTGAGGCTTATGCCCCTGTTTCTTTCCTACTCAATCTTACGCAACGTGAGCCGCTGGTTATAAATCGAGAATTTAAGGATTGTAATGGTACTACGAATGTGGTGCGGGGTGTTTCTCCCTACAGGGTTGTTTAAGCTATTATCGTCGCCTTGTGGAAGGATATTCTATTGTTTCAACTCAGTAGCGGTGCTTCTGAGAGCTCTCAGTCTAGGCACAAGCTGCCATGATGCTTATGAACGATTGTTCTACAATATTGATATGATGGTAGGATGTTTGCCTAGGTGTCGGGGCAGTGAATGACTTGAATAGAGGTTTACTTAGTGAATGATCTAGAGATTCAGTATTTTATTCTTGGCAGTGGAAAAGCAATTGGGATGAGAATGTTCAGGTTTGGGTTGATGGGGTAACGAGACTTGGTATTTGCGAGCGTGGTGGAGTTTTCTTCTATGATGAGGTGTCGTTGTCCTTATTGAATGTACTAAGTTCGCCGACGTTATGATCTTCTACAATTTGCCTTTAGAGCAGGATATGACAGGTCAATATTGAAGAAGTGATGGTTAGAGATTGTCAGGTGCGGTGGTTCAGGATTTAGTCGGTGTTTCTAATGTCGACGGTTAGAGAAAGATGATCTCCGGAAAGTTTTAAAGTTAGTAGCAATTTGTGGGTTCAAGTGCTACGAAGGTAGATTTTATTAAGGCAACAACTGAGCAGCAAAGGATGAGAAAAGACATGTGGAAAGTGTCAAGCGATGGTTAAAACTTCTAGAAGGCCAGGTATAAGAAGCAAAGGTCGGGTGGTCGATTAAAGGGGTGAGTTTTGCCAAAATGGTAGAGTGGCGGAGTTGGATATGGGTCTGGTGGTAAGATGAATACACCTTTTAAGGAGGGTTTGGAGCGATTTGTGAATCTTAGTGATTGGCGATTAGGGTCAACAGATTAATTTGAAGCATGGGCTATTATGCGACAGGAGATTTGATATAACGAAAATGAGCTGCTTGAAATGAAGAAGGATACAACGTAACTTTGAATTGGAAGGATATTGCCGCACATTTAATTGATGTCCACGAGGGATAAATGGACTCGTGCAGCTAGAGAGTGAGCTCGGACTCAGGATGGGTTATTGATGTCATAGTGATTGTACCCGTGCAAGAGCGTTGGGAGATGTCGGCACGTAAATTCCACAGATGGGTTATCCCCAGTGAGCAGATCGGCGGTTGCATGGTTGGCGAAGCTTTAACGAAGAATTCTATTGGTTATACAGCAAAGAGATCAGTCATGCGAATGTGGTTGATAATTCAGTGTATAAAAAGGGGTTTTGGAGAAAGATTTCGAGAATTTTGACGGTTGATTGCGCAAGGTTATGCCAACAAGAGATAAAGAATCCCGGTGAATTCCAGAGTTGTGTAATAATGGCTTCAAGCTAAGTGGGAGAGTCCCACCGCCTACGATTGAGTTGTATGGTTATCTTCTTGTGAGGTTTTGGGTTATCGGCGTATTGGTAAGTTATTTCAGCTATGGGAAAAGAGCATAAGTGATAATTTGAGCAAAGGAATTTTTAAAGGTGTGCTATGATTGGCCTTATTGGCTCATGCTCAGACTTGGGGAAGGATTCAGGATTTATGCCTTGTATAAGTGCGGGTTTAAAGGAAAGTGATTCTGCCGGTTACTTCGCCGAGAGGGTATGCATGTGCTAGAAGAATCATGAAGTTGATTATATTCGGGACCCAGTCCGAGCAGGTGGCTCTCAACAATGGTCCTAGTGAATTTGAAGGGGTAAAGTATGGTGCCTAATGATTTCGAGCCTATAGGTACAGTTAAGAATCAAGCTTTGTAACAGCTTATGAGAAGGTGCCCAGAATGTTCTATGATGTTTTGACTTGCAGTGTAGCATTTGGGAGGAAAATGAGAACAGACTTCGGATCCGTAGTGGAATTATCAGAATAGGCATACCAGTTGGGGATGCGAATGTGCGCACAAGGGAGGTATGAAATGGTTCGTGGGATTTGAGACAACATGGTCTCGTGATTCAAGGTCACTCGGGATGAGTGCGGATTGAGTTCGTTATGTGTTTAATGGAACTATTGTTATTTCTAAGACAATTGAGGATAAGTTAGAAGGAGTAGATTGGTTAACCATCATCGACTTGGCATGGTGATGGCAGTGAATGGTTCCTTTAGTGTGATTAAGTTATGCAAATGATTGGTAACGGTACAGGTGAGGCCTGTCGGCCACCATAATTGATGTTATCCAGAAGTATTCCACTGTTATGGCCTGTCATGGGTAGGCAGATCCTGGAAAGCTATGGTGGCTTAGACCACTACTTAGAGATTTGCATATTCCACGGTTATGAGAATTCACTTGTGTGTTGCTATGGTTCCCCTGAAGTGAGTTAAGTGGAAAGTTTTTATATGATGAAATGTTAATCTATTAGTGGTTCCGAAGTTATGATGAAAAACATATTCTATTGTATATTGGCATGTTGGGTGCGGTGAGTGGTATGGAATTGTAAGTGAGGATCATGGTTGCAGTTCGGTGTTGACAAGGATGTCACGAGCTCGGATGAGCAGGAAAGGAGTTTCGATGTTTAAGGTAAGTTGGTATTGTCTTCAGCGTCACCTGAGATCATTGTTTTGTGAAAAAGGCTTTGCATCCTGGTTAAGTATTCTTGATTGCTTTTCAGCATTAGTGCGGCTGGTGGTTTGGATGTACAGACCTGTTATCTGTTACAGAAGGTTGTGGGAGCGTGCCCCACGGTAAGGTTGTATAAGTGTGGCATGTAGTCACTTGATTGATTGAAGAGTTGAACCAAGTATGAAGATTTGGGTGAGGACGTTAAGTCGAGAATTTGATGCCTGGAGGGCACTCGGTCTATTGGGTTGTGGACTGTGGAGGATTACTCCGGTTATGATGGTTGTCCCTATGTGTTATGAGAAAAGGGGAGTTATTATGGACCTTTGAAATAATATTAGCCTGGTTCAGTGCGATCAGAATTAGCTTGAGGTCTATGGATGGATTTGAATGTGAATGGGCTCTATATCAGGCCAGATGTGTTCATTTTAGCAATGCGCTCCTTATGGAAGAGTAGTCGGGGTGTTATTTCGCCGTCAGCTATTTCATGTAATGATATATTGCACCGTGTGAGTCGTGAGACGGCTTGGTGAATTTCTGATGTGTTGAGGTTCTGTATAAGGATGATTTCATATGAGCAGAATGGCTCTTGAGATTCAAATCGTATATCACACCTCAGTTGTGCTTGAGTTTTGTAGCTTATGGCGCTATATGTCTCCCCAAGGATGGTAATATGCACTTAGCGTGCTTGTGACTGACATTCGGTATTTTTTTGTAATGAGCAATCTAGCTCGGTGTGTATCTCTTTATGTGAATTTTATGTTGTTTGGATCGGGTTGTGCGCCGCAACAGTGTAATGTTGAGTACAATTCCCCGTATATGTTCTTATGTGTTTTGTTTCCTACTTTTCTGAGGAAAGGTTATATTAGTTGTGTGCCCGCGTCGCATGTATGATTCGCGAGCGGGGTGTCTGTTCAATTATTTCGACCACGTCGCATGCATGATTCGCGAGCGGGGTAATTGGATTTCCTTTTCAAAGTTTGTTTTCCTTTTGTATTGCATTCGAATTGGTAGCCTATTGGAACATTGTGGCATCATATGAGACTTTTGATCATGTCCGGGGTGGCTTATTTCCTGAGCAGTTCGTACTGGATGAGACGAGATCATTGGATTTAGGATCAGTGCAATCTGATTATATGAAGTATATTAAGGAGCTAAGACCATTATTTGGTTCAGGATGAGGTGATGGTTCTTGTCAGGAGTATAGACCTAATGATTTGTCGATTCAGCAGATGGTTATGAATTTCTACACATCTCTTCCATCGTGGAGGTATTGTCAGAGTTAGAGCAAGACCTATGTAGGTCATGAGGTGCAATGGGATCATCAGATTCGTGGAATTTCGATTTATTTGATCAGAGAATGTTATTGTGGTCATGTGGGTAAAGTGGTGCAAGGTATGAATTCAGCTAAGGAATGCAGTCATGTTTTGGTGCTGCGTGTAGCTATTGATATGGTGAGCGTATGTTGGAAATAGGTCTGGCAGAGAATTCCGGATGTTAGAATTGAAATCTAAGGCTTATTTTCATAAGTGAAAAAGGATATCTTCAGATTTATTGAGCTAGGGTGCTTAGCTAAGTGGTGGTAGCATGGGTAGGTGCTCGAGGTGTTAAACAGTGATTTCGAACAACTCCAACACAATTCTTAGCACGTTCGAGGACAAACGCATGATTAAGTGGAAGAGAATGTAACGACCCAACCGGTCGTTTTGGGCTCTAGCGCGTCGTTCAGCAGTTTGAGGCCATGAGCACCTTCACTTCAGGTATTATGACTTGTGCGCATGGTCAGAATTGAATTCTGGGAAGTTCGAAGTTGATTTGGAAAGAGAATTCTCATTTCGGAAGCTTTAAGTTGAAAGAATTAGCTAAGACTGGATTTTTGAGTAAACAACCTCGAAATCGGGATTCGAAGGTTCCGGCAGGTTCGTATGATGATTTTGGACTTGGGCGTATGTCCGTATTGGGTTTTGGAAGACCTGGGAACATTTTAGCGCCTATTGTGGAAGTTAGTATTTTGGAGGAATTTCATAAGTTTGGGTTGAAGTGCATTCTGGTGTTATCAATGTCCGTTTGGGATTCTGAGTCTGGGAATAGCTCCGTATGGTGATTCTGGAGTTGGGAGCGCGATCGGAAGTGAATTCTGAGGTCCGTAGGTCATTTTGAAGTCATTTGGCTAAAGATCAAAATTCGAAGGTTTTTGAGAAGTTTGACCGGAAGTGGACCTTTTGATATCGGGGTCGGAATCCAATTCCGAAAGTTGGAATAGGTTTGTAATGTCAAATGTGACTTGTGTACAATATTTGAGGTCAATCGGATGTGATTTGATAGGTTTAAACATCAAAAGTAGAAGTTTGAAATTCTAAAGTTCATAAAGCTTGGATTGGAGGTCGATTCGTGGTTTTACCGTTGTTTGATATGATTTGAGGCCTCGAGCAAGTCCATAATGTGTTTTGGGACTAGTAGGTATGATTAGTTGGTGTCCCGGGGGCCTCTGGTGGATTCCGGGATGTTAACGGATCGAAAATGGAATTTTGGAAAGGGCTGAAGTTGCTGGTTGCTGGTATAACTGCACCTGCGAGGCAAGGGCCGTAGGTGCGGAGCCGCAGAAGCGGCCTTCGTGCCACAGAAGCGGAAATGGACGGCTAGTCTAGGACCGTAGATGCGGTCAGGTCACCGCAAAAGCAGGACCGCACCTGCGATGGAGAGGACGCAGAAGCGAAAAAGGTTAGCCTGGTGAGAAACCGCAGAAGCGGGTAGGTAGTCGCACCTGTGGTACCACAGAAGCGGTCAAGTGACCGCAACTGCGAAAATGCTGGAGGTAGTGTAATCTTTTAAACTTAGGAGATGGTCATTTTCCCCCCATTTTTCATTTGGTGTGGACGATTTTGGAGAGCTTATAGTGGGGTTTTTCGTCATCATCAACAAGGTAAGCTAACCGCACCTGTCTTGAGTTAAATATATCGATTATGTATGGGTTTTAGTATGTAAATGGGTAGAATCTTGGGGTTTGAGGGAAAACCTGAAAAATTGATATTCTTGAAATTTGACCACGGTTTTGGGTATGAAATCGAGAGTAAATTATATATTTTGGTTCGTGAGGTTATGGGTAAAGTTTATCTTCGAAAAATTTAGGAATCCGGGCACGTGGGCCCGAGGGCAATTTTGTCAACTTTTCGATCAAGGTTAGGGATTGTTATAAATTGGATTGTAGTGAGTAATTGAACATGTATTTATGGATTTGCATAATTATTGGCTAGTTCTAGAGCATTGTGCATCGATTCGAGTCTTCGGAAGAGCGTGGAATGCCGGTTATGGATCTTCAGAGCGAGGTGAGTCTCTTTTCTAATCTTGTAAGAGGGAATTGTCCCCATAGGTGAGTTAATTGTTTATGTGCTCCTATTTGTGGGGGATACATAGGTTATGTGCTCCTATTTGTGGGGGCTACGTACGCACGAGGTGACGAGAGTCCGTGCATAGCTACTATTATGCTATTGTCCGGGTAGTCTAGGATCCAAAAGCATGTTGTACTTGGAAATATTTGTAATCCTATTGACGGTTTGACTTGTTTAAATTCTATCGAATTGGTAAACGAATTTCTAAAAGGATTAAACTTCATTTTTCTTAAATCGTTGAAAAAGGAGGATTTGGATTTTTCTTGGATAGTTGTTCCCTAATGAAATCTGGATTAACTGTTTGAATATGTGATTCTAATTGTACTTGCGTCGCATGTATGATTCGCGAGCAGGGTGTTTGTTTATTTCATGTTGACCACGTCACATGGAGGATTCGCGAGCGGGGTAATAGATGCATCTATGGTTCGCGCCGTTCGACCCTCGGCAGTGCTCATTTTACATTTCTGTTGGATCGGGCCGTACAACCTCGACATGATTTGCGCATGCTTGTATTGCTTACCTTAAAACTTATTGAAGTTGTTATTTCCTCTTCCCGGCTTAAGAATATATGTATAAATGATGGAAAGGAAATTTGGAAATTTCCTATAAAAGAAAGAATTGTTTACTTGCTTCAACCTATCGAATTAGAATCATGTTTTTAAAAATCCATGATTTAATATATTATTGATATGACATTATTGGACCACTAGTAAGTGTCGAAGTCGACCTCTCGTCTCTACTTCTTCGAGATTAGATGGGATACTCATTGGGTACACGTTGTTTTCGTACTCATACTACACTTCTGTGTATTTTTGTTGCACAGGCACATGCATCTCTAGTGGCCTAGTGAGCGTAGCAGCATGGTTGATACAGAGACTTAGGTGAGCTGCATTTCCCGAGATGAACCGCAGCCAACAAGTCTCTTTCAGATTACTGTATTTTTTCTGTCCAATATTGTATTCCAGATGGTTGTTGTATTACATTATTTTTTAGAAATTTCTCATGCACTTGTGACACCGGGTTCTGGGATGTCTATGGGTTTATTCAAAAAATTTAAAAGTTGTTAAATGTTTCATTAATTATTCAGAGGAATCTACAATGTATTGTTTAAACTTATAAAAGAAGTGATTTCGGAAGTATTTAAAACGAGAATTTAATTAAGTATTTTGGTTGTCTTGCCTGACAACGGTGTCTGGCGCCATCACGACCCTTAGTGGATTTTGGGTCGTGACAATAATAGAGAAAATTTTGTTAGAGATCAGTGAGTCATATCAACACATGTCACATGAGTATCCTATTTACAGTATGAAACTGAGTAAAAATTAATCTAGATATTTACACAAGTGCTAAAATTCCTAGCTAATTTTTTTTCCATTTTTTTTCATTGTGCATTCTGAGCTGGTCCTATTAGGTGACCTTAATCATCCCTAATTCTAACCTGGTCCTTTCAAAGCTTTCTCTACTCAGCGCTTTAGTAAATATGTCAGCAATTTGTTTATTAGTAGCACAAAATTCTATAGTAATCTATCCTTTCTCATAGTTGTCCCTTAAGAATGATGTCTAACATCTATATGCTTAGTCCTCTTATGACGAACTAGGTTCTTTGTCATACTTATAGCACTAGTGTTATCACAAAAGATAGGGATGCAACCAACTTCAATGCCAAAATCTATCAGTTGCTGTTTGATCCACAGTAGTTGAGCACAACAAGAGGCAATAACAACATATTCAGCCTCATCAGTGGATAGGGCCACTAAATTCTGCTTTTTAGTGGCCCATGATACCAAACATGAACCAAGAAAATGAGCCATACCTGATGTATTTTTCCTATCCACAAGGAAACCTGTATAGTCAGCATCAGCATGCCCTACTAGATTAAAATTTCTATCTTTAGGGTACTAAAGACAACGATCAGCAGTGCCTTTCAAATATCTCAGTATCCTCTTGACAGTAGTCAAATGGGATTCCTTAGGATTTGCCTGAAAATGAGCACAGAGCCCTACACTGAAAACTATGTCAGGTCTGCTAGTAGTAAGGTACAAAAGTGAGCCAATCATACCCCTATACAACTTCTGATCAATAGATGAATCATGTTCATGTATGTCTAATTAATAGCTATTGCAATGGTTGTGTCTATTTTTTTTGATTCATCCATTTTAAACTTCTTAATCAATCTTTTGCATATTTCTGCTGATGGATCATGGTTCCATTTGGGTTTTGTTTGATCTGTAAGCCTAAGAAAAAGTTAAGCTCACCCATCATACTCATTTCAAATTCACTCCCATTAATTTTGCAAATTCCTTACTCAGTTTTTCAGTGGTTGCCCCAAAAATTATGTCATCAACATATATTTGTACTACTAGTATATCCTTACCTTTTTCCCTCAAGAATAGGGTATTGTCAATCTTACCTCTTTTGTATCCATGTTCAAGCAGGAATTTGGATAGATGTTCATACCATGCTCTAGGGGCTTGCTTGATTCCATAGAGAGCCTTGTCTAATTTGTACACATGTTCCGGACACTCCTTGCTCTCAAACCTGAAGGTTGTTTGACAATCACTTCTTCCTTTAGGTAGCCATTTAGGAAGGCACTTTTGACATCCATCTGATGAAGAGTAAATTACATGTGTGCTGCAAAGACTATGAGGAGTCTTATTGCTTCCAGTCTTGGAACTAGAGCAAAGGTCTCATCATAATCTATGCCCTCTTCTTGGCTATAACCTTGGACCACCAGCCTTACCTTGTTCCTTGTAACTGTTCCATTTTCATCAAGCTTGTTTCTGAACACCCATTTAGTGCCAATTATTGATCTGCCCTTGGGTCTTGGAACTAGATGCCAAACTTGACTTCTTTCAAACTGATTAAGTTCATCTTACATTGTATTTACCCAATCTGAATCTTGCAAAGCCTCAACAACATTTTTAGGTTCAATAAGAGATAAGAAAGCATCAAAAGCACACAGATTCTTTAATTGTGATCTAGTTTTAACTCCAGAGGTTGGATCAGTAATTATGTTCTCAATGGGATGCGAAATTTGATACTTGTAAAGTTTCACAACCAACTGGTTTCTTTTTTATGTTTCTCCCATGTTCTGTTGCTAAGGAACATGCTCATGGACAGGTTCCATTAGGGGATTGGTTTCAATTCTTCTTTGTTCAGTTCCCTAATATCAGGTTGCCGTAGATGGAAGAACCTGTTCCATCACCTATTCATTCTTTTGGTGCATCTTCAGCTTGAGATGTGACTTCACTCAATTCTTTTACCAACCCAATAGCTTCATCTTCATGCTCATGTCTCTCAGAAAGAATGTTAGTTTCATCAAAAACTACATGTACACTTTCTTCTACACACAAAGCTCTTTTATTGTACACTTTATAAGTTTTGCTATGTGAAGAATATCCCAAGAATACTCCCTCATCACTTCTGGGATCAAACTTACCTAGGGAGTCCTTTCCATTATTATGCACAAAGAACTTGCATCCAAATGCCTTAAGATGAGATATATTTGGTTTTCTCCCTTTAAGTAACTCATAGGGAGTCTTCTCTACAAGAGGTCTAGGTATGCACCTATTAATGATATAACATACAGTATTTACAGCCTCTGCCCAGAAGCTATGGGGTAGTTTACTATAAAGAAGCATAGTCCTAGCCATATCTTCGAGAGTCCTATTCTTTGTTTCAACTACTCCATTTTATTGAGGAGTCTTAGGGGCAGAGAAATTATGATCTATACCATGCTCATCACAAAATTCAGCAAACTTAGCATTTTCAAATTCAGTTCCATGATCATACCTAATTGATGCAAGTTGATTACTTAGTTGTTTATGAGTTTTTCTAATAAAGGCAGTAAACATGTCAAATGCTTCATCCTTAGATGTTAAAAACAATACCCAAGTAAACCTAGAGTAATCATCAACAAGTACCATCACATATTTCTTACCACCTCTGCTCAATATTCTCATTGGACCACAGAGATCTATATGAACTAGTTCTATCGTCCTAGTTGTGCTTACCATTTTTTTGCTTTTAAAGGATGACCTTACCTGCTTCCCCCTTGCACAGGCCTCACAAACTTTGTCTTCCTTGAACTTGATGTTAGGTAACCCTATCACCAAGTCCTTGGAGACTAATTTGTTGAGTTGATTCAGACTTGCATGACCAAGTCTTTTGTGCCACGGGAGGGGATCATTGTCCAACACACTCAAGCAAGTGAGTTCCTTTTCTGAAAGAGTGGACAAATCTACAATGTAAATATTGTTAACTCTTTTTCCCCGCAAAACAATCTTGTTAGTGGTGAGATTAATCACAAAACATTCGGTAGAGGTGAATGCTACCAGGTTACCTCTATCACACAGTTGTGATACACTGATTAGGATATATTTCAAGCCATCTATCAAGTAGACATTCTCAATGGAATGTGAGTCCGTCTTACCTACCTTTCCAACCCCAATGATCTCACCTTTCTTCCCATTTTCAAAGGAGACATTACCTCCTTTTAGGTCCTCAAGTGAAAGGAACTGGTTCTTACTTTCAGTCATATGCTTTGAGTAGCCACTATCCAAGTACCATATTTGGCTACTTCCCTTCACTTGGACCTGCAAAACGAAATCAGGGGTTAGTCTTAGGAACCCAAACTAGTTTGCGTCCCTTTCCATAGGCAAAGGGGTGAATTAAATTTCTTTTGGCCCATCCAGGCATCCTATTTTTCTCTTGAACAATGGTTTTGTTCTTTTAACTAGCCTTTTCTTTTACATTACATTCACTTTTGTAATGACCAGTCTTGCCACAGTGTATGAAGATTTTGTTTTTAGGAAGTGTGATGTAGTTGCTTTTGGGATCCCACTTAGGTGCTGGGGGTCCCATAGCCAAGTCCTCTCTTGTTGCTACTGTGGTGCTCTTGTAGCCAGGATAGTGCATCAAAGGACGTATTCCATTTGCATGTTCTATCTAGTTCATGTTTCACCTTGCCTAGATCTTCTTTTAGGACTCTTATCTGCTCATCTTTCTTGTATAACTCATCCTTCATTTTTCCTAGATTTTCTTCTAAGGTGAGATGTGTGTGATCAGCTTTCTTCTTACCTGTTCCTAATTTCAGTTTTAAATTTTCAGACCTAAGTTCTAAGATACTGGTGTCAAGTTCAAGAACCCGGTTCTTCAACTCACTATTTTTATTATCACTTTCAGTAGCCCTAAATTCCAAATTTTTACACTTGGCTTTTAGGATCACACATTCCCTAGACAACTATTCCTTCTCATTGTTTATGACCTGAGACTCATCAATGAAGTCTAGCAATAATTCAGATAGCTTTCTTTAGACAAAAAATTAATCTTGTCTTTGAGATGAATAACATTTACCTCTTGTTCATCGTCTGATTCTCCAATGGCCATAAGTGCTTGATCATCTCCAGCTTCATCTTCTGAATCCTCATATGAGGTTTCTCCCCAAGCAACAACCATAGCCTTTGTTGATCCTTTGTTCCTTTTGGGTTGAACCTGTTCCTTCTTCCTGTTTCTTCGCTCAGACCTTTCCTTCTTCCATTCAATTTCCCACTGAGGACAATTCTTGATCATGTGGTCTGTCTTACCACATTTATAGCAACCCTCGTTGGTCTGTTTTTTAGGAGCCCTTGGTTTGTTGAAGGTTGCACCTCTTGAAGAACATTTTCCTCTCATTAGGTACTTCTTGAAATCCCTTGTGATCATAGCCATTTCATCATCCTCTAAGTCTGCACCTTCAGCTATTCTGAGAGACAGGATTCTTTCCTTCTTGGGTGCATCCATCTTCCATGGTTTTCCTTCTCAATTCATAGGCAGTGAGATTTCCAATCAGCTCATCCAACTTGAGAGTAACGATGTTCTTTGATTCCTGAATAGCTGTGATTTTGCTTTTCGACGTTACTGGCAAGACCCTTGTCAAGATTTTCTCAACCTTGTCTTCTTCGAAGATAATTCTTCCTAGAGACGTAAGTTATTTTTTAGTATTTTGAACCTTGTATACATCTCTTGGATGGCTTCTCCTTCCTTGTAAGTTATTATGTGTTCCAACTACTACTGTTGCGGAATAATAAGTATAGAAAATAAAGAACAAAGAGATTTTTACATGAAAACACCTGGCTCAAAAGGTGAAAAAACCATGACCTACCTTCTAGTAGGATTTTCCCAAACTCTCCACTAATATCACTGAGCCAAAAACTGCATTTACAAATCTCTTTTGTAAACCTAGGATTAACTCTAATCCCGTTGTGGTACACAGTCTCAACTGTTGCGACAATTTCAAGTTAACTCTAACTTAAAAACTCTAAGTACCTAATACAATTGCTTCTATAAAAACTGAAAGGTTCAATGTAAAATTACCTACTACAATTGAACTAGAGTAAAAGATAGATACTTGGAATTAGTTCTTCTATCTGGTTCAAGTAGCTTCAGGATTGCACGCTTGAATCACACATAAATTGCTTGCAAAATTGTCTTGCTATTTTGCTCTCAATTCACGTTTAACTTCTGCTTATGTGCATTACCTGTAAAAGAGAACAACACTAATATTTAAAAGGTTAGTAATTAGAGATTAACTAGGATACATATGCTATTCTTCCATGGTGGAAGAGTTCTAGTTGATCTCATACTCTAACTCTATCCTTTTCCTAAACTGTGTTCTCTTTGTATAAGGAGTCTTTCTCCTTATCCAATATGCAACCTTTTCGATCATGATCAGGAGATATTACTTTTGATAAGTTAGATTATCTCCTTCACATGCATCTCACATGTTTGGGTTGATCACGACTGTCCTTCACAAGATGGACCTGATCCATGTCTGAGTTCTTTTGTCATTCTTCAAAACTTCACATTTAATTGGGCCAACAAAATAAAATTCAACATCTTTTAACATGTTTATCTTATATATCACATAAAAATAATTCATGCCGGAATACTATCATTAATTAACTTCTCATGAACTAATAACAACTAAAATAATAGTAGAATTTAATAACCTATTATAGATTACCGTCGTATCTAATACATAAATTTCATATCAAGTTATGAACTATCTCAATAGTTTAACTTTATATATATATATATATATATATATATATATATATATATATATATATATATATATTATTCACAATAAAATTATATCAATCCATATGCATTCAAACAATTTAACTATTGCACAAGACACATGTATTATGGTTTGAATTCTTCAAATATATTCATAAAATATTTTGTAAATAAATTTTAAACACAATAAACCACGGCTCTGATGCCACTGTAGGATTGCATATAGATGTTCGTAAAATACAGCGGAAGACAATAACAATCCTAGGCAGAATATTTCGTGTTTAAAATTTATCTACATGTCAAAGATCAGATCTGAGACGTACCTGGTGAAGAGAGTCTTGTTTCAAAAATTCTTCGATAGAGCGAAGACTCTATGCGTATCCATATCGAGACCGATCCTTACTATCAACTCTTTGATCAATGAAACTCACGAATAAATTAAACGAAATATTGTATTGAAATTTTTCTCAAAATCTCAACTCACAGGTAGAATAACAAAAAATATTTTTCTTGTAATTATATTTTCTCTCTTGGCTTTGTACTGCACTCTCACTTTCACAAAGTGATTTTTTTTCTCAAGAATTAGTCTAGTAAATTTTCTCCATCATTCTTTATATTTAGCATCACCTATAAACCCTTTTCCTATTTGGTTGAGGTAATAATTTACTTAAGGTAAAAGCTTATTCCAAAATAAACTTCATGGAACATTATATGGAAAATTTGAGATTCCTATCAATGATTAACGTGGCCATTGGATCTTTATGGAATTTCCATAAGTCCAATTCCTAATTGGACTTTCTCAAGTATTACTGAATACTTTTCCATTAAAAGAATTCAAATTCCATAGTAAAAATAGCACGGGCTAGCCAATTTTCGAACCGGTCATTCAAAAATAGTCAGTGTTTGTAAAGTCATTGAAAACTAGCCACTATTTTGCTGCAACACGAAAAGTTCCAGCATAATATACTGGAGATCAGTGCACCTGTGTATGAACTTCCAGCATATTATGCTGGAACTCTAACACGCGAAAAGTTCCAGTATAATATACTGGAGATTGGAGCACCTACTGGAGTTCTAGCATAAGTGTACTGGAACTCCAGTATATTATACTGGAGTATTTTTCGGATTTTGAATAGTGTTTTCGTTCAAATTTATCTTTATATAAAAAGCGGCTAAATTTCGATTACTTTTGAAATTGCGACTATTTTTGAATGACTACTTGTAAATCTGGCTATTTTTGAATTTCTCCCAATTACAGAGTGAGTTGTTCACGTTGCCGGCGTCTCTTTTAAATCCAATATCAAATTGGATTTACATAATAAGACTATTACTATTTATATACATCACGTAAATAAATAATAATTATGAATACCAAATGTATATCGCATATATATTTCAACCAAGATATATATTTTAATTTTCTATTCCAAATAAAAAACTTTTAATTTGTTCACAATATTAACTCTATCTTCTGTGCTAGCAAAGAGTCTAATAAAATTTCATTTTGACTAATAATTAAATTTATTTGACTAATTAAATTCTTTAATTTAATTATCAAACAACAAAATAATTAATCCTTTAGCAAACATCAGAACACTCGTTAGTGTGCGACCCCATAGGTTCAATACTAAGCCGGTAGCGAATTGATCACATCAATATACTAATCAAAGTGGTGTCTAGCAACACTCCTTAGTGACCGGATAACATGAAGTATACAATTTACTCTGACGAACTCGTAGAAGAATAATGTAGTAATTCCTTCTGTTCTTATAGCTTTGGGTCATCCTAGGATATGGTTCAACTGTCAAATCCTAATAGGCAACAAACTATGTGTTCATGTCAAATATAATCAACCATTGAATGACCTAAAAAACTCTTTTCTTCTTTCATTCAATTGCCCCGGCCAAGGACTTAATTTGGTCGTTTTATAATTCATGACAACATGGAGCTTAAACTCATTACCAAGAATTGACAGATTCTATCTTGAATAATCGCTAATTCTTCAAGTATTTAATCGTACCCAATTTCCTTTCAACTATCGCCTTAGGACCATAGGTGTCTAGTATCATAGCATATTAAATAACTTGTCAATTACTATGATGATCTCAGGTCAAAGGAAACTCTTACATCACATTCAAGAGAATATCCTATTGACAGTTTATGGTAATTCTAACCATTAGGAATTATCCAATGAGTCAGTTCAATGATCATGTCGCTATATGCATCATCTATCTGTGTGATTTAGTTAATGAGATCAACTTATCTTTATCCAATAAAGACGATCACATAAATATTGATCTAACCAGATTACTAATATCCAAATTAATAATCCTATGATCAAGAACAAATTTAGATTAAATTATAAGAGACTTCACTCTCATTATCATGATCTTCATCACAATGTCAAGTCTCAAAATTTAATCAACGACCTTATCAAGTTAATCAAACAATTAATAATAACTATGATAAAAGAATATCAGATACCATATATTTTTATATCAAATAACGTTCACAAAAATATGTTCACGACCCCAAATGCCCTGGTCGTGATTGCGCCTATCGCAGTACTAGGCAAGCCAACCAAATATTTACCACAACGAAATCTTTTAAAAATCATTTTCTAGTATTGAATAAGTCTCAAATTCGTCATATGAAATAGATGAGTAAAACAGAATATGTGGAAAAAACCAGTACAAAATACCAACACAGCCTAACAATCCAGTGTCATTAGTCAAGAGCCTCTAAATACAACTCAAACTGACTGAATAATACATCATAAGTCTGAAATAGCAGAATACTAAGATAGGAAGGAGGAAAGCAGGGCTGCGAACGTCGTTCAGCTACCTAGCAGTCTCTGGTAAAGCTCTGAGAGTGCTGGAAGCTCTCACTCTACTGATCGGGCACCTGGATCTGCACACAAGGTGCAGGGAGTAACATGAGTACACCAACTCAGTAAGTAACTAAAATAAATAAGGTCTGAGTGCAGTGATGAGCAGTTAAAATCATATAATAAGTCTCAACAGAAATATCAAGTTAAATTCTACAATTTAAAAGACAATCATCTCGTAAAACTTCAGTTTCGATTACAAAACCTTTGAAGACATTTTTCAACAGAGGCTCAGTATAAAAGAAGAGTGAAAGCAACAAAAGTCATAAACAAGCCCCACGGGCAAAGTACCACACATTAATATAGCCTCTCGGGCAAGGCTCTGAGTCACTCGTGACTCAGCTCTCGTCAAACAGTATTCACATTCAGCACTCCGACTCAATAATATCTCATAATAGTTATAATCATAATAACCACTATGGCGTGCATCCCGATCCATAGTTTATAGTCGACTATGCTCACCGGGGGTGTATAGACTCCGGAGGGGCTCCTACAAACCAAACGTCATATCGCTGTGGCGCGCAGCCCGATCCAATATATATCCCTACGGCGTGCAGCCCGATACATATGTATATCGCTACGGCGTGCAGCCAGATCCATATATATAATATTGTGCGGCGTGCAGCCCGATCCATAATAGATATATAATCCTCATCATTAGTTCCTACACCTCTCTCAATCATTAACCTCACGGCCACTCGGGCATATCAGTGAAAATCGGGGAACTCAGCCCAAACAATTTTCATATATAAGAAATAGAGTGATGAAACCAATTTTAAACAAATAATAGGTAAAACATGACTGCAGATATGCTTTCAAATCAAACAGAGTGAGAAAAGTAGTAAAAATACCCCTAAGGGTCTAAGCATGTCGGCACAAGGCCCCAAACACGGCGCACAACCCAACATATAGTATTAAGCTCTAAAACACGGAATATCATAGGATTTTGAATCAAAATACGCGGCTTAATAGTCGCTACGGGACGGACCAAGTCACAATCCCTACGGTGCACGCCTACGCGCTCGTCACCTAACATGTGCATCACCTCTTTTATCAAAACAATACGAAATACCGGGGTTTCATACACTCAGGTCCAGATTTACAATGGTTACTTACCTCAAACCGGATAAAATACTACTCCGCGATGCCCTTGCCTCTCCACTCGGCCTCAACTAGCGTTGAATCTATCCAAAATCAGAATCATGACATCAAAATATGCTAAGGGAACGAAGCCCATGCGAAAATAATCAAATTATAACACAAATCCCGAAATTGGCCAAACCCGACCCCGAGTCCATATATCGAAATCCGATAAAAATTACATCAATAAACTCCTTATCCTCCCACGAGTTCATACATACCAAGAATACAAAAATCCGACCACAAATGACCCCTCAAATCCCTAGATTAAGGTCTCCAATTTCCAAGCCCTAAACCCTTAATTGTTGCTACTAATATCCATAGATTTCAAGCTTAATCAGTCAAAAACCAATGTAGAAACAAATTTAGGGTCCAAAAACCTTACCTCCATGAAATCCCCTTGAATTCCCTCTTCAATTTGCTCCCTCAAGCTCGAACCCGTATGAGAAAATGATGAAATAACCAAAAATTCACGAAGGAAACCTTATATACTATCTGACCCAGTGTTTTTTCACCTGCGGTCCTTTTAACGCACTCTACGGTGCCGCTTCTGCGGCCAAACCAACTGCTTATGCGGTTTTCACTTAAACCCCTGGAGCTGCACCTGCGCACACACTTCCGCACATGCGGTCTCGGTATGATCAACCTTCCGCACCTGTGCCTTCAGCTCTTCTTGCCCACTGCCGCATCTGCGGCTAATAGTCTGCTTCTGCGGTCCTGCACCTGCGGTCTCCAAGCCGCAGGTGCGGTTATGACAGGAACTTCAGCAGCTTCAGCTGCAGATTTCCAACTCCAAACTTCCCGTCAATCACCCGAAATCATCCCAAGGCCCCCGGGACCTCAACCAAAAGCATGAACAAGTCATATACCACTATTCAAACTTATACCAAACTTCGAATAACCTAAAACAACCTCAAATCAACAAAATACCATCGGATTCAAGTGTAAGGTTCCAAAAATTTTCGAATTCCGCTTTTGATCAAAAAGTCTATCAAACCTCATCCGTATGACCTGAAATTTTGCACACACATCACAAATGACACAAAGGACCTACTGCAACTTCCGAAATTCCATTCCGACCCCTATATCAAAATCTCCGCTATCAACCGGAAAATGCCAAAAATCCATTTTCGCCAATTCAAGCTTAAATCTACTTTGGACCTTCAAAACACATTCCGATCATGCTCCTAAGTCCCAAATCACCTCACAAAGTTATTCGAACCCTCAAAATTCACATTCGAGCCCTTTTTCACATAAGTTAACATCCGTTTGATTTTTCCAACCTAAGCTTACTCAAAATAGACTAAGTGTCTCATTCCTTTCCAAAACTTCTCCGAACCCGAAATAACCAACTCAACAACACATAATACAGCTGAACAAGACAATAAAAATCAGAAATGGGGAAAACGGAGCGGTAACTCATGAAACGACCGACCGGGTCGTTACATCCTCCCCCTCTTAAACAAATGTTCATCCTCGAATGAGTCAAGAAACATACTTGAAGCCTCAAATAAGTGAGGATATCGGCTCCGCATCTCCCGTTCGGTCTCCTAGGTAGCCTTCTCTACGGGCCGACCTCTCCACTGCACTTTCACTGAAGCTATATCCTTTGATCTCAACTTTCGAACCTGACGCTCCAAAATAGCCACTAGCTCCATATTATAAATCACCCTCTAACTAAACTGTGTTGCAATCCAGAACATTAGACGGATCTCCAATATAATTTCGGAGCATAGAAACATGAAATACCGGATGCACACTCGACAAGCTGGGTAGCAAAGCAAGCTCATAAGCCACCCCAATCATTCAAAGCACCTCAATAGGCCCAATGAACCGAGGACTCAACTTCCCCTTCTTTCCAAAATCTCATAACACCCTTCATGGGTAAAACCTTTGGTAGCACCTTCTCCCCAACCATATAAGACACATCACGAACCTACCTATCAGCATAACTTTTTCGCCTTGATTGCGTTGTACGGAGCCTCTCCTGAATCACCTTCACCTTGTCCAAAGCATCCTGCACCAACCAACTAGAGATCTACACCGCCTCCCATATAAAGCCTCGTATGGAGCCATCTGAATACTCAACTAGTAACTGTTATTATATTCAAACTCCATGAGCGGTAGAAACTGATCCCATGAACCACCGAAGTCAATCACACAAGCGCGTAAAAAGTCCTCTAATATCTGAATAGCGCGCTCGGACTGCTCGTCCGTCTGAGGGTGAAAAGTTGTGCTCAACTCAACTTGACTACCCAACTCTCGCTGCACGGTCCTCCAAAACTGTGAAGTAAATTGAGTACCTCAATCTGAAATGATGGAAACTAGAACTCCATGCAGGCGAACAACCTCTTAGATATAAATCTCAGCTAACCTCTCTGAGGAATAGGTAATACAAATATGAATGAAGTGCGCGGACTTGGTCAGCCGATCCACAATCACCCAAATAGCATCGAACTTCTTTAAAGTCTGTGGGATCCCAACTACAAAGTCCACCCACTTCCACTCTGGAATAACCATCTACTGAAGCAAGCCACCCAGTATCTCATGTTCACATTTCACCTGCTGAAAATTAAGACACCGAGCTACAAATCCTATAATATCCTTCTTCATCTTCCTCCATCAATAAAGTTGTCTCAGATCCTGATACATCTTTGCGGAACCCGGATGAATTGAATATCGCAAGCTATGGACCTCCTCTAAAATCAACTCCCGAATCCCATCCACATTGGGCACACAAATCTGGCCATGTATCCTCAACACCCCATCATCACCAATGGTCACATCTCTGGCATAGTCATGCTAAACTTTGTCCTTAAGGACAAGCAAATGAGGATCATTATACTGGCGCTCTCTGATGCGATCAAATAAAGAAGACCAAGAAATCACACAATCCAATATCCGACTGGGCTCATAAATATCCAACCTCACGAACTGATTGGCCAAGGCCTGAACATCAACTGCAAGAGGTCTCTCCCAACTAGAATATACACCAAACTCCCCATACTTACTGCCTTCCTACTCAAGGCATCGGCCACCATATTGGCCTTTCCCGAATGGTACAAGATAGTAATATCATAATCTTTTAGCAGCTCCAACCATCTCCACTGCCTCAAATTGAGATCCTTCTGTTTGAACAAGTGCTGGAGGCTACAATGATCAGTAAACATTTCACAAGACACACCATACAAATAATGCCTCGAAATCTTCAACGCGTGAACAATGGCAGCTAACTCTAGATCATTAACGGGGTAGTTCTTCTCATGGGGATTCAAGTAACGAGAAGCATAAGCAATAACTCTACCCTTCTGCATCAACATACACCCAATACCAACTCTGAAAGCATCACAATACACCATATATGAACCTGAAGTTGGTGGCAAAACCAATACTGGAGTTGTGGTCAAGGCAATCTTGAGCTTTTGAAAGCTCACCTCACACTCATCCGACCACCTAAATAAAGCACCCTTCTGAGTCAATTTGGTCAAGGGCAATGCAATAGATGAAAATCCCTGAACGAATCGACGGTAATAACCTGCCAAACCAAGAAAGCTGCAAATCTCTGTGGCTGAGGATGGTCTGCCAACTCTGAACCGCCTTTATCTTCTTCGGATCAACCTAAATACCCTCGCTGAACACCACGTGCTCCAAGAAAGCCACTGAACTGAGCCAAAACTCACACTTGGAGAACTTTGCATAAAGCTTCTCCTCCTTCAATCTCTGCAACACAAATCTTAAATGCTCCACGTGCTCCTCCTAACTATGCAAGTATACCAGAATATCATCAATAAAAACAATCATGAACGAGTCGAGATAAGGTCGGAACACGCTGTTCATCAAATACATGAACGATGCTGGGGCATTAGTCAGCCCAAAAGATATCACAAGGAACTCATAATGACCATAACGGGTCTTGAAAGCTATCTTAAAAATATCCGAGTCTCTGATCTTCAACTGGTGATACCCTGAACGGAGATCAATCTTGGGGAACACTCTCACTCCCTCAAGTAAGTCAAATAAATCATCAATGCGAGCCAAAGGACACTTGTTCTTAATTGTAACCTTATTTAACTACCTGTAATCAATGCACATCCTCAGCGTGCCATCATTTTTCTTCACAAATAGAACAGATCACCCCACGGTGAAACACTAGGCCGAATAAACCCATTATCAAGGAGTTCCTGAAGCTGCTCTTTCAACTCTGTCGGTGCCATACGATATAGTGGAATAGAAATGGGCTGAGTGCCCGACACCAGATCAATACCAAAATTAATATCCCTGTCTGGTGGCATGCCCGATAGGCCTGCAGGAAAAATATTGGGAAAATCCCTCACAATTGTAACAGAATCAATACTAGGAGTCTCTGCACTAACATCCTTCACAAAGGCTAAGTATGAAAGACAACCCTTCCTAACCATCCGCTGGGCCTTTAGAAATGAAATCAGACTACTGGGGATAAAATCAGTCGAACCTCGCCACTAAATCCGTGGCACACCAGGCATAGCCAGCGTTACTGTCTTAGCATGACAGTCTAATATAGCACAACATTGAGATAGCAAATGCATGTCCAATATCACATCAAAGTCCACCATACAAAGTAACAATAGGTCCACTCAGGTTTTGAGACCCCCAATAGTCAACACCCATGACCGGTATACACGGTCCACAACTATAGTATCACCCACCAGAGTAGATACACGAATAAATGAAATAAGAGACTCACATGGTGTATCCAAATAACGAGCAAAGTATGATAACACATATGAAAAAGTGGAACCAAGATCAAATACTACAAAGGCATCACTGTGGCAGACTGAGACAATACCTATAATCACAACATCTGAAGCAATAGCATCTATTCTGGGTGGGAGTGCATAGAAGCGGTCCTGATCGCCACCTGATCGACCTCCCCCTCTAGGGCGACCCTTAGCTGACTGACCCCTACCTTTAGCTGCCTGAAGGGGTGGTGAAGTAACTGGAGTTGAAGTCGCGGGCTGACCCCTCTGCTGAGATGGACCCTCAAGAAGACGAGGACACTGGCTCCTCATATGCCCAAGCTCTCCACACTCGTAATAACTCCCTGGTGTGGGGAACAAGGACTAAAGGGAACCCTAGCACTGGAATGACCAGTAGAAGGACCTAGCATGGAAGAACCCTGAACCGATAGAGCACAGGATGAACTTTAGGCTGGTAGGGCACTGAGTGTCGAATGGACCTGATGTGAGCTGTGAGAACCATGACCCGATGACACCCCACGATGAACTGGGCGAGCTGACTGAGCATGTCTGAATGGGCGGCCTCTGTCATGCTAAAACTGACCCCTCGAAGGAGCACCACCAAAACTACCAGATCCCCGAGGCCTCTTGGCCTCCCTCTCATCTCGCTCCTGGAAACGAACTAACTCAATCTTGTGGGCGATGTCAACAACCTCCTCAAAAGTAGCACCTGACACCCTCTACCTGGTCATAAGAATCTGAAACTGATATGTGAGGCCATCAATGAACCTCCTGATCCTCTCTCAATCTGTGGGAACCAACCAGACCGCATGACGAGCTAACTTAGAGAATTGCATCTCATATTGCGTCATAGTCATATCACCCTAACGCAACTTCTCGAATTGCCTGCGTAGCTCCTCCCTACGAGACTATGGCACATACTTCTCAAAAAAAGAGAACGGAGAACTGCTGCTAGGTAAGGGGCACTATATCAACAGGACTACACCTCTCATAAGACTCCCACCAAGTAAAGGCAGCTCCACAAAATAGAAAAGTAGTAAATGCTACACCACTGGTCTCCAGAATACACGATGTACGAAGAATCCTCTGACACTTGTCCAAGAAACTCTTGGCATCCTCTCCCTATGTACCATTGAAAGTCGGAGGCTAAAGTCTACCAAATCTCTCCAATCAACACTGCCCGTCGTCAGGCATAACTGGTACCATATAATACTGGGCTGGTGCAACTAGCTGGGCTGGAGTTGCCCCCGGTGTCTGAAGTCCCTGTACAACCTGCTCAGGTGTGCGAGCAACGGGAGTTTGAGCACCTCCCCCAGCCTGAGAAGTGTATGCGGCCGTAGTAACTGAGACCACCTGAGTCAGGCCAATGCATACTGATAAAATCTAAGCTAAAGCCTCCTGAAGGCCTGGAATCACAATAGGCACAACAGTGCCTTAGCTGGTGTAGCTGGAGCGTCTGCAACTAGGACCTGATCCTGAACTGGGCTATTGGTAGATTTGCAGGTGCTTCCCTAGCTGCTATGCAGGCTACACCCCTACCCCTACCACGTCCTCGACCTCGGCCTCTAGTGGTCCCAACTAGTGGTACTGGTGGTCGTCCATCCTGAACGGTAGCACATGTCCTCACCATCTGTGAGAGAATAGAATAAAAGAGGTTTAGTACCAGAATCAACAGATTCGCACGACAGGAATTCAAGAATGTGAAGTTTTCCTAAAGGTTCTGCAGCCTCTCGAGGATAAATATAGACGTCTCTGTACCAATCCGCGAGACTTTACTAAACTGACTCTTGACTCGCAAGACCTATGTAACCTAGGCTTTGGTACCAACTTGTCACGACCCCAAATACACCGGTCGTGATGGCGCCTATCATAGTACTAGGTAAACCAACCCAACAATCTGGTGTCACTAGTTAAGAGCCTCTAAATGCAACTCAAACTGACTGAATAATACATCATAAGTTTGAAATAGCAGAATACTAAGATAGGAAGGAGGAAAGTAGGGTTGCAAACGCCATGCAACTACCGCGTAGTCTCCGGTAAAGCTCTGAGTGTGCTGGAAGCTCTCACTCTTCTGCTCGGGCATGTGGATTTGCACACAAGGTGCAGGGAGTAACATGAGTACACCAACTCACTAAGTAACTAAAGTAAATAAGGTGTGCGTGTAGTGACAAGCAGTTAAAATCATATAATAAGTCTCAATAGAAATATCAAGTCAAATTTTGCGATTTAAAAGACAGTCATCTCGTAAAACTTTAGTTTCGATTACAAATCCTTTGAAAATATTTTTCAATAGAGGCTCAATATAAAAGAAAAGTGAAAGCAACAAAAGTCATAAATAAGCTCCACGGGCAAAATATCACTCATAAATATAGCCTCTCGGGTAAGGCTTTCAGTCACTCATGACTCAACTCTCATCAAACAGTACTCACACTCAGCACTCTGGCTCAATAATTTCTCATAATAGTAATAATCATAATAACCGTTGCAGCGTGCAGTCCAATCCATAGTTTATAGTCGACTACGCTCACTGGGGGTGTACAGACTTCGAAGGGGCTCCTACAGCCCAAGCGTCATATCGCTTCGGCGCGCAGCCTAATCCAATATATATCGCTGCGGTGTGCAGCCCGATCCATATGTATATTGCTGCGGCGTGCAGCCCGATCCATATATATAATATCACTGCGGCGTGCATCCCGATCCATAATAGATATATAATCCTCATCAGTAGGTCCTATACCACTCTCAATCATTAACCTCACGGCCACTCGGGCATATCAGTAAAAATCGGGGAACTCAGCACAAACAATTTTCATATATAAGAAATAGAGTGATGAAAGCAGTTTTAAACAAATAACAGGTAAAACATGAATGAGGATATGCTTTCAAATCAAATAGAGTGAGGAAAGTAGTAAAAATACCCCTAAGAGTCTAAGCAGGTCGGCACAAGGCCCCAAACACGGCGTACAACACAACATATAGAATCAATCTCTAAAGCACTGAATATCATAGGATTTTGAATCAAAATACACAGCTTAATAGTCGCTACGGGACGGACCAAGTCACAATCCCTATGGTGCATGCCCACACGCTCGTCACATAGCATGTGTGTCACCTCATTTATCAAAACAATACAAAATACTAGGGTTTCATACCCTTAGGTCCAGATTTACAATGGTTACTTACCTCAAACCGGATGAAATACTACTCCGCGATGCCCTTGCCTCTCCACTTGGCCTCAACTCGCGTCGAATCTATCCAAAATCAGAATCATGATGTCAAAATAAGTTAAGGGAACGAAGCACATGCAAAAATAATCAAATTACAACACAAATCCCGAAATTGGCCAAACCCGACCCCGAGACCACGTCTCGGAATTCGATAAAAATTACATCAATAAACTTCTTATCCGCCCACGAGTTCATACATACCAAGAATACCAAAATCTGACCATAAATGACCTCTCAAATCCCTAGATTAAGGTCTCAAATTTCCAAGCCCTAAACCCCCAATTGTTGCTACTAATATCCATAGATTTCAAGCTTAATCAGTCAAAAACCATCGTAGAAACAAGTTTAGTGTCCAAAAACCTTACCTCCACGAAATCCCCTTGAAATCCTTCTTCAATTTGCTCCCTCAAGCTCGAACCTATATGAGAAAATGATGAAATAACCAAATATTCGCGAAGGAAACCTTATATACTTTCTGACCCAGTATTTTTGCACCTGCGGTGCAAACACACCTGTGGTGCCACTTCTGCGGCCAAACCAACCGCTTCTGCAGTTTTCACATAAACCCCTGGAGCCGCACCTGCACACACACTTCTACACCTGCGGTCTCGCAGGTGTGATCAACCTTTCGCACCTGCACCTTCAGCTCCTCTTGCCCACTCCCGCATCTGCGGCTAATAGTTCGCTTCTGTGGTCCCGCACCTGCGGACCCCAAGCCGCAGGTGTGGTTATGACAGGAACTTCAACAGCTTCAGCTGCAGATTTACAACTCCAAACTTCCCGTCAACCACCCGAGTTCATCCCTAGGCCCCCGGGACCTCAACCAAAAGCACAGACAAGTCATATAACACTATCCAAACTTATACCAAACTTTGAATCACCTACAACAACATTAAATCAACAAAATAAAATCAGATTCAAGCCTAAGGTTTCAAAAACTTCCGAATTCCGCTTTTGATCGAAAAGTCGATCAAACCTCATCTGAATGACCTGAAATTTTGCGCACACATCACAAATGACACAACGGACCTACTGGAACTTCCAAAATTCCATTCCGATCCCTATATCAAAATCTCCATTATCAGCAAGAAAACGCCAAAAATCCATTTTCGCCAATTCAAGCCTAAATATACTCTGGACCTCCAAAACACATTCCGATCATACTCCTAAGTCCCAAATCACCTCACAAATCTATCCGAACCATCAAAATTCACATCCGATCCCTTTTTCACATAAGTCAACATCCAGCTGACTTTTCCAACCTAAGCTTACTCAAAGGAGACTAAGTGTCTCATTCCTTTCCAAAACTTCTCTAAACCCGAACCAACCAAACCGATAACACTTATCATAGCTAAAAAAGACAATAAGAAGCATAAATGGGGGAAACAGAGCGGTAACTCATGAAACGATTGGCCGGGTCGTATGTATACGGTGAAATCGGAGGGTCCAATTCCTCATCATTGTGGCACCTTAGAAGATCATCTCTAAGCCTCGAGACTACAAGGTTATGGTCGAGTTTCCTCCCTGGAGGTTTGTGGACGCCCGACCTCGGGACAATGTTGACCACGAGTATGTTAGAAATGGGGAGTTCCAAAGATACACGGCTAGGACTGACAGAGCCTAGTGGACTGCCCTAACCCTGAATCAGGGTGTCATCTAGTTGTCCCATCTCCACTTCTTTGTCATTAATGTATTTTGTACTATGTTGGGATTTCCCTCCTATATAAGGTGGATCCTTGTCATTTTGTAAACCCATGTTGCCTCAGTTGCTCCACACGAAATATACAAGAAGTTTTGCTCTGCTCTCTAACACATTCTCTTTATAATATTGCTTCCATTTATGATCTTCATTATTGTTCATCATTTATTGCTTATCATTGGCCATACAAAGACTTTATTGATTTTATTATAACTATTAGTCACACCTTTATCACCTTCGATAGCTCACAGTCGAGCTCCGAAATCGACCTCGAGGCCCCCGAATTGACAAACTCGAGGCCCCAATTATGAACCTATCGATTTGTTTATCACTTTACTCCTTACTCTTATCCCGTTTCTAAACCACACACATAGCATCATCTGCATAACAACTAGCATAAAAATAGATTACGTATTTTTAGAGTCCTATAATCAAATTTAATTGTTATTACCATTTTCAAATCTTGGGATAAACTTGGGAAAATGTCTTTGTATTCAGAAAACACTTGATTTCAAAATCCCTCGAGGGGTTCTATCATATGATTACAAAAGCCAACGAAGGGTCCTTACACAGAAACAAAGAAGATAAAAAGTACACATGTAGAAAAAGACAAGAGCCTAATCTATTCTCAAAAGTGCATCCTCGGCAGCTGCATCTTCGAGCACCATCTTTACGAACATGCATCCCCGACGACAATATCTTCGATCGCCACCTCCTCTGGGGCTTCATCTCGGTCCTCCAGAATAATATCTCCGAGGGTGAAGATGAAGAAGAGGAAATTGACATAGAAGAAGCAGAAAAAGAAACATAGCCCATTGAAGCCAGAGGTTGAAGATTCGGCGGGCATCAACCCTACTTGCATGGCTTCTCGGGATCCACCTTCCAGTACATTGTGTCGTGCAAGTCTAATGGCCGGTTGTGCTATTTTATCCCTTGGAAAACCAAAGGGATGAAGTGCCACACTAGGACAGGGTAGGAGAGTGAGTAGTGGTGTATAGTCCGAACGCTCTCCCGAGCAGCGGTGTAGAGTCCAAATGTCCTCCTAAGTCGGAAGAAGTTGGCCCCCTATCTCAGCACATCGAACCAACGGCGACAGCAATAACAACTGTAACAACAACAACAACAACAATGACAAGACAGTATAATCTCGCTTGGCAAAGAAAAGCCCAGATATGGTGTGGCTGATGAGAACGTCGCCATAAGACCTTAAGGCCATAAACCTCAAACATGGTAGGTAGCAATAGAGGAGGATAGTGGGAAGAAAGGGATGGAAAGGTGTTAAAAACCACTTGGATAAAAAGATAGTACCGGAAGGCCCCCATTTATAGGGGTAATAGTACGGACAACAATGCCATCAATGCATTTGAAAGACGGATCGGTAGTGGCAATCAATGCGTCATTGTAAACTGGATTGACGGCGATACGGTCGCTTTGAAGAATGGGAATTGGCAGCGCATTGAATGACGCTGAAAAGACAAGTCCATGGGATTTCCCAATTATCATGAAGGATTACATCATAAGTATTGTATCGTCAATGTGAAATCATCGCGGGAAGTCCGAAGAGTTGGATGTCAAAATCGTTTCTTGTTGCTCCTCTCTAAGAAACGCGGGGACTATCTATATATGGTGATCGGAGGATCCAATTCCTCGTCATCGAGGCACCTCAGAAGATCATCTCGAAGCCTTGAGACTACAAGGTTGACCACGGCTATGGTAGAAATGGGGAGTTCCCAAGGTACACGACTAGGACTGACAGAGCCTACTAGACTGCCCCAACCCTGAATCAGGGTGTCATCTAGCTGTCCCATCTCCGCTTCTTTGTCATTAATGTATTTTGTACTATATTGGGATTCCTCCTATATAAGGGGGATCCTTGTCATTTGGTAAACCCTTGTTGCTTCAGTTGATCTACATGAAATATACAAGAAGATTTGCTCTGCTCTCTAACACATTCTCTTTATATTATTGCTTCCATTTATTATCTCATTATTGTTCATCACTTTTTGCTTATCATTGGCCATAAAGAGCCTTCGTTGATTTTATTATAATTGTTAGTCACACCTCGATTACCTTCGATAGCTCACAGCCAAGCTCCGGAATCGACCTCGAGACCCCAGAATCGACAAACTCGAGGACCCGATTATTAACCTATCAGTTTGTTTATCGCTTTACTCCTTACTCTTATCTCGTTTCTAAACCACACACATAACACCATCTGCATAACAACTAGCATAAAAATAGATCATGTATTTTTAGAGTCCCATAATCAAATTTAATTGTTATTACCATTTTCACGGTAACCGTCTTGGCATCCACCGTGGGGCTAAAAATAATAGTGATTATTTTCTTGCTGGTTTTACTACATAACGCAAGTTACCTTTCATGATTTCTCTTGTCCAAGATCTTTGATTTCAGGTCGAAATGTCTAACTCAGTGAATGGGGGTGAAAAAAACAATCTTGAGGACCACGGAGAAAACGATGTGGGTGTTCCAGGTGTTGGTGTGCACCACGAAACCCTAGGAATGCACCAGAACCAATCCTCGGGGATGCGATCTCACGCGACGCCCAACTCATCGACATAAGATTCCACACTGACAGGAGCGTGTACCAAGGGGATCCACAAAAAACTCAAAAAATCCCAACCAGGGAAGAACGGGAGGTTAGCCTTCATGTTATTTTTGAAATGTTTGAGGCATAACAGCTGGCTATTGCTCAGCTGCAAAGTCACCAGAAAACTTTCCAGCACGGTAGCACCGGGGACAACTCCCCAGCCGAATAGGTACCAGAGAGATCGAGCAATAACGGGTCGATGATCGATCACGTCATCGTAAAAATGCTTGAGGACCTCACCAGAAGGATCGAATCGAGCGAGAAAATGATAGAAGCCAACAACAAAAAGGTCGAGACCTACAATTACAAGGTCAACCAAATTTCGGGCGCACCCCCGATCCTAAAAGGGGTAGATTCGAAGAAGTTCATACAAAGTCCATTCCTAGAGAAGGCAGCTCCAAAACCCATCCCAAAGAAGTTCAGAATGCCAGACCTTCCGAAATACAACAGAACCTCGGACCCTAATGAGCACGTTACCGCTTACACCTGTGCAGTAAAGGGCAACGACCTAAAGGATGACGAGATCGAGTCTGTCCTACTGAAAAAGTTCAGAGAAACACTTTCTAAAGGGGCAATGATATGGTATCATAACTTGTCCTCGAACTCTATAGACTCATTTGCCATGCTGCCAGATTCCTTCATAAAGGAACATGTCAGGACCATCAAGGTGGCCACGAGGAAATTCGACGTCTTCAAAATCAAGCAAAGGGAGAACGAGATGCTGCGAGAATTTGTATCTCGCTTTCAAATGGAACTATCACTGGTCTCTGACGACTGGGTAGTACAGGCCTTCACTCAAGGTTTGAATGAGCGAAGCTCAGTGGCTTTGAAGTAGCTGAAAGAGAATCTGGTTGAATATTCTGTCGTGACCTAGTTGGACGTCCACAACCGATACCAGTCAAAAATCAGGGTCGAAGATGACCAGCTGGGGGCCCTCTAGGGCTCAGTATACCCAAGAAGGCTCCTGGTGAAGGAGCTAAAGCCAAACAAAGAAAGATATCAGCCATACACTGAAGACAAAAGGAACACCCCGAGGCGCAACCCACCTCGTAACGATTGAAGGATAGACCGAGGATAGAATCTTCGGGGACTCACCAACAGAGACGAGTTTGATAGGAATGCATGACCAAGAGAGGCACCTCGCTTATCAGAATACAACTTCAATGTCGATGTATCAGATATCATATTCGCCGTCAGTAAAATCAGAGACGTCAGGTGGCCCTGTCCTATACAATCAGATCCTTCACAAAGGAATCATAACTTAGTGTGTGAATTTCACAACACGCACAACCATAGGATGGAGGATTGCCACCTACTCCGAGAAGAGGTAGCCCGACTACTTAACAAGGGTCACCTCCGGGAATTCCTTTGCGACCGAGCCAAAAATCAGTTTCGAGAAAGAGAGGCGGCCAAGAAGAACGAAACAAATGAGCCACAACATGTCATCCACATGATCTTGGGAGGCATAGATGCCCCATAGTGTAAGGCCCCGTAGAAATTTCTACTCAAAAACCCGAATCTCGTGATGCCAAGATAGGATCATCTGTTAGAAATTCAAAAAAAAAATCTTCGATTGATCGGTGCATTAAAAAGTTAAGAATTATGTTTTCCAGAAAAGTGCGTTTCTGTGGTCCATTATGCAGACGCATAATAGGTATGCGGACCGCGTAGTCTCCACAGAGCCAGTCAATGTGTTGGTTAATTTGAGGCCAATTATGCGATCGCATAATCAATATGCTAGCCGCATAGTCATCGCATAATCCCCTTGGAATTTTTTTAAAGGGCAATTCTGTGGTGCACTATGCGACCACAGAACAAGTATATGGACCGCATTTCTGTCGCATACCTAGATAGTTTGTCCAGATTTTGGGACCATTTTTGCGGTCCCTTTTGCAGGCCGCATGTCCATTATGCGATCGCAAATCGTGTCGGGGCTCCTATTTTCTAACTTTTATAACCCGACCCCATCCCTTTAAAAACACCCCATTAGACCATTTTCCCGTTATTTCACGACACATAGAGTGAGAGAGGAAGTTCTAGAAAGAGAGGGATTCATCAAATCCCCACTCCATCCTTGCCCCAAATCCTTGAAGATTATCAAGTGAAATTTCTAGGTCTTCACCCTAAGAGATAAGAGCTTGTTCCCTCATCTATAATTTCAAAATTTCCATTAAAATAAGTGATTAGCAAGGGGGTTCATGGGTATAAGGGCTGATAATCTTGCATGCATAAAAGATAATGGGGTATGGGTGGTTGTGAACCAATAGAGATAACAATTGTGGTATAGGATGATTAAAATCTCTCACAAAAGTGTCCTAAAATCACTATGCACAATAGTGCTTGATAATTTACCTAAATGAGTAAGAATCTCATTCATGCCTCTAATCTTTGGTTCAACTTGTAATTTTCATAAAATAGATTGAAGTTGCTAGGAAATTATGAAATTTATTGTAAGGATTTAAGGAAAGCTCTACTAAGGTATGTATGGCTAAAACCCCGTCTTTTAGAAATTGAGCTCTGTTGGTATTTGTGTAAATACGGTAAGATTAAAGTTGAATTGTTGTATTGATTGTTGTTTCACATGAATTTGGGGTTGCGGCCTTATATGCGTGAAAGATGTGTCTCAATATGATCAATGTGCTATTCTTGATAACTTGAAAGGGGGCAAGGAATATGAATCATGTATTGAGATACTTAGACCTTAAGGTGAGATTGAAGCTGAATATATTGTGCCATCTATGTGAAGACTCATCTATGCTTACAATTTTATTTGCCCTCGTGTGCACATATTATCCTAAACTACAAATCTTACATTGAAAGTGGAAATAATGTGATAATTGTGGCCCCAAGTGCCTATGAAATGATATATGTGAAACAAATATTGAAATGAGATGATCGATGGAAAAGGAAAACGCCTTGGTAAGGCGGCCTAGCCAATCGGTCCGAGATCGGATGCCATGCCGCACACATGGTGGTATTGTATTTGTGATTGAAGTATATGTCTCAAACGAGGCAACCTAGCTGATCGGGTCGAGATCGGACTCCGCTCAAGATAGCGGTGGTATTATGGACAATGATGAACAGTATGAAACACCCCAAAACTAAAAGCTATGGAAAAATGATGTGAAAATTGTATGATTCTTTTATTTGATAATGTTGTGATCATTTAAAATGTTTGAGTTATACTTGTGATTTCCTTATTCATATATGAAAGTTGTTTCTAACTATATGGTGTTTAGTTATACATACTAGTACTATTCCATGGTACTAACGTCCCTTTTGCCGAGGGCGCTACATTTTTAAATGAATGTAGGTGGCTCCATTGCGGATAGTGCCGATTGCGCGTAGCGGAGTACCTTCTTCTCAAAGTCTTGGTGAGCCCTTTCTCCTTCAAGGGGCTATGTTGTACATATTTTGATATAGATATCCACTTTTGAGGTATAGCCGGGGCCTTGTTGTCGGCGTTGTCATCATTGTCTTTTGTATCCTTAGCGGCTCCGTAGACATATGTGGGGGTTATGTACGGGTGTTGGATGGGTCTATGAACTATGTTGTAATTCTAACTCTCGTTTCTCTAAAGTAAAATTGTATTGAATCTTGGGAACATAACTACGGTTTAAGGTTGTGATGTAAAATGAACTAACAATGTTGAATGTGCAATCTTTCCTATTGTTTAAATAAACGAAAGCATGGTTTCCTTAATCATATCGAGTTGGGTAGAAAGTGTTCGATAAGGCTTGCTCAGTTGGGTTCACTCGATTGAGCACCGGTCGTGCCTCCCGAGGTTGGGGCATGACACACAGGAACCTGTGATGAGAAGGACAAAAATATCCATCACTAGAGAAAAGAGAACCAGGGATATGTACCTGAGGATACCCTCACATTCAGCGAAGATGACATCGAGACCTTCTCTTAACCCCACAATGACGCACTGGTAATCTCTTTCCTTGTAAATAATTTTCAAATAAAACGTGTACCCGTAGATCTAGGTAGCTCGGCCAACATTATCAGGTCGAGGGTAATAGAGCAGCTCGGACTGCTTGACCAAATTGTGCCCGCCACTCGAGTCCTCAACGGATTCAACATGGCAAGTGAAAAAAATGAAAGGAGAAATCACCCTCCCAGTCAACATGGCCAGCATAACCCAGAATGTCAAATTCCATGTCATCGAAAGAGACATAAGGTACAACGCCTTGTTCGGGAGGCCGTGGATACACTGCATGAGAGCAGTACCATCCACCCTCCACCAAATGATGAAATTCACGAGAAATGATGGAATTAAAACTGTCTACGGGGAACAACATGCAGCAAGAGAAATGCTCGCAGTGCACGATGTGGCACCGGCACCAATACCTCCACCCGCAAAGGGGCCAAGGGGTAATCAAACTACATCTTCGGTTAAGCCCGGTTAAACAAAGCAAAGGATCGTACCGCGTTCTAATCACAAGCGAGTAAAACATATCAGACCTCGAAATGTCACCGACACATCCCACATTAAGGTATAACCCTCTCCCTTTTCATTTTATATTTCACACTAACCCTTACACAGGTGCCCGACCGAAGCAGTCAAAGCGCTAACCCAACCCAAAGACCTTAAGGTTTCAAAGAATCTGTTGCACTCTTTTCCTTTGACTGAGTTTTTTTCCCGAAAAGGGTTTTACCGGCAAGGTTTTTAATGAGGCAACATACACATGCTACCTAAGGACGACTCAACAAGTACTTAAGGCTTCTTCTACAATCAACCTCGAACACTGGGGGCATCCCCCGGAAGACCATCCACTTGCAAAAGCCAATAAATGCCAAATAGGGTCCCAATAGGAAAATGATTTACATGGACAAACGGTCAAACGACCGTGTCTGTATAGCCGAGCCCCCGATGGAAAAAACATGTACATTTGTACCAATTAATCGAAGAATATCTTTATCAAAGCATCTTACACTCCAAAAGAAACTCGGTACCATTGCAAAAATGACTCCTTCGACAAAACGTCCCGAGCACTCGGGGACTGGAGTCAACAATTCAACACATGAACGACCTCCAAGTCGGGACTCCAAACTCATAAGCCCTCAGCGAGGCAACATGAAATCATGAAATACCTCCAAGGTTGAGAGTGTCCCGAACACTCAGGGACTGGTGTCAAAATCTCAAAATCACACGACCTCAGGGTCGGAATCTCCGAAATCGTAAGCCCTCAATGAGGCAATACCAAATTTATAAGTAATGACTCCTGAGCCAGGACACCCTCGATGACTCGGGGACTATCGCCAATCACCATTCATTCAAAAATCCAAGGCTATAAGACCTTGAGCGGGCAGATTCGGTCTCGTAAGACCTACATAAGGCAGCAACAGCATCTGTAAAACCTCAAGCAAGGCATGAACCATACTTGTACCAAGTATCTAAAAACTGTATGACCTCAAAGGCATGCAAATTTTGTAAGACCTTACTAAAGGCATAAACCCGATCTCAAAGTTTCGGCTATATATCGAACTTATAAGACCCCCTAAAAAGGAATACCCTCGGAATAGATGCTGAAACTACTTCACTCGAGACTTAAAGGCTCCGACCGAATACAAATGACTCCGGTCACAAGGCTGTACCAACCAAACTAACGCGACTCGGGGATGCCTGACCATCGCTACAAAATCACAGGCCTTCAATAACTTCGAATCTACTTCAAAATGAACTGGTTAAATAGGCTACCTCGATATAGGAAAAAGATCTTCGACCACGTCAGCTCCAAATCACAGGCTTCGAGATACTCAGCCACCGAGCCAAACCTCTCAAGGTGCCTGATTATCTCCACATAACAACTCGTAATCGAGGTTTTTATCGAACCGTCGAAGAGTTAGGCAAAAATTATTTCAAAAAGTCCTTAACGAGGGAAAAATAAAGCCAATAAAAGGTCGCTTCGACCCAAGGCATAAGAGCCATTATCGCCAGTCCACACTAAACGGTTGCATCGGCCCAAGGCGTAAGAGCTATTATTGCCAGCCCATACTAAAAGGCCGCATCGGCCCATGGCGTAAGAGCCATTATCGCTAGCCCACACAAATACAAAACTTGAGGGTCGAATGAGCTCGAGTCGGAACCCGATTCGGAGACTGAACACAAAATAGTTAACTAAATATGCCTAAAAGCAAGGCGTAAGAGCCATTGTCGCCAACCCACACTAAAATGCTGCATCAGCCCAAGGCGTAAGAGCCATTATCGCCATCCCGCACAAATAAAAATGTGAGGGTCGAATGAGCTCGAGTCGGAACACGATTCAGAGACTAAACCCAAAATAGTTAACTAAATAAGCCTAAAAGCATGGTGTAAGAGCCATTGTCGCCAGCCCACACTAAAAGGTCGCATCGGCCCAAGGCGTAAGAGCCATTATCGCCAGCCCACATAAAAGTTCGCATCGACCAAGCTCGTAAGATCTTACGGGCTAGCCTAATGAGCCCCAGGGCCATATCACGAATCTAAGGATTCCTACCAAATCAAAGACCAGTTTACCTGGCCAAATTCGAGACAGAAAGAGATACAGAAGAAATAAAGTGGCAAGGTTTTCTTTTATACACATATACAAGAAAAACGCAATCTCCATCTACAAACATGCTTTGAAAATTCTATATACAGATGGCGAAATCTACGTCCATAGGAGCTTTGGCCTGTCGGCCTCGTCTTTACTCTCTTCAGTGTCGGACAAAAATAACCGAGCATCACGCTCGTCCGCCCTCGCTCGCGCCAACTCTTATGAGAAGGCGAAACTCCTGGCACGTATCTCCTCGAGGGTATTTCTCCGAGAATTGAAATGAGCATATTCTTCAATCCTCTCTTCGCGGGCGAGGATCCTTCTCAGCTCAGCTTGAGCATCGGTAGTGTCCTTTAAATAGATCGACATCTCCTGGTTAGCCTTAGCTCGGCTCATTGCGGCTTCAGCCCGGGCATCAACGATCTCAGTCCTAACCTTTGAAAGTTCGAACTTGAGCTTTGTAATCATATCAGTTTGAACCATAGCGTTATCACAAGCTAAGCGAAACTGAGCCTCAAAAGTGGGAACTTTAGACAGAGCACCCTTCCCTTCTAAAGCCTGAGCCTCCGCCCGAGTTTATAGCTCATCATGCTCACGCCTGGCTCGGCCAGCCTCAACTCGAAGGCGCTCTAGGGCCTCCGTCCTTTCTTGCAACTGAAATAAACAAAGTGTTAGCCTCAGAAGCTAGAAGACAAAATGCACGCTCACCCGGGACAGGAAATTACCTGCTCTTTCAAGTAGTTCTCATAATTCAAGATCTGGCTCACCTCATACTGCAAATGTACCAACTCGACTTCCTTTTCATCGCAAAGGAGCCTGAGGGATCCCTCCTCATCCAGAGCTTTCCACAGCCAGGCTTCATGATGAAGCAACCCGGACTTAAGCTTGTCAAAGGCCTGCAAAAGAACACCCAATAAGGAAGGGAGGCGCGAAGCTCAAAAGGCCTGTGCTAAAACTCTCCACGAAACAAAGCCATTGGGCTTCCTCCAAGGCCAAGTGTACATCTGTCAACCCAGTTCCCTCAGATCTGAAAGGGTCGACTCCAGTCGAGGCACGGTCACTTAGTGTGTGCGACCCCGAGTTTCTAGTATCCCTCGAAGTACTGTCAATGGAAAAAGAAGGCGAAAGAAATAGGGAAACCATCTTTCCAGAACTAGGAACCACAGACGCGGCAGGCTCGAACGATTCTTTCGCTCTGAAGCCCTGATCCCGTTTTTCCTTGCTTTGAGCGCCATAACCCTGAAAAAGCATCTCTCGCTTATTATTGTCGTTATTTAGCCCGAAAGTTGGCAACCCTTCCCCATATCACAAGGTTAGCATACCTCAGTGGAGAAAGGGCCGGTATAGCCTAATAAGATGACTGAGCGTAAGTTCAAGCCTCGCCTTCTCCGCAAAAAATCTCATCATCAACATGGTTCGTCAAAATGACGGGTGAATCTACGCCAAGGTAACCCGATACTTTAAACAGAAGTCGAGCACAACCCTATCAAGGGGGCCCAATGTGAAAGGATACGTGCACATATTCAAAAATGCATCGGCGCGATCCGTGATGCCCTCATCCGGGGAAAATGTTTGTAACACTACTTTCTCCCCCTATCCGTAGTCTTTCTCACTAACTTAAGGTGCTCTTATCCAATCAAAGAAGTAATCTTCAGGTATACTCTCATTGATCCTGAATGCCGGAGGTGGAGCTCTCCCCTCTTTGCCGAATATACCCCGATGTAGCAGGCATGGCTATGACAAAATTAGAGAACTAAAGCAGGAATCTATGCAAGTACGTTAGTACTGAAGTAATGAAAGACTTAATGCAGAAAAAGAAGGGAAATTACTTAGAATGGTGGAATCTCCAAAAAAGCAGAAAAAACCTTATATATGGAAAAAACAACATCATCGCCAGTCTCGAGGTAGTACCCGACATCGAGGACCTCCATAAAAGAGAAGTTAGGCTCTAAAAGGCCAATGACATCATCGCACGTCCCGAGGTGGTACCCGACCTCGAGGACCTCTACCAAAGAGAAGTTAGGCCCTAAGAAGCCAACAACATCATCGCCAGTCCCGAGGTTGTACCCGACTTAAGGGCCTCCATCAAAGAGAAATTAGGCTCTAAAAGGCCAACGACATCATTGCACGTCCCGAGGTGGTACCCAACCTCAAGGACCTCCACCAAAGAGAAGTTAGGCCCTAAGAATCCAACAATATCATCACTAATCCCGAGGTGGTACCCGACCTCGAGGGCCTCCATTAAAGAGAAATTAGGCTCTAAAAGGCCAACGGCATTATCGCTAGTTCCGAGGTGGTACCCGACCTCGAGGACCTCCATCAAAAAGAAGTTAGTCTCTAAAAAGCCAACAACATTATCACAAGTCCCGAGGTCGTACCCGACCTCAAGAACCTCCATCAGAAAAAGGTTAGGCTCCAGGAAGCCGATGACATCACTACAAGACTCGAGGTGGTACCCGACCTCGGGGACTTTCGCCAAAAAGGTGTTAGGCTCCAAGGACATAAGCACTTAAACTCCACCCATATGGGCTTGGCCTCGGGGTACCGTTTGAGTTTGGACAAACCCTCTTCTAGGATCTATCTACAACGCCTTCAGTATATCTACGCTAAGTTCGAAGCAAGTTTCCAGGTGGCCCTAGTTTGAACGAACCTCCACTCGGGGACTGCTCTCGAAATCTCAAAGGCAGTCCCTATCCTCGGACCTCTGAGCAAATTTCCCCTCAAAGACTACCATGGGTCCTAGGTGATAAATCACGGTCTCAAGGCTCAAAGTGTTACTTTCATTCAACTCGAAGTAAGGGTCCCGACGACCCGAGTTTATCGATTCAATCTAGGCTCGATCCAAGGAATGGTGAAGGGTTCCACGAGAGGTTGTATTAGTCAACCAAAGGTCAACAAAACACTCCCGTCTGGGTTCGATATTGGCAGTAGCCAATAGAGTCACGCATTCAGAGTCTCCATAAGTGCAAATAAAAGGAAATATAACGAGCATCGAAGATAAACTTGGGAAACGTCTTTGTATTCCAAAAACACTTGATTACAAAAGTCCTCGAGGGGTCCTAACATATGATTACAAAATCCCACGAAGGGTCCTTACATAGAAACAAAGAAGAGAAAAAGTACACATGTAGCAAAAGACAAGAGCCTAATATACTCTCAAAGGTGCATCCTCGACAGCAGCATTTTTGAGCACCATCTCTTCGGGCATGCATCCCCGACGACAATATCTTAGATTGCCACCTCCTCTGGGGCTTCATCTCGGTCCTCCAAAATAATATCTCCGAGGGAAAAGATAAAGAAGAGGAAAGTGATGCAGAAGAAGCAGAAAAATGAGACATAGCCTGCCGAAGCCAGAGGTTGAAGATTTAGCGGGCATCAACCCTACTTGCACGTATACTCCGGGTCCGCCTTCCGGGACATTGTGTCGTGCAATTCTAATGGCCGGTTGTGCCATTTTATCCCTTGGAAAACCAAAGTGATGAAGTGCCACACCAGGCCAGGGTAAGAGGTGAGCAATGGTGTATAGTCTGAATGCTCTCCCGAGCAGCAGTGTAGAGTCCAAACGTCCTCCTAAGGCAGAAGAAGTCGGCCCCCTATCTCATCACCTCGAACTAACGACGACAGCAGTAACAACCGTAACAACAACAACAGCGACAAGACAATATAATCTTGCTCGGCAAAGAAAAGCCTAGGCAAAAGGCCATGGCGTGGCTGATGAGAACGTCGCCATAAGACCTTAAGGCCATAAACCCCAAACATGATGGGTAGCAATGAAGGAGGACAGTGGGAAGAAAGGGATGCAAAGGTGTTAAAAATCACTTGGATAAAAAGATAGTACAGGAAGGCCCCCATTTATAAGGGGTGATAGTACGGTAGATAATGCCTTTGAAAGATAGATTGGCAGGCGCAATCAATGCATCATTGGAAACTGGATCGACGGCAATACGATCGCTTTGAAGAATGGGAATTGGCAGCGCATTGAATGATGCTGAAAAGACAAGTCCATGGGATGTCCCGGTTATCGTGAAGTCTTACGTTATAAGTATGGTATCGTCAACGTGACATCATCACGGGAAGTCCAAAGAGTTGGATGTAAAAATTGTTTCTTGTCGCTCTTCTCTAAGAAACGCGGGGACTATAGGTGAAATCGAAGGGTCCAATTCCTCGTCATCGAGGCGCCTCAGAAGATCATCTCAAAGCCTCGAGACTACAAGGTTATGGCCGAGGTTCCTCACTCGTGTTTCATGGATGGACCTCGGGACAATGTTGACCACGGCTATGGTAAAAATGGGGAGTTCCCAAGGTACACGGCTAGGACTGACAGAGCCTAGTGGACTGCCCTAACCCTGAATCAGGGTGTCATCTAGCTGTCCCATCTCCGCTTCTTTGTCATTGCTGTAGTTTGTACTATGTTGGGATTACTCTCCTATATATGGGGGATCCTTGTCATTTTGTAAACCCATGTTGCTTCAGTTGCTCCACACGAAATATACAAGAAGATATGCTCTGCTCTCTAACACATTCTCTTTATATTATTGCTTCCATTTATTATTTTCAGTATTGTTCATCATTTATTTCTTATCATTGTCGATAAAGAGCCTTCGTTGATTTTATTATAACTGTTAGTCACCTCGATCACCTTCTATAGCTCACAGTCGAGCACTGAAATCGACCTCGAGGCCCCCAAATCGACAAACGCGAGGCCTCGATTATTAACCTATCAGTTTGTTTATCGCTTTACTCCTTACTCTTATCTCGTTTCTAAACCGCACACGTAGCATCATCTGCATAACAACTAGCATAAAATTAGATCATGTATTTTTAGAGGCCCATAATCAAATTAAATTGTTATTACCATTTTCACGGTAAACATCGTTACATCCTCCCCCTCTTAAACAAGCGTCCGTCCTCGAAAGAGTCAAGAAACATACCCGAAGCCTCAAATAGGTGAGGATATCTACTCCGCATCTCCCGCTCGGTCTCCCGGGTAGGCTCCTCCACGGGCTGACCTATCCACTGCACTTTCATTGAAGCTATATCATTTGATCTCAACTTTCGAACATGATGCTCCAAAATAGCCACTAGCTCCACATCATAAGTCAAATCACCCTCTAACTGAACCGTGCTGAAATCCAGAACATGAGACGGATCTCCAATATACTTCAGGAGCATAGAAACATGAAATACCTGATGCACACTCGACAATCTAGGTGGCAAAACAAGCTCATAATCCACCTTCCCAATCCTCCGAAGCACCTCAAAAGGCCCAATATAACGAGGACTCAACTTCCCCTTCTTTCCAAATTTCATAACACCATTTATGGGTGAAACCTTCAGTAACACCTTCTCCCCAACCATATAAGACACGTCACGAACCTACCTGTCAGCATAACTCTTTTGCCTCAATTGCGCTGTATGGAGCCTTTCCTGAATCACCTTCATTTTGTCCAAAGCATCCTATATCAAGTTTGTACCCAAAAGTCTAGCCTCGCCGGGCTCAAACCAACCAACTAGAGATCTACACCGCCTCCCATATAAAGCCTTGTACGGATCCATATGAATACTCAACTGATAACTGTTATTATATGCAATATCCACGAGCAGTAGAAACTGATCCCATGAACCACCAAAGTCAATCACACAAGTGCGCAACAAGTCCTCCAATATCTGAATGGTGCGCTTGGACTACCCGTCCGTTTGAGGGTGAAAAGTTATTCTCAACTCAACCTGAGTACCCAACTCTCGCTGCACGACCCTCCAAAACTGTGAAGTAAACTGAGTACCTCTATCTAAAATGATGGAAACTGGAACCCCATGAAGGCGAACAACCTCTCGGATATAAATCTCAGCTAACCGCTCTAAGGAATAGGTAGTACATATAGGAATGAAGTGCGCAGACTTGGTCAGCCGATCCACAATCACCCAAATAGCATCAAACTTCTTCAAAGTCCATGGGAGCCCAACTAAAAAAGACCATGGTGATCCGCTCCCACTTCCACTCTGGAATAACCATCTACTGAAGCAAGCCACCCGGTCTCTGATGCTCATATTTCACCTGCTGAAAATTGAGATACCGAGCTACAAATCCTATAATATCCTTCTTCATCCTCCTCCACCAATAATGCTATCTCAGATCCTGATACATCTTCGCGGCACTTGGATGAATGGAATATCGCGAGCTATGGGCCTCCTCTAAAATAAACTCCCGAAGCCCATCCACATTGGGCACACAAATACGGCCCTGCATCCTCAACACCCCATCATCACCAATGGTCACATCTCTGGCATCGTCGTGCGAAACTCTATCCTTAAGGACAAGCAAATGAGGATCATCATACTAGCGCTCTCTGATGCGATCAAATAAAGAAGACTGAGAAATCACGCAAGCGAATATCCGATTGGGCTCCAAAATATCCAACCTCACGAACTGATTGGCCAAGGCCTGAACATCAACTGCAAGAGGTCTCCCCCAAACTGGAATATACGCCAAACTCCCCATACTCACCGCCTTCCTACTCAAGGCATCGGCCACCACATTGGCCTTCACCGGATGGTACAAGATAGTAATATCATAATCCTTTAGCAACTCCAATCATCTTCCCTGACTCAAATTGAGATCCTTCTATTTGAACAAGTGTTGGAGGCTACAATGATCAGTAAACACCTCACAAGAAGCACCATACAAATAATGCCTCCAAATCTTCAACGCGTGAACAATGGCAGCCAACTCTAGATCATGAACGAGGTAGTTCTTCTCATGGGGCTTCAACTGACAAGAAGCATAAGCAATAACTCTACTCTCTTGCATCAACTCACACCCAATACCAACTCGCGAAGCATCATAATACAACATATATGAACCTGAAACTGATGGCAAAACCAATACTGGAGTTGTGGGCAAGGCAGTCTTGAGCTTCTGAAAGCTCATCTCACACTCATCTGACCACCCGAATAAAGCACCATCCTGAGTCAATTTGGTCAAGGGCGATGCAATAGATGAAAATCCATGAACAAATCGACAGTAATAACCCGCCAAACCAAGAAAGTTGCGAATCTCTGTGGCTAAATAGTATGGGCCAACTCTGAACCACCTCTATCTTCTTCGGATCAATTTGAATACCCTCGTTGGACACCACGTGCCCCAAAAAAGCCACTGAACTAAGCCAAAACCCACACTTGGAGAACTTTGCATAAAGTTTCTCCTTCCTCAATCTCTGCAACACATTTCTCAAATGCTCCGCGTGCTCCTCCTGACTACACGAGTATACTAGAATATCATCAATGAAAACAAGCACGAATGAGTCGAGATAAGGTCGGAACACGCTGTTCATCAAATGCATAAACGTTGTTGGGGCATTAGTCATCCCAAAAGACATCACAAGGAACTCATAATGACCATAATGGGTCCTGAAAGCTATCTTAAGAATATCCGAGTCCCTGATCTTTAACTGGTGATACCCTGAACGGAGATCAATCTTGGAGAACACTCTCGCTCCCTGAAGCTGGTCAAATAAATCATCAATGCGAGGCAAAAGATACTTGTTCTTAATTGTAACCTTGTTCAACTACTTGTAATCAATGCACATCCTCATCGTGCCATCCTTTTTCTTCACAAATAGAACAGGAGCACCCCCAAGGTGAAACACTAGGCCGAATAAACCCCTTATCAAGGAGTTCCTGAAGTTTATCCTTCAACTCTTTTAACTCCGTCGGTGCCATACGATACGGTGGAATAGAAATGGGCTGAGTGCCCAGCACCAGATCAATACCAAAATCAATATCCCTGTCTGGTGGTATGCCCAACAGGTCTGTAGGAAAAACATAGGGAAAATCTCTTACAAAAGGAACAGAATCAATACTAGGAGTCTCGGCACTGACATCCCTCACAAAGGCTAAGTATGAAGGACAACCCTTCCCACCCATCCACTGGGCCTTCAGAAATGAAATCACCCTACTGGGAACAAAATTAGTCGAACCTCGCCACTCAATCCGTGGCACACCAGGCATAGCCAACGTCACTGTATTAGCATGACAATCCAATATAGCATGACATGGAGATAGCCAATCCATGCCAATATCACATCAAAGTCCACCATACAAAGCAACAATAGGTCCACTCGGGTCTCCAGACCCCCAATAGTCACCACACATGACTGGTATATGTGGTCCACAACTATAGTATCGCCCAGCGGAGTAGATACACGAACAGATAAAATAAGAGACTCACAGGGTGTATCCAAATAACGAGCAAAGTATGATGACACATATAAAAAAGTGGAACCAGGATCAAATAATACAAAGGCATCTTTGTGGCAGATTGAGACAATACCTGTAATCACAACATCTGAAGCAATAGCATCTGGTCTGGCTGGGAGTGCATAGAAGCAGGCCTGACCGCCACCTGATCGACCTCCCCCTTTAGGGCGACCCCTTGCTGACTAACCCCTACTCCTAGCTGACTGAGCAGGTGGTGAAGTAACTAGAGCTGAAGTCGAGGGCTGATAGAAGACGAGGACACTGCTTCCTCATATGCCCAAAGGCTCAGCACTCGTAACAACTCCCTAATATGGGCAACGGAGACTGAAGGGAACCTTAAGCACCGAAATGACCAGTAGAAGGACCTGGCATAGAAGAACCCTGAACCGATAGAGCACGGGATGAACTCTAGGCTGGTAGGGCAATGAGTGTTGAATGGCCCTCATGTGAGCTGTGAGAACCATGACCCGATGACGCCCCACGATGAACTGGACGAGCTGACTGAGCATGTCTGAATGGACGGCCTCTGCCGTGCTGAAATTGAACCCTCGAATAAGCACCACCAAAACTACCAGATCCCCGAGGCCTCTTGGCCTCCCTCTCATCTTTCTCCTGGAGATGAACTGACTCAATCTCGTGGGTGATGTCAACAACCTCCTCAAAAGTAGCACCTGATACCCTCTCTCTGGTCATAAGAATCTGAAGCTGATATGTAAGGCCATCAACGAACCTCCTGATCCTCTCTCGATCTGTAGCAACCAACAAGACCGCATGATGAGCTAACTTAGATAACTACATCTCATACTGTATCACAGTCATATCACCTTGACACAAAATGCTCGAACTGCCTGCGCAGCTCCTCCCTGCGAGACTGTGGCACATACTTCTCCAAAAAGAGAATGGAGAACTACTGCCAGGTAAGGGGCGCTGCATCAATAGGCCTACGCCTCTCATAAGCCTCCCACCAAGTAAAGGCAGCTCCAGAAAATTGAAAAGTAGTAAATGCTACACCACTGGTCTCCAGAATACTCGTTGTACGAAGAATCCTCTAACACTTGTCCAAGAAACCCTGGGAATCCTCGCCCTCTGTACCACTGAATGTCGGAGGCTGAAGTCTACCAAACCTCTCCAATCAACGATGCTCGTTGTCAGGCATAACCGGTACCACATAATCCTGGGCTAGTGCAACCGGCTAGGCTGGAGGTGCCCCCGGTGTCTGAAGTTCCTGCACAACCTGCTCAGGTGTGCGAGCAACGAGAGTCTGAGTACCTCCACCGTCCTGAGAAGTGTATGCGGCCATAGTAACTGAGACCGCCTGATCTAGGCCAGTGCATACTGATAGAATTTGAGCTAAAGCCTCATGAAGGCATGTAATCATAATAGGAACAACCGATGCCTGAGCTGGTGCTGTTGGAGCATCCGCAACTAGGACCTAATCCTGAACTGGGGCGGTTGGTGGATCTGCAGGTACTGCCCTAGCTACTGTGCGGGCTACACCCGTACCCCTACCACGGCCTCGACTGCGACCTCGGCCTCTAGTGGTCCCAACTGCTTGTACTGGTGGTCGTCCGTCCTGACTGGTAGCATGTGTCCTCACCATCTGTGAGAGGATAGAATAACAGAAATTTAGTACCAAAATCAACAGATTCGCACGACAGGAATTCAAGAAAGTGAAGTTTTTCTAAAGGTTCTGCAGCCTCCCGAGGATAAATACAGACGTCTCCGTATCGATCTGCGAGACTCTACTAAATCGGTTCATGACTCGCAAGACCTATGTAACCTAGGCTCTGATACCAACTTGTTACAAGCCCAAATGCCCCGGTCGTGATGGTGCCTATCACAGTACTAGACAAGCCAACCAAATATTTACCACAACGAAATCTTCTATAAAAATCATTTTCTAGTACCAAATAAGTCTTAAATTTGTCATATGAAATAGATGAGTAAAACAGAATATGCAGAAGAAACTAGTACAGAATACCAACACAGCCCAACAATCCGGTGTCACTAGTCAAGAGCCTCTAAATACAACTCAAACTGACTGAATAATACATCATAAGTCTAAAATAGCAGAATACTAAGATAGGAAGGAGGAAAGCAGGGCTGCGATTGCCGTGCAGCTACCTTGCAGTCTCCGGTAAAGCTTTGAGAGTGTTGGAAGCTCTCACTCTGCTGCTCGGGCACCTGGATCTGCACACAAGGTGCAGCGAGTAATGTGAGTACGCCAACTCAGTAAGTAACTAAAGTAAATAAGGTCTGAGTGCAGTGACGAGCAGTTAAAATCATATAATAAGTCTCAACAGAAATATCAAGTCAAATTCTGCAATTTAAAAGACGGTCATCTCGTAAAACTTTAGTTTTGATTACAAATCCTTTGAAAACATTTTTCAACAGAGGATCAGTATAAAAGAAGAGTGAAAGCAACAAAAGTCATAAACAAGCCCCACGGGCAAAGTATCACTCATAAATATAGCCTCTCGGGCAAGGCTCTTAGTCATTCGTGACTCAGATCTCGTCAAACAGTACTCACACTCAGCACTCCGGCTCAATAATATCTCATAATAGTAATAATCATAATAACCGCTGCAGTGTGCAGCCCGATCCATAGTTTATAGTCGACTACGCTCACTGGGGGTGTACACACTCCAGAGGGGCTCCTACAGCCCAAGTGTCATATCGCTGTGGCGCATAGCCTGATCCAATATATATCGCTGTGGTGTGCAGCCTAATCCATATGTATATCGTTGCGGCGTGCAGCCCAATCCATATATATAATATCGCTGCGGCGTGCAGTCCGATCCATAATAGATATATAATCCTCATTTTTAGGTCCTACACCTCTCTTAGTCATTAAACTCACGGCCACTCGGGCATATCCGTAAAATTAGGGAACTCAGCCCAAACAGTTTTCATATATAAGAAATAGAGTATTTCAACCAGTTTTAAACAAATAACAGGTAAAACATGACTGAGGATATGCCTTCAAATCAAATAGAGTGAGTAAAGGAGTAAAAATACCCCTAAGGATCTAAGAAGGTCGGCACAAGGGCCCAAACACGGCGTACAACCCAATATATAGTATCAATCTCTAAAACACGGAATATCATAGGATTTTGAATCAAAATACACGGCTTAATAGTCGCTACGGGACGGACCAAGTCACAATCCCTACAGTTCACGCCCACACGCTCGACACCTAGCATGTGTGTCACCTCATTTATCAAAACAATACGAAATATCGGGGTTTCATACCATCAGGTCCAGATTTACAATGGTTACTTAACTCAAACCGGATGAAATACTACTCCATGATGTCCTTGCCTCTCGACTCGGCTTTAACTTGCATCGAATCTATCCAAAATCAAAATCATGACGTCACAATATTCTAAGGGAACGAAACCCATGCAAAAATAATCAAATTACAACACAAATCCCGAAATTGGACAAACCCGACCCCGGGCCCACATCTCGAAATCTGATAAAAATTACATAAATAAACTTCTTATCCTTCCACGAGTTCATTCATACCAAGAATACTAAAATCCGACCACAAATGACCCCTCAAATCCCTAGATTAACTGATGCATGATATCCTCCTCATCCTCTCTAGGAAAAAGGTGAATAGTAATTCCGTCACTATTCACCGGGCCATAACTCCGGCATCCGGCTAGGTAATATCACAAGATTGGTCTTAAAAGAACCCCCTTCTCTTAGAGAACAATCCCCAACTGGTTTCATCCTCAAATTCATAACCTATTTTTCTAGATCTTAAATTCTATTTCGCGATTTACTGTAACAAGCAGAATTTTCCAGATTTTGTTGTTATTTTCAGTTCTTCACGTCAATGATATGGTAACGTTTTGAGCAGCCATGGATGCTTTCGTCTCTCCCCAGCCTTTGGCTGTGGGAGAGCCACCAATAAAACCCACATATGCTCAGCAAATCGCAACAAAAATAGACCCCATACCTCGCACAACTCCAAAACTCAAACCAGTCCAGTTCATCCATGGAGAGCCAACTGTAATGTTTTCCTTAGAAGAATGACAACAATTTGCTGTGGAGGAAGGCTTTCATCAATCAGTAGTGATGAAAGTATCTCCAGGAGCACCATAACTCAATGAGCAACGAGATTTACTGCCCAAACACTTAGGTGTTAAAGGTCGATGTATCATCGGTTTACTCGCACCAAGACAATTACTGCTAAGGTTTGATCGTTATGATGATTACGTAAGTGATTTAGCTCGCTCTGTTAATTATATGCTGTATAAGGGTGTTAAGCTTCAATATCGTGTATTTCCATGGACGATTGGTTATAACCCAAAGGAGGAAACAACAAAAGCAGTGGTTTGGATATCGTTGCCGAATCTGTCACCAGATTTGTTTGCGATGCCTTCATTGTTGTCTATAGCATCTGCTGTAGGAAAACCAATTGCCATTGATAAGGCAACACAAACTAAGTCCAGACCTAGCACTGCTAGGGTGAAGGTGATATTAGACTTGCTTGACAAACATCCTAATCGCGTAAGGTTGCAAAGTGTGGATACAATTTCTGGAAAAGTACTGGAGATTTTTCAAGAAATTGTTTACGATAATTTACCACTGTATTGTAATTGTTGTAAGCATCAAGGCCATGATGAAACTATGTGTCGGAGACTTCAGAAAAAAATCGTGATGAGGATGCTCAGATTGATGAAGAGCAGCCTCGTCAAGAACAAATTGGTGGTGCGAAATACAAGGGAGATTTGCGTCAGTTTTTGAATGAGAGGAGGGCCTTTAATGATGGTGATCGAAATGCTGGAGATCACATTAACCATACAGATGCTACAAAGGTGTTAAGAGCTCCTCAAAGGGCTCATGAACACGCTGCAAAGTTGATCAAGACAACACATGTAACAGCTGTATCTACTGCTGCTTTGGTTCTTGTTGATACAGCTCTTGCTAATGCTTCTTATCATGAAGATGTAGCAGGGCAGAGTAATTTACGACTAGTCTCAAAGGATTCTATTAGCGATCGAAATAGCATGGGGAAGGATAACGTTGACAAAGGTGCTGGTGAGAATGAGGAGAAATTACTTAGCTTGGCAAGCATGGCTAATGGTACTGTTGGTGAGGGAAGTAGGGCACATGAAGGTGTTGTAGAGCAGCATGATTTGGTTACTGCAACAGGTATGATGGCTATACTGCTTCGAAAACAATTGGGGATCGAGCTATAGCACTTTTTGAACCAGCAGAGAAATCAGCAGTTGTAGGTGAACAATTTGCTACAACGACCAAGTTTGAGTCAGTTGTGCAAGCAGTTAGTTTTGAGGCTGCTGGAGATATTGAATTAGGCGTTGAAGGTTTTGGGCAATCTCCTAATGACCAAAGAAAATCCAAGGATAAACAGGTTACTAAAGTAACCTCACATCATAGTAATGCTAACAGGAATGGACAGGAACTTGAGAAAGGAGATGGTGTAACTAGAATTCGTGGCAAACGAGATACTGGTGAAGTTGGTGGAACATCTGCTAACAACAACTCTACTAATATGTTAGAAGCAGGATCTCAACATGGGCAACAATCACCTGCTAAGGGCTGGTCTGTAGTGCATCGATCACCTAGCAGAAAAGGATATTCAGATCATAAAAATCTGGAGGCAGCAGTAGAGTTTAAGGTTTCTAACTCTTTTGACGCCTTGGTTTGTGCACATGAACATGGTAAGCAAGATCTTCAGCATAAGGAGCTAAATTCATATTTAAAAATTATGCAACATAGGTCTCTAGCTAGTACAAAAAATCAGCAAAATTTTGGTTTTCCTTTGGACATTGTGCCAGTTGCGAGGGAGCTAAAGGGCAATCATGCACATAGCTCCAATGCTCCGGCCTTGCAGTTCTCCAGTCCAAAGGTGGAAAAAATAATCAAACATGCACAGAACGAGATGATGCTAAACACTAATATAGTTAAACAACCATGGGTTACATTGAACACTTCCGTCTTTGAAGTACCATCACAATCGTTGGACTCTTGTGGCGAACATGGTGGTGATCAGGGACAGTTGGTGTTGTCCACAGGAAACAACAATGAGTTAACTAAAGAAAATGTGAGGGCAATGGCAATTTAATCTAAGTTATGGGATGATCAACCTAAGTATGATGATGAAGAAGATTTGGGTGTTGATTTTGCGGAGGATTCTTCTGATGAAAGTGAGAGGTGTAGTGGAGATGATGAGATGTTATCAGTAGGATCACCATCCTTTCCTAATATTGGAAGTTCTTCTAAGTTAGGATCAGGAAATAAGCTTGATCCTAAAGCTCCTGATTTTATCCCTAAGTCTAGGCAGCAACAAAAGACAAATGGAACAAGGTTGCAAGAATTTACAGCAGCTAATCCGCCTGGGCAGCAGCAGACCATGTCGAGCAGTACAACTGGTACTCTTCTAGTAATAAATCAGACTGGACAACAGCAGCAACAGTTGAATGTAACAGCTGAGCAGCAAATTCAATTTGTGCAAGAACTTCAGCAAATTGTTACAACCACTCCAACTATATCTTTGGAGGATAGAAAGCTTCTGGACGCATTGGTAATTTCTAAGCCTCTTAATTTGTTAACTCCATCTCAAGTTTGCAGCACTGGACAGCCGAGCAAGGTTAGAAATAATGTGCAAAGGGTTCAACAACATCAAGACAAGACAGTCATAACAAAGGCACAAGATGCAAATGTACTGATGACTCAAAACACTACCCAAAACTTGCCAAATACAGTAAACTTTGGAAGGGACATTTATGAAGAAGGAGAGGAAGATGAAATGTTGCAAGAATGTTATGCACATGCAGTAAAACAAGGTGATTTATCACCAATGCATAGCGGCAAAGGTAAGAAGACTCATACAAGGAAAAATAGTTGGGACGACAAGGTTAATGATTTTTTAAATGTTAGGCGACCTCCAATGAGAGTTGCCAAACAAAAGCAGGCTGCCCCAACTACATCAACGAGGTCCAACCGTTCAAAAAAGAAATGATGATTTTTGAATACATTTTGAACACGGGTGAGGAAAACAACAAAGAATTACAAATTGAAGATTTTACAAGTTTGGAAAACAAGGGACAAGATTTTAATTCCTACTACATTCTATTTTATCATTATATAAGTATTATCATTTGTAATATCATCACAGAGTATGTTATAAACTCTGTGATGATCATTGAATATTTGGTATTCTCTAGTTCTTATTTTTTACATGCTTGTTAGTAGGTGAAACCTTTTCTTTGTCTCAATAGGATTAGTAAGGTAAGGTTTAGCCCGGTTAGTGTTGCCTTGGTCCTATGCCTTTGGAAAAATATCCACACGGCTATGAGATTATATGCCCTCGTGAGACTTTGCCTGCAGCTACACCATGAATCCTCTACATGAGGCTGTCATCATAAGGCAATGTGAGGCGCAAAGGAGTGATTATATAGCCAAGGCATATGGGTAACAATACCGGTGCTATTGTCCCCCTTATTTGTACTTTTTCTAATTGTTGTATTTTTCTTTTCTTTTATTAATAAAAAACTAGCCCTAGGCGCTTGCCTAGTGGATTGCCAAAAAAAAAATCCCTAGATTAAGATCTCCAATTTCCAAGCCCTAAACCCCCAATTTTTGCTACTAATATCTATAGATTTCAAGCTTGATCAGACAAAAACCATCGTAGAAACAAGTTTAGGGTCCAAAAACCTTACCTCCACGAAATCCCCTTGAAATCCCTCTTCAATTTGCTCTCTCAAGCTCGAACCCGTATGAGAAAATGATGAAATAACCAAATATTTGCGAAGGAAACCTTATATACTTTCTGACCCAGTGTTTTTGCATCTGTGGTCCTTTTAACGCACCTGCGGTGCCGCTTCTGCGGCCAAACCAACCGCTTCTGCGGTTTTTACTTAAACCTCTGGAGCCGCACATGTAGTCTCGCAGGTGCGATCAACCTTCCGCACTTGCGCCTTCAGCTTGCCCACTCTCGCATCTGCGGCTAATAGTCTGCTTCTGTGGTCCTGCACCTGCGGTCCCCAAGTTGCAGGTGCGGTTATGATAGGAACTTCAGCAGCTTCAGGTGCAGATTTCCAACTCCAAACTTCCTGTCAACTACTTGAAATCATCCCGAAGCCCCCGGGACCTCAAACAAAAGCACGAACAAGTCATATACCACTATCCAAACTTATACCAAACTTCGAATCACCTAAAACAACATCAATTCAACAAAATAACATCGGATTCAAGCCTAAGGTTCCAAAAACTTCCGAATTTCGCTTTTGATCAAAACGTCTATCAAACCTCGTCCGAATAACCTGAAATTTTGCACACACGTCACAAATGACACAACGGACCTACTGCAACTTCTAAAATTCTATTCCGACCCTTATATCAAAATCTCTGCTATCAACCGGAAAACGCCAAAAATCCATTTTCGCCAATTCATGCCTAAATCTACTCAGGACCTCCAAAACACATTTCGATCATGCTCCTAAGTCCCAAATCACCTCACGAAGCTATTCAAACCATCAAAATTCACATCCGAACCTTTTTTCACATAAGTCAGCATCCGGTTGACTTTTTCAACCTAAGCCTACTCAGAAGAGACTAAGTATCTCATTCCTTTCCAAAGCTTCTTCAAACCCGAACCAACCAACCCGATAACACATAATACAGCTGAACAAGACAATAAGAAGCAGAAATGAGGAAAATGGAGCGGTAACTTATGAAACGACTAGTCGGGTCATTACACATCTACTTTAATAACTGTCCATCCCAAATCTAATTACTCACGACTTTAAAACATGCCTTAAGCTCTAAGGCTTGTTATTTTATATATACACTAGTTCTCTTAATATAGGATTTGTCGAGAGTGTTACATATCAAATCAATAGTAATGTATTATTTTTTTATCCATCACATAGTATCTTACTAGTTGGCGGTCGCCCGAAGGTCTTACTAGTTGGCGGTCGCCAGGGCAATGCCCGGGCCCAAGGACCTTATTAATTTTCTATTTAAAGTAAATTTGAACAAAATCTATAGCCTCATTCAAAATGTTTGAAAACTAAGAATATATCTAATTAACTTTATGAAACTAACAAAAAGAATTACAATGTGGGTGCGTAAATCAAGATGTAGTTCTTCTTGTTGCTACAATTTTATTAGTTGTATTAGGTCGCTAATAGTTTTTTCTTTGCAGCCGAGACAATAAGCTGATCTGAAAAATACAAAAGTAAAAAATGTTTTAGCACATGTGCGTAATACAAATTATCAAAATGAATAGCTATTGACTTGTCTTCTAAAGCCTCTACAGCGTATAACAGTCAAAACCCCAGAAGACTAAAAGACAAGTGTCACACATAAAAGTGAATCTTATTTCTGTAAGCTCAGGCATAAGTTCCTGAATTTCCTTATCAGAGACATATTGTAGCATTATCTTACCATAGTTGTAAACATGGTAAGGTAAAGTCTCACAACTGCCAGTAAACATAAAGAAAATATCATCATCTTTGGTCTCTATATATAGTACAAGCAAGAGAAGAAACATTATCAGTAATTTGGACATGCTATAACCAAGGAAAAAAATAAACGGTGGCTTACCAGTATATTGTCTTCAAGCTAGTAATTAAGTTGTTTTGCATTCAATTGTTTAGAGTTAGTATAAGGGACTTTAGGTAATAGAATGGATTTAAAATTACCCAATTCAAAATTACCAGATTATTCTTCGCCCGAGCAAACCAAGAAATTAAACCCAAAGATAATAATAGAAATCAAATAGAAAGTCTAATTCATTGAAGAATTGTTTTCAAACACATGTACAACAAAGGCCCTTATTCTCAAGGAAATACACAAAAGTTGGACGGGAGGAAGCGAAAATCCGGGCGGAACATAACTAACGTGATAACTACTTTGGTGAAGTACATAAACTGAATGGTATCAAAAGGACAATAAATATTTTAATCGGCAAATTTAGGAACATCTGTTTTAGGACAGTGATTTTTGATGAGTTTTAGGATTGAAAAGTTAGTTAACATGTATTGTTGGTCACTGAATAAGCTATTTTGTATGTCTTATATTTTTATGTTAACATGAGAATTATGATTTTCTTATTTCCCATCAAGAGAGTTCCATTTCCAAGACTTGGCGAAAACATAATTTCTTCTTTCAGGTTTTCTATCAGGATGCTAACATAAATTTCTTATTCTTTAGCATGGAGTGCATAGTACTATTTAAGTAAAGAGAAGAATGAATGTCTTAAAGCTTAGGCTGAAAAGATTTCTTGATCACTGCCGTGAAACAATATCCTTTACCTTGAGATTCTCTGAGGTGATCTACAATGACTTTATATCTTTGCATCCGAAATGCAGTACATGGCGATGAAAGAATTATTAAGTGTCTTGGTCAGTGTACTAAAAGACCAAGTAAAAATGAAGCTGGCCCTTAAGATCCTGCATTATAGCCTTTACATTATAGTAGCATTTACAGGAACCAATTTGGAACTCCAAAGTTTCCCCCCTTCTTAAAAAATCTCAAAGATTTTTTCCTTTCACATGTCCTTTCACCTATCTAACATCCTCCGATAATGACCTAAAGCCATAGAAGTAGCAAAATTATCCAAATGGGCAGTTGTAGAGCGAAAATCATATTTAACAACTCAAAACCATATGATTAACGTCCACATTCACTTTAACAAAAGTGAAATTAAACCTGAAGAATGGCCTCATATTTTATCAAGAAAGGATTTCACAAGAATGATCAAGAAAGGTGGTGAAAAATGAACCATGTGTCCTATAGATTTCCAAATAATATCAGATAAGCTAACAGAAACTTAATATAGCAAGCAAAGGCAAATCATTGGCAGTCAACACTTTATAGAACTTTTAATATACAAAAAAAGAAAGACCAAAAGCTTATAATGGTAAAGGTTATAAACTCGTACATGATCTCAAAATTCTAGTAGCTCAAACTGAATATTTATTGATATTTCTTGTGCTAACTAATATAAGAAAAAATCTTAATGCTTATACTATATTAAAAAAAGCCATCACATCTGTATAATATTATCAATAGATCAGACAACAGAACATCCAAGATCATGCAAAATAAATAAAGCATAGGTCTATCTCTGAAGTGTAAAAAATGAGCACATGCATGCACAAAATAATAATATCAATCAAGAAAAAGAAGCAGAGGGAGAAAAAAAATGATAATCACTTATGTGAACCCATTTGACTGGGCATGGAGTTTAAGAAAGGAGAGAAGACTTTGGATCTTGTGGTGTAAAATGAGGCACATATATTTTGTGTGACTATGAATCATTGTGTAAAGGTAATTTGTTTCCAAATAAGGAAAGGGGTCATTCTTTTTGGCACAGACTAAAAGGGAAATAGGTTCACATAAATTAAAACGGAGGGAGTATCAGACAATATTTGGTTCATAACTAAAGTTAAAGCAGCACTATAAGACCCGTTGTTATGAAACTGACATCAATTATTCAAAAGAGAACATGCGGGTTCAATATTCGGATTAGGCATCCATAAAAGCTCAAAATAAAACAAACAGAAGCAGAGAAAAACATGATTAGACAAATGAATTACGAAGAAAGGAAAATTTCGTAGGGAGCGAGGAAAAACCGCCCAAAATAAAAATACTTACAGGTGGATCAATGAAAGAGGTTGAGAGGAACAAAATAGAAGAGGGGAGCAGTGAGTAAAACTGTGAAATGAACTTGATGAAATTCTGGTAAGGCGTAGAAACCTACAAGCGGCTGCCATGAAACTAAAGATCAGTGGAAGAAGCAAAGAAGAAGAAGGTACTCATACGAGTAAACGAATTTTGCAGCTGTTTATCCTTATTGAAAAATGGCTATATTTTGTGTAATGAAGATTGTGATTATAATTATATTGCAGCTCAAGCAAAATGGATTCTATTTTGTTTTTTAACTTTAAAATCAGGAGAAAGAGTAGTAGTAGTAGTAGTATGGATTGTTTAAGGTATCAAATGTTGTAACTACACGAACAACACATCTCAGACTTAAAGCTTCTATGTCAAAGCAAGTATGTAATTCTAAAGGAGTTAAAACTTACTTGCATCAATTACTGTATCTTCCTTGAAAGATGAAATTACAACTTTGTAAAAGGAGTCAAAGTGGGAGAACATTTCTTCTGCGAATTTTCTCCTGGAAGAATCCTATGGCAGTGAGCACACAAATTGTGGGACGGCAAAGTAGGAAAATCTCAAAGAAAATCTTATCAACAACTTACATCTGGGAAAAGTGAAGGTCCTTCAAAGTTACTGTCAATATATCTAATTAGATCCATACTCTCTCCCTTAACTTCATTGTTGAGTTCCAATGATGGTACCTGTGCAAGAAAAGAAATAAGTTCTCGAAGCTGCCTTGGGATGGAAAAGGCGAGCACATGGATCAGCACAACAAAGTGACAGTGAAGTGTGATGCAATGAACAAATGTGTATATTGTCACCTAAACCTGTGAGTTAGCTACCGTCAGCTAAACAGGTGAAGTGTAATGCAATGAACAGGTGTGTATATTGTAACTTAAATATGTAATGTTTTTCTACTGTAATTTGCAATCTTCAATAGCACTTATATACACTATCTGCTGCAAGAGATGCACTGGCAAAGATATGATTTAAATAAAAAAGAATACAGAGATTTGGTCAATGCCGATATTTAATTTATTCTATGGCAGGAAAAAATGTATGTATGTTCACGAGAGACATTAAGTGCAATATGTTCATCTCAGTTGAGAATATTTTCAGAAGTATATTTTGCTGGAGTGTTTCCTTTAAGTTAATATTTATTTGAAATGCTTGAGAGAAACTTAAAAGGAAAAGAGGAGCAGGACGAAGGTCAAATCTCCATTTCCACTTCGTCACTAAGATTATGCGGTGAGATATACCTGCTGAGTGTCCCTGTCCATCAGGTTTAGGTTTCACAAGTTATCTAGTGGCTTCCTTTGAAACGTTGCTAGCTTCCGGAGGAGCATTCATCAATGACTGAGGTTCCATCTTCTCCTTGTAGCGTAGCCTGCATCTGATGTAATAACATCTATCATTATCTACAAGAATAAAATTCAATAAAAAATAACCGCTTCAATTGTTTATAGAATCATTAGAAATAAGCGCATGTTACTAAGTCAGACAATTCCTTTGGCAGTAGTTATCAATATACCATCATATTTGAGTCAGCAAGTTTCGATGAGTTGCATCTTCTAATTCTTGTCATTCAAGCAAGTTGTGTGTATGATCTATCAAATAGATCTTTACATCTGCATGATGTATGGTATCTGTTCGTGCAACAGTAGTCTAAGGCACCTACAAAGCAACTGATCATCAATTGAATGAGAAGTAAAAACTAAATTGAAACAAATAGGGAAGGAGAAAACAATTTTACCGACAGAATAACAGGAACCAACTATTATGAAAACTAAAAGGGAAAAAAGAGAGCATATCGAGTTCGTAGACATGTGAAACTCTAATCATGTTTTTTCTATTTTATGTTTGTTACTGTCCACTTCTCTTCTTCTCCTTTCATATTCTCCTCTTGCTGTTCGGGCTTTCAAAAAATTCCCAACACAACACAGAAGGCAGTTTTTATGTGAAGGACAAAATAATATAAAATAAAAGAATAATGTCTCATCATCAATATTTATTGAGCCTTCTGTATTCGTATTCATAATTGCAAGGTTTCAAGTATTAGATGCATCTATTCAAGAGGAAAGTCACTTACCTAACAGTTGATGCTCTGTTCAAGCAGTAGTACAACTTCAGAATCTGTATGGAAGGATTCAGGAAATCGAGAAATCTCAGTAACCATCTAAATGATAATAACTTAACTTTTAAAGCGTTGATGATCAATTTTTTGCAAAATATTGATCAGTTGTACCAAATCTCAAACAAATTACTGTTCATAGTATAACTGTCAATTCACAAGAGGGACGCTTCAATAATTTCATCATATACTATATTATGTGTTGTATGATTATCGTTGCTATCAGGTATTGGTGGTCGGATCAACATTTTCACTGCACTTGAGTTTTTTGCTCGCGATAAAGCAACATAAAGCTGATCATGTGAAAAAACAGGCTCTCGCAAATAAATTCCAACAAAATCTAATGTTTGACCTTGAGCTTTATTAATAGTCATAGCAAAACATAATCTAATCGGAAATTGTGTTCTTTTGAAAGGAATAGGTAGTTTATCATCTTGTGAAGACAACAATGGTATTCTCGGAATAAATACGTGCGTGTTTTTTGAATCACCACTTGCAATTTTTGCGCTTATGACATGCCTCTCAAAATTACAACATATAAGTCGTGTACCATTACATAAACCTTCCCAGGGGTTTAAATTCTATAGCAGCTGGGTGTAAGTCAGTTGGGTGTAAAGTATGCAAAAAATCTTCATATTGACTTTGATCGGTCGTTTCAATAGTTTCATCAAACACTACATATGCTCTAGATTCACCCAAAAATTGGGTTATGAGCATATCATTTATTTCGTCAACAAAATCATTTTGTAGTTGTTAAGATAACACGAGAATTTGTCGAAGACATATCACAAGTAGATGTATACAAATCCGGATAGGTAATTCTAAATAACAGATTCAATAATTCTTTTTCACTTATAAAAGGAATAATGAAACAATCAGGAATTTCAATCTTACCTTGAAAATTTAGTTTTTCTTTTCCGCTCCCTATTCGCATCAAATAGTCACAAAAAGCAGGATCCGTTCTTGCTCGCATGTTTACTGATAATCGCAACTTTTCAAGATGGTTCCAAATTTCATAACATAATAAACTTTCTTGTATGAAATCTTCTTTTTTTTCCACTTCGAATAACTGGAAGAGTTTGTCTAAAATTACCACCAAAGACGACAACTTTTCCACCAAAGAGTGTCTTTGTTTCCATTAGATCTTTCAGTAGTAAATCAAAAGCTTCTATCAGTTGTTTTTTTGCCATAGATACTTCGTCCCACACGATTAGTTTGTCATCTCGTATCAATGATGCAAGTGAACTTTGCTTACTGATATTATAAGAGAAATGTTCATCAATATCAATAGAAAATTTAAAACGGGAGTGAGCAGTTCGTCCTCCTTGAAGAATTGAAGCTGCGACACCAGATGTTGTTGTTGCTACAGCTACAAATCCTTTTTATCGTACAGTAGCCAATAATGCGATACAAAAATGTTTTACCAGTTCCTCCGGGACCATCAATAAAAAAAAAAGCTCCACACTTATTCTTAAATATTCTATCAAGGATTATATCATATGTTTTTCACTGATCATCGTTCAATTTTGTTTCTAGTAACAAATCCTCTTCTTTAACAATTATATTTCTTTCAAAATGAGAATCTTGAGCCTCTATTGCAGTAGAAGAAGCTAAAATTCTTTCTGGTATGAGTGTAAATTCATTTATGTCATGACCCATTGAATGTAGAATGTCATTAATATGGTTTAAGGCCATATGATGAATCTGTTTTGCATTTAAGTTTGGCAAAATCTTGAAGTCTTCGGACATAGAATCTTCAAATTGATTCCAAAGTTCTTTCGGGTTAGCAGGATTACGATATACAAGAAGTGTGGCAAATAAACGTCTCAAACTATAAGGCATCTGATATCTTACAGCTTCTGACATACAATCAACTAAGTTATTATCACATTGTAATAAGCCTCGGTTTTTTGCTGCTTCTCTAAATGTACTGCAACATACTCCATTTACGGTTAGCAAATGTTGGTATGATTTTGGTCTTCTAATATTCATTAATAATAATCTAAGATAGTATCTTTCTCCTTCTATTGGATGGCATGTGACTATACGTCCAATAACTTCACCTTGTTTTCAATGTGTCCACATTCTATATTGTTTGGACCATACAAAGTATTTCGGAAATTCCTTGTAGAGTAAATTTAACTTCTTTGCATCCTTATTTTCTCTGTTCATCACAAAGAACTCTGTCAATATGATTTTTCTGATCATGGGGTTATTTACAATTGAATTTATCGTCTGTGTGCTTTTAAAAGAGACAAATTGTTGTCCATCAAGATGTAGCTGAAGATGGTAAACAGATGGAGTCATTTCGCTAATCGGAAAACCAAATAAACACCAAGTTGCCTCTGGTGGAGAAACCCATCTAGCAGATTGATATTCTTTGATCTCATCTATTTCAATATTTGGATCATCACCATGTACGAAAAAAGCATTTTTATCATGTCCTTTACAAATAAGTATATAACAAACTTCAACATTAATATGACAGTTAAATTTGCTCAATAGATATGGATTGTAAGGAACGACCCATGAATTGTCAAGAAATTGGCTTCTAATATTTGCAAATTTACCGTTATTTCGCCTTTTATAAATTGGGTATCCATTTTTCCCTTTATATGTGTGAGCACGTGATTTTTGTCCTACATGAATTACTCCCATAAATTCAAAACAAAATAATTTCTTTTCATTATTTGCATTTTTTGTGAATTTTGTGGCATTTTCTGATAATTGTTTGCATTTGTCTATGTATTTTTATATTTGTTTAATTAATGAAAAATAAAAAATATCACGTATTAAATTTAGGGTTTAATTATACATTGTTTAGATAAACTAGTAAATTAGTTTGTTTTATAAAATATGAAAATCACAAAAAAAGTAGTTCATTTTTTTCATTTTTACTCTTTAATTTTGAATTTTATGGTTTTCTTTAAATTTAGGATTTAATTAATTATTTCAAATACTATGATGAGTGATTAATTTCAATTGGGCAGGTTAATTTAGTTTATAAAATTAATTTAGGATTTTATTTTTAAGAAGGATTTGAAATTGAAAAAGAAAAAGAATTGAAATAAAAGGAAAAACCGATTTTTCGGCTATTACAATTGAGTTTGTCCCAGACCCAAGTGTTAAACACCCCTCAACCCAGCCCAATACCCGTCCCCTAACCCGGTCCGCCCCACCCTAAAGCCAAACGACGTCGTTTCGTTAGGCTTGATCTGAGCCATTGATAGTTCCTAATCCAACGGATCGGAACTGATTCCCCCTATATATAAATGTCCTAAATGAGCCTACCCCCCTCTCATCATCTCTCTAACCCTTCCGCTTTAGAGGTCAAGTGTAACCCTAATCCGCCGCCCCTATTTCCCCACCGTCTCAGCCCGGCGGCGCTGGCCCAAACCGCCTCAAAATCACACCACAGAACCACCCTGACCCCCTCTTCCCAAATCCCGGGTCAATTCCCCTCGAATGTTGCCCGAGCTTCTCGAATCTTGAATCAGAGCTTGACCCTAAAAATTCCGAATTTTCCAATTCGGGGTTTCCTCAAAGTTTTAGGTTCATTCTGATGGTATCCGTGTGTTTTGATAAAAAAAAACACACGGTTAGTCTCAGATTGAGCCAAGAATCTGAAGGTTCAAAGATCCATCACCACCTTTTACGGTCCGAGGCACGTTTAGGTATTTCCATTTTTCTTTTGTTATTTGTTCTCCAGTTTTACTCCGTTTGTTTTTCTTCTTCTGAACTCCTTTCCATTCTGTTTAGTTCCTGAAGGGTAGTTTTTGTGATGCATGTTAGTTTTAAGAAAACCTTTTTCTTTAATCAGTACAATTAATCTGTTAATTAGATTAGTTCCGATTTGTTAATTTTAGTTCATCATTTGGGTTTGGAAATTGTTCGAATTGCTTCTGTTCTTTTTTGCCTCAGATAATTTGGTTTTGATTTGGGCCTGGGGTTTGTATCTTTAGGTTTCAGGCTCATTGGGTTGGATTGGGCTTTGAATTAACTCAACCCAGGGTCAACTTGACCCGTATTTGGTTGGAGGGCTAATTTTCAGGGTCATGGGGGGTAGTCTAGGAAATTGGCCTAGGGAATCTCATGGTAACTGAATAGGGAAGCTTCTAGGAAGCTGGGGTGGGGGGCTATTTTGGATTCTGAAAATTAAACTAAGGGCACCTAGGCTAAAATGAAAACTTCAGAAGGGGCCAAGTGCAAACTTGATTTTCTTTAAGTTACCCTAATGGCCTGCCTATAAAGGCATCCTAACTTGACACTCAAGTCAAGGGAATTCAGAGATAACAAATCCAGAAAAAAAAACATCTGAAAAGTTTAATGAAATCACTATTTCATTGAACTTCTCCTGTGATTTTAGAAGTTTTCAATTTCTGAAACAATTTCTAATTCATCTGGGGTGGAAATGGATTGAATCTGGGTTTGTAAAGGTTTGGTTTGAAGTTTGCTGGATGATTGTTCGATTGAACTGTTTTTTTAGACTGTTGCATATCATGTTTCTGGTTTGAAATTGGTTTTACTGGATATTTCCTGCTACTGAAGTTCTGGTTCTGTTGTTGCCTACTATTCCCTCACCTCTTTTCCCCTTTCAAATTCCAGGTACATGTTCTTGAGACTCATACAATGTGATACTCAAACTGACGATTTGAAATGGAAACAGAATCCTGAAGTTTTAATAGTAGTCTAATGGTCCATAGCCTAATCTCATTTCCTTTATGAATGTCTTCTGATTCATGTTCTTCCTACATGTTGTATGTTCACTTTAGGATTGAATATGGTTCTGTTAAAGCGTAGGTGATTCAGAATACTTTGGACCATACATAGTATGTGTTAAATGAGCCATTAATTGTATCTTATAACTCATTATGGAATTTAGGTGCAAAAGACTGCATTAGAGCTATCTTGTTGTATGATTAATTTAAGAGGATATGGCATATGTGTTATGCTTAAATAACATTATGGAATAGCTAATCAAATGGGGTATATTAGCTATTGGATGGGGTTGAAATTTGTCAATACATGTTTCACTTGTTAATTATGGTTGTTCGCATTAGCCTAAATTCGATAATGAGTCTATGACCATTAGTATTTTTTTTAAAAAAATGGTTCTGAGTTCATTGAGCTTTGGGCGGTGAGGTCTCTTGCAAAGAAAGTGACCTGTTGTTGATACATGGGCTTACTTTTCGAGCCAGATCTGAGGCTGGCCCATTTGACGCCAGTTATGGTTTGCTCAGTTTGTTTGGAGGTGTGTCTTTGGACATTCATACCATGTTAAAAGTTTGGGCTCAATCTAGGCCCAAAATCTTAAAATGCAGTCGGAGGTATAAAACGGTAAACCTTGCATCATGCGTTTTGCTTAACTGGCCCAAGCCCTCATCGTTACAATTTGGTTTAACCCGGTTTCGTGGATTTGATTCGCTAATTTCCTATGCCTTTTAATCAGTTAGCCAAGCCCTTTAATAATCAAGGCAAGCCATACTATGTAACATGAATAGCCTATGATCCTCCAAATGTAATTTGAATTCCCTTTTAAAATTAGATTTGAGGTGTGCCACGCCAAACAAAACTCTTGAAATGTGTGGCCCTCGCTTAATTGTTTCTTTTAAAGTCTTTAAAGTTCGAGGCGTGCCATTTAGCTAATTTTTATGGCCCCCGCAAAGTTGCTAATGCGTAGTTGCCCTAGGCGCGCCATTTTAATAAAGTTACATTCCTAAATTCGGGTGCACATTTATGTGACCCAAATCCAAATCCCATCAATATTAAAATATGTCAAAGACCACTGGTGCATTTATGTGATGTGGTTCAAGACGTGTTTTAGCAACGTTGCAATCTTCTTAAAAAATGGTTAAATGCGGTTAATTAGTTACAATTGTATCATAGGCTAAACATGTACTAAAATCAGATAATAGACCAATTATAACAGTTGAGCGACCGTGCTAGAACCACGGAACTCGGGAATGCCTAACACCTTCTCCCGGGTTAACAGAATTCCTTACCCGAATTTCTGTATTCGCGGACCGGTAATAGAGTCAATCTTTTCCTCGATTCGGGATTTAAACCGGTGACTTGGGACACCATAAATTATCCCAAGTGGCGACTCTGATTTTTAAATAAAAATAATCATGTTTCGATTGTCACTTAAATTGAAAAAACTCCCTTTACACCCTTATGGGAGTGTAGGTAAAAAGGAGGTGTGACAGCTCTGGCGACTCTGCTAGGGACGAACCCAGAATCTCTGGTTCAGGGTTCAAGAATTCGAGCTTAAAATAATTGTTATATTTGGCTTTGTTTATTATCTGGTTTTATTACATGTTTGGGCCTAATGTGCTAATTGTTGCTTTTTACCACTTTGATATTATCTGAACTGTATATATAAACTGCTACGAAACCCCTCTTTTCTCCCTCATGAGAAGTGCACGCTGGTCGTGACTTCTTTCTGTTAGTGTCATATCCCAAATAGAACAAGGTTTGGACAAGTTGCAAAGCTGGATGATCTTTTGGTTACCGGTACGCAGCCCCCCTCGGCTCGAGTTGTCCGCTCGGGTAAGCCACGTCTAGAACAATAAACCCATGTTTTAAACCTAGTATAACAATACCTCATGTCGGATCCCTAGTAGGAACGTTTGTTTGCATCATGTGCATTTTGACTTTGGAAACTCAACACAGGGGTTGGGTCTGTCTAGGACAGGTGCACCCGAAATAAAAAGACCATCCCGATGCATCTTACTTGATACTTGCGCATTTATTTGCTTCGGATTTGCATGCTGACCGACTTTGGAATGAAAGGAGAGAATTTGGGAAAGAAATAGCAGTGTAGAGGGTTAAGGGAGTAAATCACCTGTTTAAAGAAAAACCAGTGTCCAAATAGCGCTGAAACTCTGCCGAATCTTTTTTGAAAATGAGAAAAGAGTTTTGTTTTCGAAAATAGTTCATTTTATTTGCCCGAACTACGCCAGTTTGATTCTCACCGGATGTGAGATACGTAGGCAACCCCCATCGGGTCCAACTTCCTTTTTTGCAAAAATAGCCCAAAAAGAACAAAAAATTTATGTTTATTGCAAATAAGTAAGGTGATGCCATTCTTGTTAAAAATAGCCAAATGTCCTTCAAAACGGCGTCGGAAGGCTGTTTTTGCAAGAACAGCCAACTTTAGTCACTTTTAAAGGTTTTGGTTGGTTAGCCGACACAGCCTTAAAATCTTCATTTTCGAAGTGCTGAAAGGCCGTATTGACAAAGCCGGATATTTTTGTGAAAATTTTGAAGAACAAAATGGTCATTTTTCTTGAGTCAAAATGAGTCATAATTTTCTTTTAATAAAAATCACCCTAATAAATGTGCAGAATGAGTACGAGTCCAAGTTTGCCGATAACAGTCATGAACAAGATCCTTTTGGAGTTGCATATGTGGTGGGAGGATCTGGGAAAATCGGAGCTAGATAAAGTCAATCTACATTTGGGAGGTCTCACCGGGTTGTTGAAAATCAGACATAGAGGAGATATCATAAAGGCTTTGGTTACGTTTTGGGACCTGTCCCATAACGTATTTCACTTCTCGGATTTTGAACTCACTCCAACTTTGGAAGAGATATCAGGTTATATGGGAAGTACTGAGGGCTGAGACATAAGTATCTGATCGCTCCAAGAGCCGTTAACTCTCACAAATTCATGGTTTGTTAAAGATAAGCAAGGGAGTCGCGTACGCCGAGTTGGAGGGTGGTTTTTCCACTCTACGCTTTATATATCAGAGGTACGGGCATGTAGGAGGGTTCAACGATCCGAAAAGCGGGGTTTGTAGCAAAGGAAACCGAACAAAATGGGATGAGCACAGGCGTTTCGCCTTCATGGTAGCTTTCCTAGGCCTTGTAGTGTTTCCCTGAAAAGATGGGAATATCTATTTGCGGGTGGATGGAGTCGTCAAGGTCCTGATTACCAACGCCAAGAGCATTCTTGCCCCTATGACAGTGTCTGAGATATATCGGGCTCTCACAGCATGTAAAGCTGGGGCAGATTTCTTCGAGGGATGCAATTTGCTGTTAGAAATGTGGATGATCGAGCACCTGTGTCATCGCCCTTAGTATATGAGTTATGGATCTACAAAGAAAAAATGCATTGAAGAGTTTGACACAAGGATTTCAGGGTTCAAGCTGCCAGAGGGGTTTGGAGATTGGGTATCCCGCCTTCGTTCCATTACTGAAGGACAAATAAAATGGACATTGGGTTGGCTTCCTGTTGAAGAAATTGTGTATATGCCCGCTACTGGTCCTTACTTCCTCCTGATGGGTCTGCGAGGTATTCAACCTTACGCTCCTTACCGGGCGATGAGACAGTTGGGAAGGTGTTAGGTGATGCACCCAGATGAAGATCTTAGTGTTTATGCGGTCGAGGCTAGTTCTGACTGTCAATTTCATGAAGAAACAGTTCGTTCTATTTGGAACGAATGCCAGTATTTGACGGTGAACACTCGAGTCCGTGACCTATCTAGAGGCAAAGTCTCACTCGCCTAGCTTGCCTGGTATAGAAAGAAGAACACTCCAAGGGCTTAACCAGAAAGACCAGCCAAAAAGCCTCACATTCAGGAATTCGTTGAGGCGTCGCAAGAACAGTGGGTTTGGTTGGCCAAGGAGAATAAGTACAGGGCCACAATAGGAAAATTGGAAAATCAAGTCAGAGAACTTCAATTCGAGAATAGCTTGCAAGTCGTGGCGGATGAAGGAGAAAATAAAAAGCTATCCAAAGAAAATGAGGCCCTTCGAGCCCAAATTCAGAAAATGAAAATAGCGGCAAAAAACCCCGCCCGAAGTGCCAAAGATGAAAAACTCATAGATAACCTGAGGCAGAAAGTGAATGATTATAGTTTTGATTTGAACAAAGTAGAAAGTGAACTAGCCAAGGCTCTAAAGCAATTGACTAAAAACGCAGATGAATGAGCACGCCTGATTAAGCAGTTGAAAGAAAGGTACGACAATGAGGTCGCATGATTAAAGAAAAGGGTTATCGCCACGGAAAACAAAATGATCAAACAGGCTAAAGACTTCAAGGTTGAAAGAGAGCATATTATACAACATTAGCACAATTAGAAATAGATTTGCAACGACTTCAGGAGCAGAATCAAGTGGCCGAGCAAACTTTGGAGGCTAAGGCCTAGCAGATCGGGCGTTTGTTACAAGAAAAGGGTGTCATAAGAGAGAGAATTAGAAACATCGCCGATTACATTGTTATGAAGTGCCAAGTCTGTGAGGATATGACTCGCACCACCTTCTTCGCGGCAATAACGACATTTGTTAAGCAGATAATGAGTGACTTGGACCGACTTCAAAGGGATCTTGCATATAGGCCCGCGGCGAGACCGAATGATGTCCCGCGGGCACTAGGAGCATTGATGTATTCATGATTTTTCATTTGAGTCTGTATTTCCTTTTCTGTATGTCAGTTGTGTCTATATTTTCTTTCTGCTGAAGTCTGTCATTTGTTTTCGAGTCTGCATTTTCTTCTTCTAAGTATGATAGTTTATTTTGGAGTCTGTATTTCGTCTTTTCATCAGTGTTTGTTAGTTTCCCTTGGAGTCTGTTAGTTCTGAGTCTTTGTAATCAAAGCATTTGCTTTTATGAAAATTGAAAATCCCAAAAAATGTTTTATTATTTACTTTCACACTTATCTCCCAGAACTACGCTCGATCTGATTCATGCGGTATCATGATACATAGGCAATCTCCATAGGATTCGACCATAACCAAAAGAGAGAAAAAAAAAAGAGAAAAGAAAAGAGGAAAAGAAGAAAAACGAAAGGAGAGAGGAAAAACAAGAGAGAAAAGAAAAGAAAAGAGAGAAAAATAAGAAAACTAAGAGAAAGAAGCAATGGCAAACCTAGAGGGAATTAGGAGGATGAAAACAAAGAAAAGCAAAGGCCGGAATGAAAAGAGAAAAGGGAGGAAGTTGCAAATGGAAAAGCCGGGATGACGCAAGCAGCCGATCAAATGCATAATAGAAACGGTTAACTGCTTAGGTGCACTCATTCCCCAAATGTGCGGTTACCAATTTGTTAAAACCCTAATCACTAACAAAGTTGTTGTCAATATATTGAGTTCAGGCAGGTGGTTAGCTGATTGGCATTCTGGCAACTCACTCATACAACACCCGATCAAAAGACAGGCTAAACATGGCCAACCAAGAATTGGAGGCAAGTATTGTTAACCCGTCAAAAGAGGTTAAAGAATTGGATGTTAATGCGATGAAGGAAGATATGTATAAGTTAAAGCAGTAAATGGCTGAAATGTACCAAGCTTGGGCAAAGGGGCATCCGGCACCGGTTTATCCCGCCAACCCTGCGTATATCCCACCATCGGCCCAACCTCAGGAGCCTCCCACTGTGAACTCATCTCCAGCCTTTCCCCTCTACCAACAATGCTATGGCGCCACTTCCCATACTTATCAAGCTCCACCACCCAAACAAGTCTCATACCCTCCTCTACTAGTCACTCCTATTTTTGTGGCACCTCCACCCGCTACATTACACTGATCTTCCAGTGAACCTATATTCCAGACTCACGACAACTAGTATTATTCCCCTGAACCCACCTTCAAAGTCCCGGAACCATGTTCTTACACCCCTCATTTTGATCTCATGGTAGAGACCGAGAAGCCACCAAAAATCCCGAACATGAGGAGATGATTAGAAAGGTCAAAAGCTTAGAACAATCATTCAGAGATATGAGGGGGTTGGGGGTCAAGTAAGTGTGGCCTGTAAAGATTTATGTTTGTTCCCAGATGTTTAGTTATCACAGGGTTCAAAATGCACAAGTTTGATCTGTACAACGGGCATGGTGACCCAGTAGCACACTTAAGAGAATTTTGTAGCAAGATGAGAGTAGCGGGCGGAAGAGATGAATTGCTGATGGCACATTTCAGCCAAAGTTTGAGTGGATCGGCATTAGAATGGTATACCAGACAAGATCACAGCAGGTGGTACATATGGGATGATTTGGCCTAAGCCTTCGCTTGCCATTTTCAGTACAATCTTGAAATTCTCTCGGATCGTCTGTCATTAACAAAGATTGAGAAAAAGCCCGTTGAGAGTTTCAGAGAGTATGGATTCCGTTGGAGGGAACATGCCGCGAGGGTTGACCCTCCAATGAAAGAAAGTGAGATGGTTGATTATTTCTTGCAGGCTCTGGAGCCCACTTATTTTGGTCATTTGGTGTCACCGGTGGGCAAGTCCTTTAATGAGGTTGTAAAAATGGGAGGCATGGTTGAGGAGGGACTCAAGTCCAACAAAATCATGAGTTATTCAGCAATCAAAGCGACCACCCAGGCCATTCAAAATGGTATTGGGGGTGTACTCGGGAAGAACAAGAAAGAGGACGTTGCGACAATTGAGTCAGGAGCTTGGGTCGGATCCAGGAACCTTCCACGTTACTACAACCTACCTCGACCCTATCACCAAACCTACCCCCACACTCCATATAGCCCACCACAACACTATTACCCACCGCCAGATCCCCATTTTTCTATCCATCATGCACAAACCTATACCCAACCCCTGGTCACGCACAATGGCGTACGCCAGTTCCACAAAATCCATAACCAGCTCCCCAAAATACCTATCCACCCCTAAGAGCCTACAAAAATCCCCCTGGAACAGGTTTTTAGCCTAATCAAGCCTTTAAGAATGAGAGGTTGCAGAAACAGAAGACTTTCACTTCATTGGGAGAATCATATACTAGTCTATTCCACAAATTGAGACAGTTGGGTATGTTGAATCTGATCGAGGCTAAACTGCCAAATCCCCCTCCCAGAAATCTTGACTGCTCGGTGAGTTGTGAGTATTGTTTAGGGACCCCGGGTCATGACAAGAGAAATATTGGAAAATGAAAACAGCTATTCAGGAGATCATTAATACTAATCGAATTGAGGTCCAAGCCCTGGAGGCACCCAATATCAACCAGAACCCGTTGTTGGCTGAGATTGTGCATAAGGGAGGGGAGACTAAGAAGCCTTCGCAAACCGTCAAGATGATTCGGGCTAGTGAAGCCAAGCTGGGTGAAAAGTTAACAAGTGTGAAGTCTGTGATCAATTTAAATGGGGCAAATAATGAACCATCTGTGAAGGTCAAGAAGGGGTCCTCAAGTGACGTTGCAGGAAAACATGAAAGAGCAAAAGTGGTTGTGTCAGGAGTGACGAACAAGCCTGTAGTAATTATGAAGGGCGCCCGCACAGATCCTGTCATTATCAAACCGGTAACTCAATTATTGATAGTCAACAGCAAGGCAGTCCCATGGAATTATGAATGAGTGACAGTGACTTACAAGGGGAAAGAGGTTAAAGAAGAAGTGTGTGAAACCCATGGTTTGACTTGATCGGGGAGATGCTTTGCCCCCGAAGAGTTGACCAAGGAAGAAGCAGAGGAATTTCTGAGAAAGATGAAAGTGCAGGACTATTCCATTGTGGAGCAGTTAAGGAAGACACCGGCTCAGATCTCGTTATTGTCATTATTGATCTATTCAGACGAGCACCATCGGGCTTTGATGAAGATCTTGAACGAAGCCCACGTTCCTGACAAAATCTCAGTAAACCACTTGGAAAAGATATCTAACACGATATTTGAGGTGAACAGAGTCACCTTTTTTTATGATGAGTTGCCCATGGAGGGTACTGAGCACAATAGAGCCCTCTATCTGACGGTGAAATGTGAAGATTCCGTGGTTACTTGGGTACTGGTTGACAATGGTTCCAGTGCAAATATTTGCCCTCTTTCCACTCTGAACAAGTTGAAGGTGGATGATGAAAGAATTCACAAGAATAGTATCTGCGTTCGGGGATTCGACTGTGGAGGGAAAGATTAAGTCGGGGACATAGTACTCGAGCTTACAATAGGGCCAGTTGAATTTACTATGGAATTCCAGGTGCTCAATGTGGCTGTTTCTTACAATCTGCTGTTAGGTCGACCTTGGATTCATGTTGCCAAAGCGGTCCCATCCACTCTGCAGCAAATGGTTAAGTTTGAATGGGATAGACATGAAATTGTTGTGCATGGCGAAGATAATTTGTGTATTCCCAGTGATGCCATTGTTCCGTTCATAGAGTTTGAAGATGACGAGGGACCATGGGTTTATCAGGTTTTTGACATGGTAACAGTAGAGAAAATTCCTGAAGGGAAGTGTGTGCCGACCCCAAGGGTAGCTGCTGCATCAGTCATGGTAGCCGTTGAAATGTTGAAAAATGGTTTTGTACCGGGAAGGGGTTTTGGTGCATTTCTGCAAGGTATCGTATAGCCGGTTTCTCTTCTTAAAAACTTGGATACATTTGGTCTGGGGTTTAATCCCACAGTCGCAGACGTGAGAAGAGCCAGAAAAATGAAACATAGAGCATGGGCCCTTCCAAAGACAGTCCCGCGTCTTTCCAGATAATTTGTCAGGCCTGGTACCAGAAAGCGCCCAGTGACGACGGTTCCCATTTTGGTGGTTGATATGGATGGAGATTTGATGGAAATGTTCGAGAGGATATTCGACGAAGTGAACACGGTGGAAGCTGGAGAGGGTTCTAGCAAGGCGGATGTGCAATTAGTTGGGCCCAGTGCAAAGATTAACAATTGGGAAGCTACTCCTCTCCCCACCAGGAAGGAGTTTTGGTAGTTTGCTTTGATTTTCTTTCAGTTTATCTGGATTATCCCAGGGTTGCAGTTCAGATTCTATGTTTCATCCGTTTGGATGTATAAGCCTTGTTATCTCTAATTTTAATAAAATACAATTTCCTTTTTTCTCCCTTCCTGATAGTTTTATTTTTGTTTTGCTTTTCTTCCTTGTACAGTTCTTGTTATGCTGGCTTCAATGATATGACATGCATGCGGAATCTCCGACCCAGTCTTAAAAGCCAATATAATTCTGAAATAGTAATTCAAGAAAAAGAGCATGATGTTGAATCGGAATATGACGAGGATGAAGCCTTTGAAGAGATTAGTAAAGAATTAAGTCATTTTGAAGAAAAACCTAAGCCTAACCTGAGTGATACAGAAGCAATCAATTTAGGGGACCAAGATAATGTCCGGGAAACTAAAATAAGTGTCCATCTTGAACCACAACTCAGAGAAGAGATAATTAAACCACTGTTCGAGTATAAAGATGTTTTTGCATGGTCCTATGACGACATGTCAGGTCTAAGCACTGGCTTGGTGGTTCACAAATTGCCCACTGATCCGGCATTCCCCCCTATCAAGCAGAAGCTAAAGAAATTTAAAACTGATATGAGTGTGAAAATTAAGGAAGAGGTCACCAAACAGTTTAAGGCCAAAGTCATTCGGGTCACCCGGTATCCCACCTGGTTAGCCAATGTTGTGCATGTGCCGAAGAAGAATGTTAAGACTAGGGTGTGTGTTGATTATCGAGATCTCAACAAGGCAAGTCCCAAGGATAACTTCCCATTGCCGAACATCCATATATTGATCGATAATTGTGCCAAACATGAAATTGGTTCTTTTGTGGATTGTTATGCGGATTACCACCGGATCTTAATGGATAAGGAAGACGCAGAAAAGATAGCATTCATCACGCCATGGGGAACGTACTGCTATCGGGTCATGCCATTTGGTTTGAAAAATGCTGAAGCAACCTACATGAGGGCAATGACAACCATATTCCATGACATGATACACAGAGAGATCGAGGTCTATGTGGATGATGTGATCATAAAGTCTAGAAATCAGTCTGACCATGTCAGAGATTTGAGAAAGTTCTTCCAAAGGCTTCGCAGGTACAATCTTAAGCTCAATCCTGCAAAGTGCGCATTCGGTGTGCCGTCAGGAAAATTGCTGGGATTTATAGCCAGTCGTCGAGGAATTGAATTGGACCCGTCAAAGATTAAAGCTATCCAATAATTGCCACCTCCAAGGAACAAGATTGAAGTGATGAGTCTATTAGGGAGGTTGAACTACATCAGCAGGTTCATTGCTCAGCTTACGACAACCTGTGAGCCTATCTTCAAACTGTTGAAGAAAGATGCCGCGGTCAAGTGGACAGATGAGTGTCAAGAAGAATTTGATAGGATAAAATGGTATTTGTCAAAGCCACCTGTATTGGTCCCGCCAGAACCAAGGAGACCTTTGATTCTGTATTTGACGGTCTTGGGCAATTCATTTGGATGTGTGTTGGGACAGCATGACATCACTGGCAGGAAGGAGCAGGCCATCTATTATCTCAGCAAGAAGTTCACATCTTATGAGGTTAAGTACACTCATCTTGAGAGGACGTGTTGCACCCTAACTTGGGTATCCCAGAAGCTGAAACATTATTTGTCATCTTATACTACTTACCTCATCTTTCGCTTGGATCCGCTGAAGTATATCTTCCAAAAGCCTATGCCCACGGGAAGGCCTGCAAAGTGGCAGATCTTGCTCATAGAATTTGACATTGTCTACGTGACCCGGACTGCGATGAAAGCACAAGTGTTGGCCGACCATTTGGCTGAGAATCCCGTGGATGAAGAATACGAACCTTTGAAGACGTATTTCCCTGATGAAGAGGTAATGCACATTGAAGAGTTGGAACATAGTGAAAAGCCAGAATGGAAACTTTTCTTTGATGGGGCTACTAACATGAAAGGCGTTGGGATAGGAGCGGTACTTGTTTCTGAAACCGGGCATCATTACCCTGTCACAGCTCAGCTTCGGTTCTACTGTACTAACAACATGGCTGAGTACAAGGCATGCATTTTAGGTTTGAGGATGGCTGTGGATATGGGTCTCCAGGAAGTCTTGGTCTTAGGTGACTCAGACCTTCTGGTGCACCAGATTCAGGGAGAATGGGAAACACGGGATTTAAAACTCATACTATACCGGCAATGCTTGCATGATCTTTCTCAATAATTTCAATCAATAGAGTTCAAGCATATTCCGAGGATCCACAATGAGGTCGCCGATGCTTTGGCTACTCTGGCGTCGATGTTGCATCATCCGGATAAGGCTTATGTTGACCCGTTGCATATTCAGGTCCGCGATCAGCATGCATATTGTAACGTGGTGGAGGAAGAACTCGATGGTGAACCGTGGTTCCACTATATCAAAGAATACATCAGAATGGGAGTGTATCCGGTACAAGCCACAGGTGATCAAAAGAGAACAATTAGGCGATTGGCAAGCGGTTTTTTCTTCAGTGGAGGAGTGTTGTACAAAAGAACTCCAGATCTTGGATTGCTGAGATGCATAGATGCTAGGCAGGCTACAGCTATCATGACCGAAGTACATTCTGGAGTCTGTGGACCGCACATGAGTGGGTACATGTTGGCAAAGAAGATTCTTCGAGCAGGTTATTATTGGCTCATTATGGAGCGAGATTGTATCAGTTTCGTGCGTAAATGTCATCAGTGCCAAGTGCATGGAGATTTGGTTCATTCTCCACCATCTGAATTACACACGATGTCTGCACCGTGGCCCTTTGTTGCTTGGGGAATGGATGTCATTGGACCAATTGAGCCAGTAGCGTCCAACGGGCACAGGTTTATTCTGGTGGCCATTGATTATTTCACCAAGTGGGTAGAGGCTAAAACATTCAAGTCTGTAACCAAGAAGGTGGTGGTTGATTTTGTGCACTCAAATATCATTTGCCGGTTTGGGATACCAAAGGTGATCATTACAGATAATGGGGCTAATCTCAACAGTCATCTGATGAAAGAGGTATGTCAGCAGTTCAGGATTACACATCCCAATTCTACCCCATACCGCCCTAAGGCAAACAGAGCAGTTGAGGCGGCCAACAAGAATATAAATAAGATACTTCGAAAAATGGTGGAGGGTTCTAGGCAGTGGCATGAAAAGTTGACGTTTGCATTGCTGGGTTATTGCACTACTGTCCGAACTTCAGTAGGGGAACTCCTTATTTGTTGGTGTATGGCACAGCAGCAGTAATACCCGCAGAAGTGGAAATTCCATCCCTTCGAATTGTCGCGGAGGCTGAAATTGATGATGATGAGTGGGTCAAAACCCGTCTGGAGCAATTAAGTTTGATCGATAAGAAGACACTAGCGGTAGTATGTCATGGCTAGTTGTACCAACAGAGAATGACAATAGCATACAATAAGAAGGTGTGTCCACGAAAGTTTGAAGTAGGTCAGTTAGTATTGAAATGCATTCTTCCGCATCAGGTTGAAGCAAAAGGAAAGTTCGCCCCAAATTGGCAAGGGCCGTTTATTGTAACTAGAGTGTTGTCCAATGGTGCATTGTATTTGACAAATGTAGAAGGCAAATGTGTAGAAATGGCTATCAATTCTAATGCAGTCAAGAGATACTATGTATGACTTTTTTGTTTGATTGTACTTGTTTGTATTTGGCATGTTTTGAATGTTGAAATGACGAAGGCATTTTGTTCTTCTATCTAAACACTTTATCCCTTGTCACCCCTGTTGAGCCTTATTTATTTTCTTTCATACCCCTCTTTCGGAATCAGTAGCGAATATCAAAAACACAAGCGTGAAAGATAAGAAAAGGGAGGAGAGAAAAATAGAAAGAAAAGAATGAAAAGAGAAAGAAAAGAATGAAAAAGGAAGAAAATAATGAAAAGAAAAAAAAGAAAAGCAACAAAAGAGAAAAAGAAAGCAAAAGAGAAAGCAAAGAAAGAGAAAAAGAAAATTACAACAACAGAGTAATTCCTATGTCATGAACTACGTTCGACCTGATTCCTTGTAAGGATACGTAGGCAGCCTCACGGTTCGGTCCCATCAAAGTAAAAATCCAAAAGTCCCCAAACAAGAAACTGGGCAGAGGTTATGGTTGTTATCAGAAATCTGATTCCGAAAGTTGTAATTTTGAACCCATTCAAATTGTTTTGAGCTTTTTACACCCTTTCTTTCTAAACCCATCCAAAAGCCACATTACGGTCTAAAGAAAGACCTTCCGATCAGTCTTCGAGAAATGTCAAGTCAAGAAGGTAGAGGTGATTCATATCAGGGGAAACACTCTGGTCCAAATAGGAAGAGAAATAAAAAATGAGAGAGTCTTATTGGTGAAAACCCTCACGGGCACCATAAGGCAGCGGGAGCTGAGAGAAATCAAAAAATGAAAGAGTCTTATTGGTGAAAACCCTAACGGGCACCGTAAGGCGAAAGTGAGTTGGGAGATGAACGAATGAGAGAGGTCTTCTGGTAAAAACTTTTCAAGGCACCGCAGGATGAAAAGGTCAGGATTTGGGTGAAGAAATCAGGTTATAGAAATTCTGGAGCAACAAAGTATGGCAACTAAAAGTTGATTGGTTGGACAGATTGGGCCGATTAATCCAAATTGCATGTCATGATCATTGGCGCCAGTTGTTCCACTCAGATAAGTCTCATTTCTTTTTTTTTCTCTCTTCAGATAGTCTTCCAGTTTTGGATTTCCTTATCCTTAACTCTGAAGGTCATTGCATTTCATTTCTTTTGGGTTTATTTCTCTAAGATGTTCCCAATGTCAGTTCTGTTTTAGAAAATAAGAAGGAATTTCAAAGCTCACTACCAGCTTCAAGTTTGCAAAGCACAGTGCGGCCAAAGCACACCAAAGATAGCATGATGTAAAGTGGGATAAAGTGCCAGCAAGAGTTTCATCGGCAAAATGATTTGGTAATTTCACGGGAGATGCAGAGGTTCCGTTTAAGGGGTCAGTGGTGTGAAACAACGGTTCAGGTAAAGAACCCTTGGGTCATTCAGGGTCATAGGGTTTTGAAAGTCAGTCGGAAAGCCAAGCTGTTCAGGGCCAGTTCGGGGAAGATAGTCAAAACAAAACAATGCAGCGGAGAGACCTTCAGCAAAGAATGCCATCAAATAACCACCACATTTTAAACTGGCGAAGTTTTCTTTGATTAAGCAGGGACAAAAAATTTCGGTTGTTTCGGAGAAACCTTCCGTGGAGAAAGGCGGTCACCAAACAGGTTTGAGTTTTGATTTTTCAGGACCCTCCTAGAAAATGGGACCTAGTTCAGAAATAGCGTAATCTAGCATAAATGTATCCCGAAGGAATATAAGTTGGTTTAGAAGTTTGCATGTTCGAGATAAGATCCAATTAGGAGTTTTCAGGACCCTCCTGAATAATGGGACTTAGCTTTAAGATTTCGATTAGAAAATAACATTTAGCGTAAATTCTGCTGTAGGGTAGTATAATTCAGCCATAAAATTGTCACTCTTAAGATAAAATTTGACCTTTGATTTTCAGGACCCTCCTGGATAATGGGAATAGTTTAAAGACCCTCTTAGATAACAAGATTTAGTAGAAGTCACACCTTTAGAAGATATAACTTAGATTTAAAATTGTCATTTAATTAAGAGTTGTCACGACCCCCTGGATAATGGGACCTAGCTTTCAAATTCTTAGTAATACTTGGTGTCACACCTCCTTTTTCCGCACCCGCGAGGGTGCAAGAGAAGTTTTTTTCCAATTAAAGGACAATCGAAACGGGATTGGTTTAATTATTTCAGAGTCGCCACTTGGGATATTTAGGGTGTCCCAAGTCACCAATTTTAATCCTGAATCGAGGAAAGGAATGACTCCATACTACAGTCTGCGTACCAGAAATCCGGATAAGGAATTCTGTTAACCCGGGAGAAGGTGTTAGGCATTCCCGAGTTTCGTGGTTCTAGCACGGTCGCTCAACTGTTATATTCGGCTTGATTATCTGATTTTATACAATTATGAACCGATGTGCAATTTTTATCTTTTAACCACTTTGATCATTTACTATTATTTTTATCAAGAATTGCAACATTGTGAAGATTTATCTCTGACCGCGTTACAATCAATGTACCCGTGATCGTCGACACACTTTGACTCCGTTGAGATTTGGATTTGGGTCACATAAATATGCACCCGAGTTTAGGAAGATACAATTATTAAATACGTGCCTAAAATGACTAAACGTATTGTTATTTTGGGGAAGGACGTAAAATTTACTAAGCGGCCTGTCCCGGATTCTATGTATTTTAATATATATGCATTCAGAGGGCCTCACAGCTTATACATTTTTGTTTGTCGAGGCTCGTCTCATTCTATTTTTAAAAGGAATTTGCGACGTCATGGACATGCATCTCGATCCACGTCACAATCTATGTGCCCGTGATTAGAAATACATTTCGAATCCGCCGAGATTTGGATTTGGGTCACATAAATGCGCACCCGAATTTAAGAAGGTGAAATTATTAAATACGCGCTTAAAGAGGCTATCGCGTTATTATTCCGGGAGGTCGTGAGATTTGCTAAACGACCCACCTTAGGGACTGAGTGCTTCAATATATATATACATTTAACGAGGGCCCCGCAACTTGTGCATTTTTTTCTTTATTTTTGTCGAGGCTCATCTCGTCCTTATTTTAAAAGGATATCCTATAGCAACTACGTTTCTTGTCGCGTTTGTCTATACTAATTGAAAGCAGTAGATAGCCCTAGTTAATTACATGCTTGCAGGCTTATTTATAGCAGGATTCAAAATGCTTTTACAGAATAATAAAAAACGTGATTACGCCCATGGACAACTAATCGAACATTATGGGCCCAAACCCAACTCATGCGAGATGGGCCAGACTTGGGCCACTGTTTACCCGATACGGGCCTGCTTGGTCTGTTTCGATCTGGGCTCCACCTTCATGAGGTTGAGGCCCTGAACTGGTTCTTTGTTCTAAAATTGAGTTTATCAATTTATATGCGACAATTTGACAGAAGGGAAAGAACTTAACTAGTAGTGGATAGTTTTCATACTTGGCCTACATTAGAGAATATACTACACAATCAAACTAAGTCTAAGATACAACTTATTGCAATGGGAATATTTTCATCTAACAGCATACACATATGAACTAGCATTCACTAACCTACATTGATATACTAAGCATGCAGGCTACTTCTATTGCCCAAACGAAAATGTAACTATTATATACTACATGACATTTAATACAACAGTCCATGTATATATAAAAAACAATCTGCAGGTCTTCTCTTTGGCATTCATGCTCAAACTTTCAAGTTACATTGGTGGTATTAATAGTGTACCTGGTAAGGAAAGGAAAGGAAGAAGGAGAGTAATCAGTTGAGTAGTATGCAACAAGCAACAGCAGCAACAACCAAACAACAATAACACAGCAGCAAACCAACAACCACAAATGTTCTCCACAGTCCACAGACAAACAGCAACAGTTTCCAGAACAAAGAAAACCAACAGATGGTCGAGTCCCAAACAAACAATCCCAGAAAAGAGTAGTGAAGCAACAGAAATAACAGAGTATTCAATGCAGCAACACCAGCAGTTCGACAATCACGAGAAGCTCCACCAGGGCATACAAACAGAACTTGGCCAAGACAGCTTGACCAATATGAATTCTTCTGTAGTTTTCAGACAGTGTTTGGTTACAGTGTTTCTGGAAATTTCCTTATATTTTCAGTTTTCTTCAACTCACAAGACCTCTCCTAAGACTAAATTTTTTCTAGCCCCTTTTAAGTTCTGGAATGGCCTATTTATAAGCCAAACAACTAGTGCAGTTCAGCTGCCCGGATTCTGCCAATTTGCAGACTGCCCATACCTATTAAATCTCATGCCTAAGCATCTTTTTGATGCCAGCCATTTGTTCCCCACGCCTGGCTCATTCTTTAATCAAGAGTTATGGGCTCATTTAAGTATTCATTTTAAACCCCACACTATTGTGTCTTGTTCCCTATTGGCATTAGTTTAATCCTAAATTAGTACCCTACTTGTCAGCTCATTTAAACTAAGTTTTTTTGTTCTTTTCAAACCCCAGACTACCCCTGTTAAACTCTGATTATTACTGCCCCAACCCATTGTAGCATCAAGGTATTTTGAATTTCTAAAGGTTCCAATCCAGAACTGCCCATGGGCTGAACCTTTCAGTCGTTTTGTAATGCAAACAAACCTATTTCAAACAATGTCGGGCATTCAGTCAGTGACATGGTTCATTTAGTCATGTGAAATTATTAGCTCATTTGATCCATTAGTTATAGAGAACTAATCGACGATGTTTATCGAGTCGACTATACTAATTATAACATGTAACAATCAGTCGTTCATATAAACAAATACATACAGGGACCTAAAGGGCATCGGACAACTTTTGTTCAATTACTGGGAGCCTATATGAATTAACTCATTTGACGAATAATCTAATTGACGATCATGTATACCACAGAATACATTCAGAACACATAGAAAATCAACTGACCAAATAAAAAAGCCTTTGACAGAGATGGAAGAAATTCGAATGAAAAATACCAAAATAACAAACAAACACAACGAAACATGCTGACAACTTAATTAGAACTAAAACAAAGAGAAAGGAAAACTTACCGAAAAAGTTTGAAATCAAAATGACCCAAATCTGACTCAACTTTGAACCCTTGAGGCCAAACAAACTTTAATCAGGGTGTTCTCACATGAGAACACCTTGATTAAGGTCTATTAGACCTCAAACCCCTGTCAAGACCGGCCGGATTTCCCAGGTTCATATGTTCTAGGGTCTGGATTTTCAGATCTGGTTTTTAGAAGTTGTGGGTAGATTCGGACCAAACCACACCTGGTTTGGTCACGAGGGGGGTCAGGGGAGTGTCTGGTATGAAGATGGTGAGGTTTGATATAGATCGAGTTTTGTCTCGAATCTTCAAATCCAGATTCGAGACGATGGGAGGTGATTCGTGGTACACGGTTAGTGGATTCGTGCTCAGGGTGGTTGGATGTTTCAGGGGTGTGAAGGGGGTGGTCACCGGCGTTCGTGCCGCCGGGTTCTGGTGAATGGGATATCAGGGCAGCTACTAGGGTTTGGGGGTTCAAAGCTTGGGGAAGGAGACGAGTGAAGGGGGGGTTCGGATAGGTGGCGTGGGGTGTGATAGAGGGTTTATATACGGAGTAGGGGATTGGATCTGAGCCGTTAGATCAGATGATATCAACGGCTTGGATCTGATGGTGAGGGTGAGACGCGGTCGTTTGATATTAAAACGGGGTCGTTTGGGTTTAAGTGGTGGGTTGGGTTGGACCGGCTAAACAGGTCGGGTTACGGGTGCTGAGGTGGACCGTTGGATTAGTGTGGTTGAATGGCTCAGATCAGATGCCTTATACGACGCCGTTTTGGGATGAGCCTGGGCAGGCCTGATTTGGACTGGACTTGAGTGCTTGGTTTGGGCCTGTTTTTTGTTTCATTTTTGGGCCCAAACCGATTTTCAACTCTTTTCTTTTTGTTTTCTAATTTTAAAAAATAAAAAATAACAAATAAATAATAAAATAAATGAAATTAAAACAACAACAATGTAGCACTTCAACATAATTATCACACCAAATTAAAATGTTTAAGTAAGTTAAATCACAACCTAGAACGGACGATGCACATATATATTTTTTGCATTTTTCTTTTAATGACACATATGTTTTTTTGTATTTTGTTTGATAATGATTAAATGCGAAATGGATAGACCCACAAACAACACATGTCACGGAAAAATCGAAAAATTGTACAGCGAAGTCATTTGTCCCTATTTTTATTTTCTTTGGGAGTGATCGTCCGTGAAGCAAAAATCACGTGCTTACAGCTGCCCCTCTTTGGACGAAGACACGAAGGGTTTTCGCGCAAAGATGAAGCGAGCGATTTTTGCCCGTCCAAATACTCCGTGTGAAGCATTTTTGAAAAAGGTTTGACCGAACCTTTGCTTCAGAGGTTTCCTACATATCCTGGGCTGAACAGGAATCAGGTCAATGTAGTTCGGGAATTTTTTGGTAGCTGGGACTACCGTGCGATTGTAGTGCTTGCTGCTGTTATGCGCGGTTGTACGCTGCTGTATGATTCTACCGCTCACTGATCTCTTTGTTACATTGTTCTGAAAGGAAAAACAAGAAGCTAAGCTAGAGTATGAGATCTCGTCTATCTTCAACTTGTTCTTGTTGTCTTGCTTTTTGTCGGCTAACGCTTCCCTCCGATGCCTTTATTTTGTGAACTTGGGGGATGATACTGGTCCTTTGCCTTTTCTGAATGCCAGTTTTCATCACTTCGCTTGATCTGCTAGGAACATGGCCCACTTCTTCAAGCCTTTCAATGGTTTCTTCAGTGGTATGGCTTTCTTCATCAAAAATTGTTATATCGGGCATGCTACAACGTTCCCACACTGCTTCTTTTAAGACGCGTTCCTTCTTCCTTTTGAATTGCGCGCTAGCCTTTGCAGCCTTCTGCTTCTTGGTGCTGAGGATTTTATTATTTCCTGCTTGGGGATCTCTGTTATAACCTTACGCCTTCAGGTGGGGTTACTGATTCCAAAATTTAGAGCTGAAAAGTATTCCCGCATTTTACTGGTGGGCGACCTAGAACTTAAATGTATTCCCGCATTATACTGGTGGGCGACCTAGAACTTAAATGTATTCCCGCATTATACTGGTGGGCGACCTAGAACTTAAATGCATTCCCGCATTATACTGGTGGGCGACCTAGAACTTAAATGTATTCCCGCCATTATACTGGTGGGCGACCTAGAACTTAAATGCATTCCCGCATTATACTGGTGGGCGACCTAGAACTTAAATGTATTCCCGCATTATACTGGTGGGCGACCTAGAACTTAAATGTATTCCCGCATTATACTGGTGGGCGACCTAGAACTTAAATGTATTCCCGCATTATACTGGTGGGCGACCTAGAACTTAAATGTATTCCCGCATTATACTGGTGGGCGACCTAGAACTTAAATGTATTCCCGCATTATACTGGTGGGCGACCTAGAACTTAAATGTATTCCCGCATTATACTGGTGGGTGACCTAGAACTTAAATGTATTCCCGCATTATACTGGTGGGCGACCTAGAACTTAAATGCATTCCCGCATTATACTGGTGGGCGACCTAGAACTTAAATGTATTCCCGCATTATACTGGTGGGCGACCTAGAACTTAAATGTATTCCCGCATTATACTGGTGGGCGACCTAGAACTTAAATGTATTCCCGCATTATACTGGTGGGCGACCTAGAACTTAAATGTATTCCCGCATTATACTGGTGGGCGACCTAGAACTTAAATGCATTCCCGCATTATACTGGTGGGCGACCTAGAACTTAAATGCATTCCCGCATTATACTGGTGGGCGACCTAGAACTTAAATGTATTCCCGCATTATACTGGTGGGCGACCTAGAACTTAAATGTATTCCCGCATTATACTGGTGGGCGACCTAGAACTTAAATATATTCCCGCATTATACTGGTGGGCGACCTAGAACTTAAATGCATTCCCGCATTATACTGGTGGGCGACCTAGAACTTAAATGTATTCCCGCATTATACTGGTGGGCGACCTAGAACTTAAATGCATTCCCGCATTATACTGGTGGGCGACCTAGAACTTAAATGCATTCCCGCATTATACTGGTGGGCGACCTAGAACTTAAATGTATTCCCGCATTATACTGGTGGGCGACCTAGAACTTAAATATATTCCCGCATTATACTGGTGGGCGACCTAGAACTTAAATGCATTCCCGCATTATACTGGTGGGCGACCTAGAACTTAAATGTATTCCCGCATTATACTGGTGGGCGACCTAGAACTTAAATGTATTCCCGCATTATACTGGTGGACGACCTAGAACTTAAATGTATTCCCGTATTATACTGGTGGGCTACCTAGAACTTAAATGTATTCCCGCATTATACTGGTGGGCGACCTAGAACTTAAATGTATTCTCGCATTATACTGGTGGGCGACCTAGAACTTAAATGTATTCCCGCATTATACTGGTGGGCGACCTAGAACTTAAATGTATTCCCGCATTATACTGGTGGGCGACCTAGAACTTAAATGTATTCCCGCATTATACTGGTGGGCGACCTAGAACTTAAATGTATTGAAATTGTTTCCCCGTTCTTCCGAGAAAATTTTCGACAATTGGCAGAATATTTTCTGCCCCGGTTTTTGGTGATTTCCCTGGCATTGCGTTTTGCTGCCCTTATCAATCCTTTGTTTTCCTGCAACAGACAAAAGGATTTAGTTAGTTTTAATCGTGGTGGTAGAGGGTGCCTTTCCGGCGGATGATTTTTCCTCTCTTCCCCTTTTCTTGCTCTATGTCCCCATAATTGGTTGGTGGGCAAAATTGCCTGCTGGGGGTCTCTAGCCTGCTGGGGATTGGTTTTCAATTTATCCCCTTTTCTGCTTTCTCTTTAAGCACATGCCGTGGGAGTCTGCTTTTAACTCCCGAAACCACTCCCTTTAGGAGTTTACTTCCTCCAAAACTGCCGGGCACGTTCACTGCATTGCCTGGGACCGGCCTGTAAGACTGTTTGTATTATCCTGCATTGGATGAATTCCCCTTCGGTTTTTGGTAGTAAGCTTTGAAAAATCCTTTTAAGACAAATTTTAGGAAAAGAAATAAAAGATAGAAAAGGAGAAAATCTTTCTGAACCAATATTTGGTGGGAGAAGAAACTCAGAAGAACTTATCTGGAGGACATGACTGGTTTCTGTGATCATGACGTGCACCATAGATTCCCGACCCAGTCTATTTGTATCAATCGATTTGTCCAATGGTCTGACTTGCTGGGGATGATAAATGAGTGTCCATTTCATTGCGAATGTGGTAGCTTTTGTTGATCTGTCTTGTCGCTTCATAGTGCCCTTCGAGGGGTTTTCACTAATGAGACTCTCTCTTTTCTCTCATCTCCCGGCGCCTTATGGTGCCTATGAAGGTTTTCACCAATAAGACTCTCTCATTTCATATCCCTCATCTTACATCGCCTCTCGGTGCCTGCGAAGGTTTTCACCGATGAGACTCTCTCATTTTATTTCTTTCGAGGAATCGGGGCGTTGTAGATACGACCCTCTCTTCTGGAGATTCCTTTGACTATCAATTCATTCCCAGCCTTACGATCCTCTTCTTTGCTGGCGATCGGTGTATTATTCTCGGCCTTATTTGCCTGACTTTGAATCTCTTGGACATTGATCGGGAGGTCTTTTGGACGTTGATGTTGGTTTTGGTGTGGGGTTAAAGAAAGGCTATAAAAATGAAAATAATTTGATGGATGTGCTACAACTTTTGGAATCAAACCTTTGTTGGAACTTAAAACATAACCTCTGTCCCAGTTTTCTTGCTTGGGGAATTTATTTTTTTACACTTATGTTGAGCTATGTGCGCTACGCACACTGTGCCTACTATGCTTACTATGTACATTATGTATCCTATATTCACTATGATGCACAATATGTACATTATGCATCCTATATTCATTATGATGCACACTATGACCGAGCCATGAGGCGCCTATATATCCTCTTTGAGGAATCAGGTCAAACGTAGTTCCCACGGTTTTGTATTTCTTATGATTTTTATCTTCTTTTTCTTTTCTTTCTCCTTCTTTTTTTTCATTTTCCTTTAATGATTTTTTCTCCTTTTTTTTCTTCTTCTTTCATATCTTTTCCATTAGTGATTCCAAAAGAGGGGTATGAAAGAATAACTTAAGGCTCAAAAGGGGGAAACAAGGGTTAAAAGTGTTTGGATAGAAGAAAGAACTGTCTCTGTCATGTCATTATCCAATAAGCACCAAGTACAAACAAACGAACCGATAATTGCCATAATTAAAGAAATTACGCATAATATCTCTTGACTGCATCAGAATTGATAGCCATGTCGACACATCTCCCCTCGATATCTGTCAAACACACAGCACCGTTGGACAACACTCTGGTCACAATATAAGGCCCTTGCCAATTTGGGGCGAACTTGCCTTTTGCCTCGACCTGATGCGGGAGGATCTTCTTTAACACCTGCTGCCCTACTTCAAACTTCCTGGGGTGCACCTTCTTATTATATGTTCTCGCCATTCTCTTCTGGTATAGCTGACCATGGCACACTGCTGCCAATCTTTTCTCATCTATCAAGCTCAACTGTTCCAATCGAGCTTTGACCCATTCATCATCATTAATCCCGGCTTCAGCGACAATCCGGAGGGACGAAATTTCGACCTCCGCTGGTATTACGGCCTCAGTTCCGTACACCAACAAATAAGGAGTTGTACCTATGGAAGTCCGGACAGTAGTGCGGTAACCCAACAAAGCAAAGGGTAATCTCTCGTGCCATTGTCTGGACCCTTCCACCATCTTTCGCAGTATCTTCTTGATGTTCTTATTGGCTGCTTCGACCGCTCCATTCGCCTTGGGACGATATGGGGTGGAATTGCGGTGTGTAATCTTGAATTGTTGGCATACCTCTCTCATCAGGCTGCTATTAAGATTCGCACCGTTATCCGTGATGATCACTTTTGGGATCCCAAATCTGCAGATGATATGGGAATGCACAAAATCCACCACTGCCTTTTTAGTTACTGACTTGAAGGTTTTAACCTCAACCCATTTGGTGAAGTAATCAATGGTCACTAGAATGAATCTATGGCCGTTGGATGCTGCTGGTTCGATAGGTCCAATGACATCCATGCCCCATGCTACAAACGGCCAGGGTGCTGACATCGTATGTAACTCTGTTGGCGGAGAATGAATCAGATCTCCATGTATCTGGCACTGATGGCATTTCCTCACGAAAGTGATACAGTCGTGTTCCATGGTGAGCCAATAACACCCTGTTCGAAGGATCTTTCTTGCCAATACATATCCGCTCATGTGTGGCCCACAAACTCCAGCATGTACCTCTGCCATAACCGTCGTTGCTTGACTGGCATCTATGCATCTCAACAATCCCAAATCCGGGGTTCTTTTGTACAATACTCCTCCGCTGAGGAAGAAACCATTCGACAAATGCCGAAGGGCTCTTTTTTGGTCTCTAGAGGCATGTTCTGGATATATCCCCCATTCTGAGGTATTCCTTGATATCATGAAACCAGGGTTCGCCATCTACTTCTTCTTCTATGGCATTGCAGTAGGCGTGCTGATCACGGACCTGGATGTGCAGAGGATCAACATACATTTTGTCAGGGTGGTGCAGCATCGATGCTAAGGTGGCCAAGGCATCCGCAACCTCATTGTGAACTCTCGGGATATATTTGAACTTCACCGATCGAAATCGCTTGCTCAGATCATGCAAGCATTGTCGATATGGTATGAGCTTTAGATCTCGTGTTTCCCATTCACCCTGAATCTGATGCACCATGAGGTCTGAGTCTCCCAAGACTAAGACGTCTTGGACATCCATGTCCGCAGCCAAGTGCAGACCCAGAATGCAAGCCTCATACTCGGCCATATTGTTGGTGCAATAGAAGCGTAGTTGAGCCGTAACAGGATAATGGCGTCCTGTTTCAGAAATGAGTACTGCTCCTATTCCAACCCCTTTCGCATTTGCAGCTCCATCGAAGAAAAGCTTCCAACCCGGTTCCTCAGGTAATTCCAACTCATTTGTATGCATTACCTCTTCGTCAGGAAAATACATTCTTAAGGGCTCATATTTTTTATCAACGGGATTCTCTGCCAAATGGTCTGCCAGCGCTTGGGCTTTCATGGTTGTCCTCGTTACATAGACGATATCAAACTCTGTGAGCAGAATTTGCCATTTTGCCAACCTTCCCGTGGGCATAGGTTTCTGAAAGATATATTTCAATGGGTCCAAACGGGATATGAGATAAGTAGTATATGAAAACAGGTAGTGCTTCAACTTCTGAGCTACCCAAGTTAGGGCGCAACATGTTTTCTCGAGTTGAGTGTACTTGACCTCATGTACTGTGAATTTCTTGCTAAGATAGTAGATGGCCTGCTCCTTCCTTCCTGTGTCATCATGTTGCCCCAGTACACAACCAAATGAATTTTCCAAGACCGTCAGGTAAAGGATTAGGGGTTTCCCGGGCTTAGGCGGGACCAATACGGGTGGATTAGACAGATACCCTTTGATTTGGTCGAAGGCCTCCTGACACTCTGCCGTCCAACCTACCGCAACATCCTTTCTCAGCAGCCGGAATATGGGCTCACAAGTTGCGGTGAGTTGAGCGATGAACCTGCTGATGTAATTGAGTCTACCCAGCAAACTCATTACCTCTGTTTTGTTCCTTGGCGGTGGCAAATCTCGGATGGATTCAATTTTGGACGGGTCTAACTCAATCCCCCGTCGACTGACGATGAATCCTAGCAACTTTCCTGATGGAACCCCGAATGCGCATTTGGCCGGGTTAAGCTTGATATCATACCTCCGGAGTCTTTGGAAAAATCTCCTTAGGTCTGCTACATGGTCCTCCTGACGCCAAGATTTGATGATCACATCATCGACGTACACCTCGATTTCTTTGTGTATCATGTCATGAAACACAACAGTCATTGCTCGCATGTACGTTGCCCCGGCGTTCTTTAACCTGAATGGCATTACCCGATAGCAATTGGTTCCCCATGGCGTAATAAACGCTGTCTTTTCCGCATCCTCCTCGTCCATTAGGATCTGATGATAACCCGCATAGCAATCTACAAAGGATCCGATCTCGCGCCCAGCGCAATTATCGATCAAGATATGGATGTTGGGCAATGGAAAATTGTCCTTGGGACTTGCTTTGTTGAGGTTGCGGTAGTCGACGCACACCCTGATTTTTCCATCCTTCTTTGGGACTGGTACCACATTGGCCAACCACTCGGGATATCGAGTGACCCGAATGACCTTCGCTTGCAACTGCTTAATCACTTCTTCTTTGATCTTTACACTCATTTCTGTTTTAAATTTCCTTAGTTTTTGCTTGACCGGAGGGTATGCCGAGTCAGTGGGCAATTTGTGAACCACTAAATTGGTGCTTAATCCAGGCATATCATCATATGACCATGCAAAAACATCTTTGAATTCCACGAGGGTTTTGACCAATTCTTCCCTGACATTCGGCTCAATGTGGATGCTGATTTTGGTTTCTTGGACGTTATCAGCGTCTCCTAGATTTACAGCCTCAGTGTCATTTAGGTTAGGCTTGGGTTTTTCAATTGGCATAGTTCTCGGTTTATCTCTTCGAAGGCTTCACCTTCATCGCATTCAGATTCGTCATCACAAACGACCTCTTGCATCATTGAGTCAGATTCAGATTGATTTATTAGACTAGGTCGAAGATCCGCTGTGCATGCCATGTCATTAGAACCAGTAAAAAGAGAACTGTTCAGAAAGAAAAAGAACAAAACAAAATTAAAATGGGACAAAAGAAGAGAACTTTATTAAACTTGCGGGATAAAAGGGTTCACACTTTTACAAAAACGAAAGTAAAATTTGGATTACACCCTGGAATAATCCGAACAAAACAAAACAAACAAAACATAAATCAAAGCCTACTACCAAGACTCCCCTCGGACAGGAAGAGGAGTAACTGTCCAATTGTTGGTTTTGGCCTCAGGCCCCACAAACTGTATCTCTGCTCTGCTGGAACCTTCTCCAGCTTCTACCATACTGACATCAGCGAATAGCCGCTCGAAACTCTGATTCAGGTCCCCATCCATACCAATCAATGGTCCTAGAATCTTTGGGACCGGTGGCCTTTTGGCGCTTGCTCTGACAAAAGATCTTGAGAGACGTGGCATGGGTTTGGGAAGATACCAGACTTTCTTCTTCATTTTCCGCGCTTGCTTTACATCTGCTGCGGTTGGTTTGAACCCCAATCCAAAAGTTTCTAGATTTTTAGGCAGGGAGACAGGTTGGACAATCCCCTGAAGCTCGACTCCCAGGCCCTTTCCCGGCACAAATCCATTACCCAGCATTTCCGAGACCATCATGACTGTCGCGGCGGCTACCCTAGGGTGCGGGATGATTTCTCCTTCAGAAATTTTGTTTGCCGACACTGTATCGAAAATCTGGTAGACCCAAGGACCTTTGTCATCATAGGTCTCTATGAAGGGCACAATGGCGCCACCCATGGTGCATGCCGTGTCCTCGCCGTGTAGTACGACCTCCTGCCTATCCCACTCGAACTTCACCATCTGATGTAGGGTGGAGGGCACTGCTTTGGCTGCATGAATCCATGGTCGTCCTAACAGAAGGTTATAAGATACTGTGGCATCTAATACCTGGAACTCCATGGTGAACAGGACAGGACCGATGGTCAATTCAAGTACAACATCCCCTACAGTAGCTGTTCCATTTCCGTCAAATCCTCGGACACAAATTCTATTCTTGTGGATTCTTCCGTGGTCGATCTTTAACTGGTTCAGGGTGGATAATGGACAAATATTGGCACTTGACCCGTTATCCACTAGTACTCGAGTTACCACCGAGTCTTCACATTTGACAGCTAGGTACAAAGCTTTATTATGCTCCGTACATTCCATTGGCAGGTCATCATCTGAGAACGTTACCCTGTTCACTTCGAAAATCTTGTTGGCAATGGTTTCCAGGTGGTTTACAGAAATCTCGTTGGGTACATGAGCTTCGTTCAGTATTTTCATCAGGGCCCGGCGATGTTCCTCAGAATGGATCAGTAATGATAGCAGCGAGATCTGTGCTGGTGTTTTCCTCAGCTGTTCGACCACGGAGTAGTCCTGCACTTTCATCTTCCTCAAGAACTCCTCAGCCTCTTCTTCGGACACAGGTTTCTTGGTTGTAGCGGGGTTGGTTCTTCTTAGCTCCACCGGAGCAAAACACCGACCTGATCGAGTCAGTCCTTGCGCTTCACAACTAACTTCCTCCACTTGTTTTCCTTTGTACATCACCACTGCCCTCTCGTATTTCCAAGGCACAGCCTTACTATCAACCATCGGCAACTGAACTGCGGGCTTTATTGTGACCAGTTCCCTGTATACCCCTTTTAACACAACTGCAGGTGTGGGCGGAGTCCCTGATATTACCAACTTGTTTGGCTCGGGTTTGCTTGTTATGGCGGACGGTCTCTTCCCCAATATCACTACCGGCTTGACGCCTTCTCCCTGGGACTGTACCCCTGTTCCTCCACTGGTCGGTCCTTCTTTCGGAGCGGCCTGGATCATCATCACTGTTTGTGAGGGTTTTCTCAATTCTCCTCCCTCATACACCAACTCAATCATGTGAGTCTCGTGGTGCGCTGACAATGGGTTATGGTTGATGTTAGGAGCTTCCGGTGTGTGGACCTCGATCTTATTGGTATCAATAAGATCCTGTATAGCATGCCTCAATTTCCAACACTTTTCGGTATCATGCCCCAACATCCCTGAGCAGTACTCACAACTTATTGATCGGTCCAAATTCTGGGGTGGGGGATTTGGTTCTCGAGTCTGGACAGGACTAACCAAACCCAATTGCCTCAACTTGTGGAACAAAGCGGTGTAGGTTTCTCCTAACTCCGTGAAAGTTCTCTGTTTCCGCAACCTGTCATTCCTAGCATCTGGATTTCCCCGAAAGCCTGCCCCTGGAGGGTTTCTATACGCCCTTGGTGGAGGGTAGGTGTTTTGTGGTGGCGTATATATGTTCTGGGGAACCGGCGCGCGCCATTGCGGGCGAACCGGAGGCTGAGTGTATGTTTGGGCCTGGTGTACGGAACAATGTGGTTCTCGAGGTGGATAGAAATTTTGTGGTGGGTTGTATGGGTAGTTTGACCTGTGAGGTCTGGGTTGGTTGTAGTGTGGCCTGCCAGCCCTGGACCAACTGCCTGCCTCGATCGTGGCAACCTCTTCTTTCTTTCTTCTCAGCGCACCTCCCGTGCCGCTTTGAATAGCCTGGGTTGTGGCCTTGAGTGCTGAATAGTTTAAGATTTTGTCAGACCTCAGTCCCTCTTCTATCATGACCCCTATCTTGACCACCTCGTTGAAAGATTTTCCAACTGTTGTCACCAAGTGACCAAAATAGGTTGGATCCAATGTTTGCAAGAAATAGTCCACCATCTCTCCCTCTCTCATGGGAGGATCGACTCTAGCTGCTTGTTCTCTCCAACGGAATCCGAACTCGCGAAAGCTTTCCCCTGGTTTCTTCCCAGTTCTTAATAATGTGAGACGGTCAGGGACTATCTCGAGATTGTACTGGAAATGACCTGCGAAAGCCTGCGCCAGATCATCCCAAGTATACCACCTACTGGAATCCTGCCTGGTATACCATTCTAGTGCAGATCCGCTCAGACTTTGGCCGAAATAAGCTATCAGCATCTCATCCTTGCCGCCTACCCCTCTCATTTTGCTACAGAATCCCCGCAAATGTGCCATGGGATCACCGTGCCCTTCATATAAATCAAACTTAGGCATCTTGAACCCAGCCGGGAGTTGGACATCTGGGAAAGGGCACAGATCTTTGTATGCTACGCTGACTTGGTTGCTCAGTCCGTGCAATTTCCCGAAGGACTACTCCAGGCTTTTGAACTTTCTCAATACTTCTTCCTGTTCAGGGGCCTTAGCCGGCTTTTCAATCTCTGCCGGCACTTCCAAATATGGATTGTAAGCTTGTGGCTCGGGTGCATGGAATGTAGGCTCAGAGGGATAGTATTGTGTATCGTGAGCCTGAAACAATGGCTCACTGGTCTTTCTTTGCAAAGGGGCTGATGTTGGTCCCACAAAAATGGGAATATTGGGCGTTGGGAGAGGTTGATGGGGTGGTGGAGCTTGGGAATCATGAGGGCTTCTTTCTTGATGATAAAGGGGATTTGGGCGGCTTGTGGAAGGGCCGGAGTGAGGGTATTCTGGCATGTGTCCCAGTGTTTCAGGGCTCTTTTGTGTTTTGGCTATGGCTAGCTGCATTGCATTCATCTCTAGTCCCATCCTTTCAATCTTTTCCATCGCTTCTTTTAACAACTGGCTCATCGACCTTTCTTCCTCATTGCTATTCTCTGAAGTAGTCATGCTTGTTGCTACCGGTCCTTTGGATCTGGTTTGGTATGAGTGTGTTGCCAGAGTTCTTTTAACAACTAACTTGTCTGGTAGACAACAACAAACTTTGTTAGCGTTAGAGTTTAACAGATTTGATCATAACACATAGAGGATGCAATGCTTCTAGGCAGTTAACCGTTTCTACATGCTTTGCTTCAAACAACATGCGTCATCCCGGAGTACTTTGGGAAACCCTGTGTTTTATTTTGTATTTTTATTTTTATTTATTAAAAGCGGTCGAATCTTATGGGGATTGCCTACGTATCACGTCCCCGCGTGAATCAGACCAGGCGTAGTTCTGCCTTAAAGTAAAGAAACACAAAATTCTTGTGAAATCGTTAAATTCATTCTCAAAATTTTGCTATTACAAATTACTTCAAGCAAGGAATAGCAATAGTACAGACTCCACAGTTCTTAACCCGTTTTGACTAAAAGAAAAGAAAACAACATATGGAAAAGCAACAAAGCCAAATAAACAAGACTCAACCAAAGATTAATTTTCCAACTTAGGGGCCCGCGAGGCATCATTCGGCCTTTCCGCGGCCCTTGGTGTGAGGTCCCTCTGCAGGCTTTTCAACTCATTCATGATTCGGTGGACGCAACCCATGATGGAAACAAGGAGGGTCTTCCGAGGCATTTGCTCGCATGCCAGGCATCTCATGTAGATGTAATGCCCAATCTCGTCGATCCTTCCTCGAATGTTGTCCCTTTCTGTGAACAACTGCCTTATCTGTCGGTTCTTCAATCCTAGTGTTTGCGCATTGTTGGCAAGTTGATCCTGGAACATCTCCATTTGTCTTTCCATTCTGGTCATTGCATCGTAACATCGCCTTCTATCGGCTTGGGCATCTCGTGTTTGCTTGAAGATCCTCTCTTGAAGAGTGGAATTCGTTTCCCTTAATGTCCCGATACTCAGTTCATAATCCCTTATGACTTGTTGCAGGCGCTGCCTCCGGGCCATTGTACCCTTTGCCCACTTGGTCCGCAATCTTGCTGTGCTAGCCTTGGCTCTTTCCAAATCTTCCTGGCATTCCGCAACCTGATCCTTTAACCCCGCTATCAATCTTTTATCCGCCCGGCTTCTCAGCTGGTTATCAGCCTCCTTTTTCATCCTCCGGATCTGAGCTTTGAGGATCTCGCCTTCTCTGATTAATCTGTTCTTTTCTCCCTTGTGGGCAGCAGACTGTAATTGGCATTCAAACCTCATATCCTGAACTTGTTGCTTCAGTTTGCCTGTTTCGGCAAGATATTCCCGCTCTTTGGCCAACCAGCCCCACTGCTCTTGTGAAGATTTGGCAAATTCTTGCAGGTGAGGTCTTTTGGTCGGCCTTCCAGATGATGTCTCCCCTTTGTACCAGGCCTGATACCCGGGCGAAACTTCCCCTTTTGCCCGATTCATTACACAAGTATTTGCTTCTAAGTATTGACATTGGCTCCAAATTTGGCGAACCCTTGCTTCAGGAAACTGGCCGTCGGGACTGATCTCAATCACCTGGGTGCTTAGATCCTCGTCTTTCGGCACTATCTGACACCTCCCAAGTTGCCTTAAAACCCGATGCGGCGCGTATGGTTGAATGCTCCTTAAGTCCCATTAAGAGAAAATGGGGCCTGGCTGCTGGCATGTATATGACTTCGTCGATCGGTAACCATCCTAGCGCCCACTGTATTTGACTGGCGTCGAGGGTACGGAAATATGAGGTCCATGCTGTGACTCCTTCCGGTAGGTAGGTCTCATTAACTCTGGTATAGAACTCCTCTATGCAGGTCTTTTCAGCGGATCCATGGCTCAGAAACTGGGCTCGGTGACATAGGTGTTCGGTCATCCACATTTGCAACAACAAATTGCAACCCTCGAAAAAGCTTCCTCCGGCTTTGCAAGACGTGAGAGCCCGGAACATATCAGATACTATCATGGGCGCCAACGTACTATCTCTCTGTGTGAGCAACGTACTGACGACCCCTGCTATCTTTATGTCAATATTCCCGTCTTTTCTTGGGAATACTAAGAGTCCTAAGAAAGTTATCATGAAAGCAATCCGTCTATGTTCTTCCCACTTTTGACGATTACTTTTGCTGCACAACTGGTTTTCTGGCTTGTCGAATCCTCCTATGTGACCATATCTTTGATATATGAAACTCATGCTGCAAAAACCTTTTGCCAAGTCAGGGTTATGAATTGTTCTGACTATCTTTAAGGAGTCCAGAAACCGGTGTATTGCTACAGCTCTTGGAGCAATCAGATATTTGTGCCTCAAAGGAGTCTCAGCGCTGCCGATATACCCTGCTATTTCTTCTAAAGTTGGGGTAAGTTCAAAGTCCGAGAAATGGAAGACATTGTGCGCAGGATCCCAGTGGGGGACTAGTGCCCTTATGATATCTCCCCGTGGCCTGATATCCAACAAACTCGTGAGGCCTTTCAGATACTTCTTGATTTCGTCATGCCCTTCTTTGCCTAAATCATTCCACCAGAGCCGCAATTGGAGGGGGATTTTATTCATGATTGAAAAGGGTTCATTTGGAGTCGTGCTCATTCTGCACATTTATTAATAAGATTTTAACAAACGAAACTTATTCTGATAAAAACAAAAATATATGCGATTTTTCTCAAAAGGATTTCTGAACACGACCTCTCAGCACTTCATGAACGAAGATTTTTAAGGTTGTGTGAGAAAAAATGAGGTGGCCGTCTGTACCAAGGCAGCCTTCCGGAGTTCCTTTCGGGAACATTTGGCTATTTTTGACATAAGCGGCATCACCCGGACTTGTTTATGACTCTTTTATCATTTTTCAAAAATAGAAAATTCAACATTGCAAACACGGCCTTTCAATGCTTCGGGGACGAAGATTTTTAAGGTTATGTGGGTCGACTGGACCAAGTCTTAAAAATGACCCAAAGGTGGCTGTTTATGCAAAGTCAGCCTTCCGGCGTCCCTTTCGGGAACATTCGGCTATGTCTTGATAAAACAGCGGCACCCGACTTCTTTATGACAATTAAAATTTGACATATTTGTTTTTGCTATTTTTTTTGTAAAAAGGGGGAAGTTACATCGCTAGACTTATTTACGACAAAATTAAAAATCTTTGACATGTTTTTTTTTTGTTTTTTTTATTTGTTTTTGGCTTTTTAGCAAAAGGTGGGGTTGGATCCGATGAGGGTTGCCTTTGTATCTCACATCCGGTGTCAAACCCGCGTAGTTCGGGTAATCAAGAATAAGTAGATGAACTAACTTTTTTTCTGAATTTGTGAAAGAACTACTTTAAAAGAAGAAAAGAAGTATATTTTTTTTTTTGATTGATTTTCTTTTTTAAAAAAAAAACACTTCTAAGATATATTTTTTGAATTTTCATTTGCATTTTTTATTCTAAAGAAAAGAAGAATATATTTTTTGGAATTTTACCTTTAATAAAAGAAATGCTTCTAAAAATGTTTTTTTTTTGAATTTCGAATTTTCTTTTCAATTTTGAAAGAAGAATCAAAATATTTTCGGATTTTTTCTTCTTATTATACACATTTTTTTTATTTTTTTAAAAAAAAAAAATAATTAAAGGACTTTCTAAAGAAGTTAATAATGGAAAATATTTTTGGATTTCTTTTTTGTTTTTTAAAATTGGGAGTCTAAAAACTTTTCTAAGCTTTTTGGCAAGACAAATATTTTTGCAACAAATAAAGACATATATATTTTTTGGAAATAAAAATTTTGGATATATATATATATATATTTGTGACAAATAATGAAAGACTCTTTTTATTATTATTATTTTTTGAATTTTCATAAAAAAAACCATTTTAAAATAAGACTCTTTTTTTTAATTTTTATTTTTATAACAAGACAAACTATATATATCTATATTTTTCTGAAAAACAAAACAGAACAACGATTTTTCTATTTTTCCTTTGCTTTTAATAAAACAAACTAATAAGACGTTTTTTTTTATTTTCTCAAAATTTCGGCAGAGTTTTGACAGTATTTGGGTATTGGTTTTTTTTCAAAAATAAACAATCAATTCCTTAACCGTTATTTCCCCTTTTTTCAATTTTACAAAATTCATAATATTCAAACACCGGTCAGCATGCGGGTACGAAAATAAATGCACGGAAAACAAATAGGATGCATCAGGATGGCCTTTTCATATTAGGTCGCTAGTCCTAGACGGACCCAACCCTTGTATTGAGTCCCTTGAGTCAAATGCAACGTGATGCAAATAAGCGTTCCTACTAGGGATCCGGCATGAAGTCACGTTATTCTATGTTCAAAAACCTGGGTCGGTGTTCTAGACGGTGTACCCGAGTGGACAACTCGAGCTGAGGAAGGAGCTCCTTTCCGGGAACCAAAAGGCCAGCCGACTTAGAAACTTTCCGAGCCTCTTTTATTCAGGGTATGACACTAACAGAATAGGGAGTCTCAACCAGTAAGCACATCCCCGGAGGTAAGAAGAGAAAGGTTTCGGCACAATTTATATACAGTTCAAATAATATCAAAGCGGTAAAAGCAGCATTTAGCACATTAGGCTCAAACATGTAAAAATCAGATAATAAATAAAGCCAAATAATAACAATTATTCTAAGCTCGAATTCTTAACCCTGAACCAGTGGTTCTGAGTTTGATCCCCAGCAGAGTCACCAGAGCTGTCACACCTCCTTTTTCCGCACCCGAGGGGCGCAGGGGGAGTTTTTTCCAATTAAAGGACAATCGAAACGGGATTGGTTTAATTATTTCAGAGTCGCCACTTGGGAGATTTAGGGTGTCCCAAGTCACCAATTTTAATCCCGAATCGAGGAAAAGAATGACTCCATACTACAGTCTGCGTACCAGAAATCCGGATAAGGAATTCTGTTAACCCGGGAGAAGGTGTTAGGCATTCCCGAGTTCCGTGGTTCTAGCACGGTCGCTCAACTGTTATATTCGGCTTGATTATCTGATTTTATACAAATATGAACTTATGTGCAAATTTTATCTTTTAACCGCTTTATTATTATTGTTTTTAAAAGAAATATGAACATCGCTTAAAACACGTCTTTGGACTGCGTTACATGAAATGCACCCACAATCCGGAACACGTTTTATTTGATGTTTTGGGATTTGGATTCGGGTCACATGAAATGCACACCCAGGCTTAAGAAAGTAAAATATTAAACACGCGCCTAAAGAGACTATCGCGTTATTATTTTGGGGAAGACCGTGAAATTCGCTAAACGGTCCTTCCGAATTCTAATTAAACCATACATTTTGTGAGGGCCCCGCAATCTATACGTTTTTGTTTGTCGAGGCTCGTCTCGTTCTATTTTTAAAAGGAATTTGCGACGTCATGCACATGCATCTCGAGCCACGTCACAATCTATGTGCCCGTGATTAGAAATACATTTCGAATCTGCCGAGAATTGGATTTGGGTCACATAAATGCGCACCCGAATTTAAGAAGGTGAAATTATTAAATACGCGCTTAAAGAGGATATCGCGTTATTATTCCGGGAGGTCGTGAGATTTGCTAAACGACCCACCTTAGGGACTGAGTGCTTCAATATATATATACATTTAACGAGGGCCCCGCAACTTGTGCGTTTTTTTCTTTATTTTTGTCGAGGCTCATCTCGTCCTTATTTTAAAAGGATATCCTATAGCAACTACGTTTCTTGTCGCGTTTGTCTCTACTAATTGAAAGCAGTAGATAGCCCTAGTTAATTACATGCTTGCAGGCTTATTTATAGCAGGATTCAAAATGCTTTTACAGAATAATAAAAAACGTGATTACGCCCATGGACAACTAATCGAACATTATGGGCCCAAACCCAACTCATGCGAGATGGGCCAGACTTGGGCCACTGTTTACCCGATACGGGCCTGCTTGGTCTGTTTCGATCTGGGCTCGACCTTCATGAGGTTGAGGCCCTGAACTGGTTCTTTGTTCTAAAATTGAGTTTATCAATTTATATGCGACAATTTGACAGAAGGGAAAGAACTTAACTAGTAGTGGATAGTTTTCATACTTGGCCTACATTAGAGAATATACTACACAATCAAACTAAGTCTAAGATACAACTTATTGCAATGGGAATATTTTCATCTAACAGCATACATATATGAACTAGCATTCACTAACCTACATTGATATACTAAGCATGCAGGCTACTTCTATTGCCCAAACGAAAATGTAACTATTATATACTACATGACATTTAATACAACAGTCCATGTATATATAAAAAACAATCTGCAGGTCTTCTCTTTGGCATTCATGCTCAAACTTTCAAGTTACATTGGTGGTATTAATCGTGTACCTGGTAAGGAAAGGAAAGGAAGAAGGAGAGTAATCAGTTGAGTAGTATGCAACAAGCAACAGCAGCAACAACCAAACAACAACAACACAGCAGCAAACCAACAACCACAAATGTTCTCCACAGTCCACAGACAAACAGCAACAGTTTCCAGAACAAAGAAAACCAACAGATGGTCGAGTCCCAAACAAACAATCCCAGAAAAGAGTAGTGAAGCAACAGAAATAACAGAGTATTCAATGCAGCAACACCAGCAGTTCGACAATCACAAGCAGCTCCACCAGGGCATACAAACAGAACTTGGCCAAGACAGCTTGACCAATATGAATTCTTCTGTAGTTTTCAGACAGTGTTTGGTTACAGTGTTTCTGGAAATTTCCTTATATTTTCAGTTTTCTTCAACTCACAAAACCTCTCCTAAGACTTAAATTTTTTCTAGCCCCTTTTAAGTTCAGCTTCCCGGATTCTGCCAATTTGCAGACTGCCCATACCTATTAAATCCCATGCCTAAGCATCTTTTTGATGCCAGCCATTTGTTCCCCACGCCTGGATCATGCTTTAATCAAGAGTTATGGGCTCATTTAAGTATTCATTTTAAACCCCATACTCTTGTGTCTTGTTCCCTATTGGCATTAGTTTAATCCTACATTAGTACCCTACTTGTCAGCTCATTTAAACTAAGTTTTTTTTGTTCTTTTCAAACCCCAGACTACCCCTGTTAAACTCTAATTATTACTGCCCCAACCCATTGTAGCATCAGGGTATTTTGAATTTCTAAAGGTTCCAATCCAGAACTGCCCATGGGCTGAACCTTTCAGTCGTTTTGTAATGCAAACAAACCCATTTCAAACAATGTCGGGCATTCAGTCAGTGACATGGTTCATTTAGTCATGTGAAATTATTAGCTCATTTGATCCATTAGTTATAGAGAACTAATTGACGATGTTTATCGAGTCGACTATACTAATTATAACAGGTAACAATCAGTCGTTCATATAAACAAATACATACAGGGACCTAAAGGGCATCGGACAACTTTTGTTCAATTACTGGGAGCCTATATGAATTAACTCATTTGACGAATAATCTAATTGACGATCATGTATACCACAGAATATATTCAGAACACACAGAAAATCAACTAACCAAATAAAAAAGCCTTTGGCAGAGATGGAAGAAATTCGAATGAAAAATACCAAAATAACAAACAAACACAACGAAACATGCTGACAACTTAATTAGAACTAAAACAAAGAGAAAGGAAAACTTACCGAAAAAGTTTGAAATCAAAATGACCCAAATCTGACTCAACTTTGAACCCTTGAGGCCGAACAAACTTTAATCAGGGTGTTCTCACATGAGAACACCTTGATTAAGGTCTATTAGACCTCAAACCCCTGTCAAGACCGGCCGGATTTCCCAGGTTCATATGTTCTAGGGTCTGGATTTTCAGATCTGGTTTTTAGAAGTTGTGGGTAGATTCAGACCAAACCACACCTGGTTTGGTCACGAGGGGGGTCAGGGGAGTGTCCGGTATGAAGATGGTGAGGTTTGGTATAGATCGAGTTTTGTCTCGAATCTTCAAATCCAGATTCGAGACGATGGGAGGTGATTCGAGGTACACGGTTAGTGGATTCGTGCTCAGGGTGGTTGGATGTTTCAGGGGTGTGAAGGGGGTGGTCACCGGTGTTCGTGCCGCCGGGTTCTGGTGAATGGGATATCAGGGCGACTACTAGGGTTTGGGGGTTCAAAGCTTGGGGAAGGAGACGAGTGAAGGGGGGGTTCGGATAGGGGGTGTGGGGTGTGATAGAGGGTTTATATACGGAGTAGGGGTTTGGATCTGAGCCGTTAGATAAGATGATCTCAACGGCTTGGATCTGATGGTGAGGGGTGAGACGCGGTCGTTTGATATTAAAACGGGGTCGTTTGGGTTTAAGTGGTGGGTTGGGTTGGACCGGCTAAACAGGTCGGGTTACAGGTGCTGAGGTGGACCGTTGGATTAGTGTGGTTGAACGGCTCAGATCAGATGCCTTATACGACGCCGTTTTGGGAAGAGCCTGGGCAGGCCTGATTTGGACTAGACTTGAGTGCTTGGTTTGGGCCTGTTTTTTGTTTCATTTTTGGGCCCAAACCGATTTTCAACTCTTTTCTTTTTGTTTTCTAATTTTAAAAAATAAAAAATAACAAATAAATAATAAAACAAATGAAATTAAAACAACAACAATGTAGCACTTCAACATAATTATCACACCAAATTAAAATGTTTAAGTAAGTTAAATCACAACCTAGAACGGACGATGCACATATATATTTTTTGCATTTTTCTTTTAATGACACATATTTTTTTTTTGTATTTTGTTTGATAATGATTAAATGCGAAATGGATAGACCCACAAACAACACATGTCACGGAAAAATCGAAAAATTGTACAGCGAAGTCATTTGTCCCTATTTTTATTTTCTTTGGGAGTGATCGTCCGTGAAGCAAAAATCACGTGCTTACACTTGGTAATATGATTTAGTTTTACACTCACATCTGTTCCCAACCACCAAACTGGGGCAGAAAAAATTTTCTTTGTTTTTGTCTATTTTGTTGAAGTCAGGAGCCCACCTGAAGAGCAGGGAATACATTTCAAGTCAGCAGTCAGGAGCCCGCCTGGAGAACAAGGGAGTATAACTCAAGTTTTAGCTTTCAAGTTCCCGCCTGGAGAGTAGGGAATACATTTCAAGTCAGTAGTCAGGAGCCCGCCTGGAGAGCAGGGAATACATTTCAAGTCAGCAATCAGGAGCCCACCTGGAGAACAAGGGAGTATAACTCAAGTTTTAGCTTTCAAGTTCTTATTGATATTTGGTAATGTGGTTCGTTTTACACTTACATATGTGTCCAGATACCCAAACTGGGGCAGAAAATTTTTCTTTGTTTTGTCTATTTTGTTGAAGTCAGGCGCCCTCCTGGAAAGCAAGGGAATACAATTCAAGTTCATGCAATCAGGCGCCCACCTAGAGAGCAGGGAATACATTTCAAGTTCAGCAATCAGGAGCCCGCCTGGAGAGCAGGGAATACATTCAAGTTCAGCAGTCAAGTGTCATCTTGGAGAAAAGAAAAATATATCTCAAAGTGTAGTTGGCAGTCAGGCATTCACCTGGAGAAATGGAAAGCATCTCATATTACAATTAAAGGAGGCAACAAAAGGATTCCACCGGGAGAATACAAGTTAACAAGGCAACAAGAACTGCAAGAGCAAGTTTGAAGATAGATAGGATTTTGTAATGCATAAATCATAATCTAGTCTAGCTTCGTTTTATTTTATCATGGTTTAATAAGGGGATGCAGTAAGTAGTAGCAGCAAGCAGCAACAACAGTAAAACCACAGTTTCATGGTAGTCCCAGCTACTAAAACTTCCTGAACTACACTGACCTGATTCCTTTTCAGCCAAGGATATGTAGGCAACTTCAGAAGCAGAGTGCGGTCAACTCTTTCAAAAGTGCTTCCCACGAAGTATTCAAACGGGCAAAAATCGCTCGTATCCGCTCACTTTATCTTTACACGAAAACTCTTCGTATTTCCGAGCAAAGAGGGGCAGCTGTGAGCATGTGATTTTTGCCCTACATGAATTACTCCCATAAATTCAAAACAAAATAATTTCTTTTCATTATTTGCAATTTTTGTGAATTTTGTGGCATTTTCTGATAATTATTTGCATTTGTCTGTGTATTTTTATATTTGTTTAATTAATGAAAAATAAAAAATATCACGCATTGAATTTAGGGTTTAATTTTATATTGTTTAGATTAATTATTAAATTAGTTTGTTTTATAAAATATGAAAATCACAAAAAAAGTAGTTCATTTTTGCATTTTTACTCTTTAATTTTGAATTTTATGATTTTCTTTAAATTTAGGATTTAATTAATTGTTGCAAATACTATGATGAGTGATTAATTTAATTGGGTAGATTAATTTAGTTTAAAAAATTAATTTAGGATTTTATTTTTAAGAAAAGATTTGAAATTGAAAAAAGAAAAAGAATTGAAATAAAAGGAAAACCCGATTTTTCAGCTGTTACAATTGAGTTTGTCCCAGGCCCAAGTGTTAAACACCCCTCAACCCAGCCCAATACCCATCCCCTAACCCGATCCGCCCCACTCTAAAGCCAAACAACGTTGTTTCATTAGGCTTGATCTGAGTCGTTGATAGTTCCTAATCCAACAGATCAGAACTGATTCCCCCCTGTATATAACTGTCCTAAATGAGCTTACCCCCCCCATCGTCTCTCTTACCCTTCCGCTTTAGAGGTCAGGTGTAACCCTAATCTGCCGCCCCTATTTCCCCACCGTCTCATCCCGGCGGCGCCGGCCCAAACCGCCTCAAAATCACACCACAGAACCACCCTGACCCCCTCTTCCCAAATCCCGGGTAAATTCCCCTCGAATGTTGCCCGAGCTTCTCGAATCTTGAATCAGAGCTTGACCCTAAAAATTCCAAATTTTTCAATTCGGGGTTTCCTTAAAGTTTTAGGTTCATTCTGATGGTATCCGTGTGTTTCGATAAAAAAAACACGGTTAGTCTCAAATTGAGCGAAGAATCTGAAGGTTCAAAGATCCATCACCACCTTTTACAGTCCGAGGCACGTTTAGGTATTTCCATTTTTTTTGTTATTTGTTCTCCAGTTTTACTCCGTTTGTTTTTCTTCTTCTACTTCAGTCTCTTCTTCTGAACTCCTTTCCATTCTGTTTAGTTCCTGAACGTTAGTTTTTGTGATGCATGTTAGTTTTAAGAAAATCTTTTTCTTTAATCAGTACAATTAATCTGTTAATTAGATTAGTTCCGATTTGTTAATTTTAGTTCATCATTTGGGTTTGGAAATTGTTCGAATTGCTTTTGTTCTTTTTTTGCCTCAGATAATTTGGTTTTGATTTGGGCCTGGGGTTTGTAACTTTAGGTTTCAGGCTCGTTGGGTTGGATTGGGCTTTGAATTAACTCAACCCAGGGTCAACTTGACCTGTATTTGGTTGGAGGGGTAATTTTCAGGGTCATATGGGGTAGTCTAGAAAATTGGCCTAGGGAATCTCATGGTAACTGAATAGGGAAGCTTCTAGGAAGCTGGGGTGGGGGGCTATTTTTGATTCTGAAAATTAAACTAAGGGCACCTAGGCTAAAATGAAAACTTCAGAAGGGGCCAAGTGCAAACTTGATTTTCTTTAAGCTACCCTAATGGCATGCCTATAAAGGCATCCTGACTTGACACTCAAGTCAAGGGAATTCAGAGATAACAAATCCAGAAGAAAAAAAACATCTGAAAATTTCAATGAAATCACTGTTTCATTGAACTTCTCCTGTGATTTTTGAAGTTTTCAATTTCTGAAACAATTTCTGATTCATCTGGGGTGGAAATGGATTGAATCTAGGTTTGTAAAGGTTTGGTTTGAAGGTTGCTGGGTGATTGTTCGATTGAACTATTTTTTTAGACTGTTGCATATCTTGTTTCTGGTTTGAAATTGGTTTTACTGGATATTTCCTACTGCTGACGTTCTGGTTCTGTTGTTGCCTACTGTTCCCTCACCTCTTTTTCCTTTTCAAATTCCAGGTACATGTTCTTGATACTCATACAATGTGATACTCAAACTGACGATTTGAAATGGAAACAGAATCCTGAAGTTTTAATAGTAGTCTAATGGTCCATAGCCTAATCTCATTTCCTTTATGAATGTCTTCTGATTCATGTTCTTCTTACATGTTGTATGTTCACTTTAGGATTGAATATGGTTCTGTTAAAGCGTAGGTGATTCAGAATACTTTGGACCATACATAGTATATGTTAAATTAGCCATTAATTGTATCTTATAACTCATTATGGAATTTAGGTGCAAAAGACTACATTAGAGCTATCTTGTTGTATGATTCATTTAAGAGGATATGACATATGTATTGTGCTTAAATAACATTCTGAAATAGCTAATCAAATGGGGTATATTAGCTATTGGATGGGGTTGAAATTTGTCAATACATGTTTCACTTTTTAATTATGGTTGTTCGCATTAGCCTAAATTCGATAATGAGTCTATGACCGTTAGTCTTTTTTTTTAAAAATGGTTCTTAGTTCATTAAGCTTTGGGTGGTGAGGTCTCTTATAAAGAAAGTGACCTGTTGTTGATACATGACTGGCTTTTCAAGCCAGATCTGAGGCTGGCCCATTTGACGCCAGTTATGGCTTGCTCAGTTTGTTTGGAGGTATGTCTTTGGACATTCATCTCATGTTAAGAGTTTGGGTTCAATCTAGGCCCAAAACCTTAAAATGCAGTCGGAGGTATAAAACGGTAAACCTTGCATCATGTGTTTTGCTTAACTGGCCCAAGCCCTCATCATTACAATTTGGTTTAACCCGGTTTTGTGGATTTGATTCGCTAATTTCCTATGCCTTTTAATCAGTTAGCCAAGCCCTTTAATAATCAAGGCAAGCCATACTATGTAACATGAATAGTCTATGACTCTCCAAATATAATTTGAATTCCCTTTTAAAATTGGATTTGAGGTGTGCTACGCCAAACAAAACTCTTGAAATGTGTGGCCCTCGCTTAATTATTTCTTTTAAAGTCCTTAGAGTGTGAGGCATGCCATTTAGCTAATTTTTATAGCCCTCGCAAAGTTGCTAACGCATAGTTGCCCTAGGCGCGCCATTTTAATAAAGTTACCTTCCTAAATTCCGGTGCACATTTATGTGACCCAAATCCAAATCCCAACAATATTAAAATATGTCAAAGACCACGGGTGCATTTATATCATGTAGTTCAAGACGTGTTTTAGTAACAATGCAATCTTCTTAAAAATGATTAAAAGCGGTTAATTAGTTAAAATTGTATCATAGGCTAAACATGTACTAAAATCAGATAAAAGGCCAATTATAACAGTTGAGCGACCGTGCTAGAACTACGGAACTCGAGAATGCCTAACACCTTCTCCCGGGTTAACAGAATTCCTTACCCGAATTTCTGTGTTCGCGGACCGATAATAGAGTCAATCTTTTCCTCGATTCGAGATTTAAACCGATGACTTGGGACACCATAAATTATCCCAAGTGGCGACTCTGATTTTTAAATAAAAATAATCCCGTTTCGATTGTCACTTAAATTTGAAAAACTCCCTTTACACCCTTATGGGGGTGTAGGTAAAAAGGAGGTGTGACAATATGTATAATCAGCAAGTTCTTTTGGAAATTTGAACTTACAATATTCCATGTTCTTCATACAAGGACATTTAGGATTTAAGCTACCATAAGGTCCATGCATCGTATGTTTAGTAACAAGTGAATATGGATAATCATTCGTATCACAGTCAGGCAGTTCAGCACAAACAAATTTATCATAAGCTTCCAGAGTTAACAATTTATATTCGTTATTAGGTATGATAAGAAAATGAGAATGTGGAAGACCGCGCTTTTGAAATTCAATAGTGTACATAAAAGTAGCAACTTTTCCAAATATATTTCTCTTCAGTATATCTGTTTTAAGCTCCTCTAGCTTAGCTCTAAACACTCGACTAATTAAATCGGGCCTATTTTGCACCTCATCTGTTACCAATAAATGTTCTTCTATTTCTGGCCATGATGGATTACATGTCATTGTTAAAAATATATCAGGTTTCCCAAAATTTTGCACTAACGCAATAGCGTCCATATATCGTTGGCGCATATCTCTAGGACCTCCTATAAAACTTGCAGGTAAAAAACTATGTCTGCCTATGTTATATGCTTCTCGCTCATCATGTCTTAGAACATCAAGAATCCCCGCAAATGCATCAATTCGAAATAAATCTTGATTAAATGAATATAAATCTAACCTTTGAGTTTCAAGCTTGATAGATTCGTCAACTGAGTATTATTGGAATACTCTTCCAGTATATAAAACCCCATTTTCTTTGCCATCCCTCATTTGGAGCTTGTAACAATAATACTCACGGCATGACACAATATTTCTTTTTCGTTTCTTTTTTTCCAGAAGTTCTGCTTCCATGTCAAGTAGCATGTCAACTGAACACATGTTTTGTACACTTGGTAGCTGTTCATTTTCACAATAAGTTCCGTGGCTAATAGTATTATTCGTTTGAATAATCTTTTTAATACCACAGTGTCGTCCGTTTTGTCTATAAGGAAATAACAATGGATATTGCAGTGGATCATAACAACCATAGTAAAAATTTACCAATTGAATTTTATTACTATGTGTATAAATTCGAATATGTGGTTGAGAAATCTTAGAACTACTTCCATCATCTATCCATATTGCTGTTACTTCAGATGATGTTGGTAAGTTATATGTTCTTTGATCTAAATCAGAGTCAGACTTAAGCGCAATGTAGAAGTTTGATAATTCTGGGATATCTGTTAAAGATTTCAAAAAGATAGAGTATGGATTAACTTTTAATGTGTCAATCAAAGTCCTGATAACCGATTCGTTAAGCTTGTCAGAGAATGCCATCCGATTTGCTAGTTCATTATCAGTATCATAAAAATACAACTGTAGATGTTTGGCTGGTTGACCCGAAGGCAGGAGGTCATTTATGAAATGATACATTTTCCCTTGAACTCTAAACGTATAAATACCACAAGTTCTTCTTGCTAAATTTCTGTTATAATTCACTCCAAGAGAAGTAAATGTAAATATATTGTTATACAATCTAACATAAGTGCGAAAATGTTTGGATTCCTCAGAGTTTCCTAAATAAAGATTTAGGAGTTGAGCAGGTAGTCCATAATGAATCAAATTCACTGATCCATTATCACAACAAAATCCCGGCGATTCATATTGAAATCTTTTGGCTCTACAAAATTTACAATTCGGTATAGTTTTCAGTCTATAAGGGCTATTGGGCAAGTCAATAATGTTCCACTGACCCAATTTTTATATCTACGACCTGTGGTTTTTGAGGTTAATCAAAGGGAAAAAATGTCAATCTCGAAAAATAAATGGTTGAAATGACTTTAAAGCTATAAGAAATCAAACCTCTATTTGTAGTGTTATGCATAGTAATATCATTTTGTTCAGCGCATGTTCCCGATGTGGACCCTAAGATATAAAGAATTAAGCATATAACTCTGGATGTGTAAACATTCTACAAATTTGAACACCATACTTCCACACTTACCAAGTTCAAAAATACAGGAGCTATCACATACATCTTTGACATTAATAGAAACAGGGGAATCTTGAACTGTGAAAATATTTTCTAAGACAAAAAAAGATGTTATGAACGTATTAAATATGTAAATGTTTAATGTCTCATAGTTCGTTTCAAGATAACAAAATCTTAGTTTACAAACTTGTTCTCAGAATAGAAGATGAGACTCCTCTTAGAGAAACTGTTTGTTCAACAAACTCTCCATTAAATTTATAAGAGGTTGATACTTCAGTGGAAGTACTGATTGGCTTCTGTGTTCTAGAATGAAGATATGTCGACCGCCACTGCAATAAGTTCAGTTCTTTTCTATCAGCTGATGTCGCCCTATATATTTCACGACGTCTTTATTTTATTTTGGTGCCTCTTTCTTTAGAGCATTGGCGTTTTCCTTTTTCTTGCCAGTATATTGAGTCCACATTTTTGCCCAGCCTAAACATCTTGGTAATTTCGTCTGTGAAAGTTTCACATAAATCAAACCAAAACTTACAAATAAAATGTATGCACTACATAACACTGAACATCAGCATGCATTGTGGAGACGATACACAGAACAAAGTAACGAATTGTTGATGTAAAGTAGCCCCTAAAAGTGGCTACAATCAGCCCCCAAATTTAGCTCCTCTCACCTCCAAAACACAAATAAAACTAACCCCAAAAACCACTTAAAAACCAGATCTAAACATCCATGAAAACCATCTTGAAGCACTCTCAAAGCACCACCCAAAAACCAATAAAAATATACCAAACTTCATCTTTTAAAACCAGCAAAACTAGCCCAAAATTAGCCAGAAACTCAACAACTCTCTCCCTTTTCTCAGCCAAAAAAAAAAAGCAAAAATTCTAGCTCTAAAAATAGCAACAAATTAACTGCAAAAATAGCCAAAAAAGCAACAAAAATTAGTTGAAAATCAGCAACAAACCCAGCTGCAAAAGCGCACCAAAATCTGACCCAAAACCACCTCAAAAATGCCCCTATTTTTTGCAAAAAAAAAAAAAAAAAGTAGCTCCAAGGTTGAGTTGGAGTTCGCCCATGAGGTCACATTCAAATTTGTCGAGCTCTCGTCCAAGGTTGTTTAAAAACTTTAATTTTGTATCCAAGTTGTTTTCTTTGCTTCTACTCAAGTTTAATTGGTTTTTCTCTTTATTGTATATACTGAAGATTAACACAATGGAGAAGAAAGAAACAAAAATTGTAGAATGCCTGAAAATTTAGCTTCGACAAACACACAAATATATAATTTACCTAGATCCCGGAGGAAACAATAGAAACCCAGTAGTAGTTGAGAATATTAGAGGGTAAATGGATCTAGGGTTAAATCAGAGGAAAAGAGCAGAGCTTTTCAAACCAATAAACACTGCAAACGTGGATTGTGTTACTGGAGAACTTTTGGTGATAGATTATGCATAAAGCAAAAGGAATTTTGGTGAGCGGTGGTGAGGAAAGTAGTAGGAAGAAGGTAGCTAATTCAAAAGGAAAAGTGATCACAAAACGCTATAAAGACAAATTTTCATATAGTTTAGCACCAAAGTTAACTCCAGTTGTCAAAGGGAAAAATCTACGTGCTTTGCTATTAATACATTGACTCAGCAACAGAGGCTAAGCCCGCAACTTTTAAACCATTTATTATCTATACAACTGGCCCTTCAATGCCCACAAAGTTTCCTTTATTTACTAAAAGTCACCTATGGCATTCAACGTAATAAAATAGAAAAGTTATGGCAAAAATATAACAGCCTAAGCTAGCATATCGACGAAGTGATGTCTTCCTCAGCTGCTTCACTCACACATCTAATATAGTAGAAAAGAAATTATTGTTCTTACCTGTTGCTGGCACCAATCTTAATGGGAGCTTTGACAAATTCTGTAGGTTCTACCATTCTAGCTGCTGTTGTTTTTTTCCATTATACCACTTTTATGGTACGTGCTTTGCGCGTGTATTTATATCAAGAGGTACACAACAAATCACATAATATAAAAATAAAAAGTTAAAAAGAGTAAGTTTGTTGAAAATAATGAATGTTAATCTCATTTAACTAACTCAATACAGGGTCGGCTCTAATGTGTTAAGTAGTAAGACTTGTGCCTTAGGTCCCCAAAATTTTAGGGGCCCCATTTTTTAAATAATAGGTTTATAGGTATTTAAAAATTAATATTTAGTACATTTAATACAAAATTAAAGTTTTTAATATAAAAGGGAAAGAAAGCTCTTTAGATACATAAATAAAGTAATAATTTGACTTATTTTAAACATGGGTAGATGAAAAGTTTTTCTAGCGTTTCAATTTTTTACTTCTTACCCCTTCGTTAGATAACGTGTAAAAATTTTACTCTCCCTTTTTTAATTTGTCCAAGTTAATCTTTCTTTTCTCGATCTCTTCATATTTCAGAAACATCTACATTTTTCTATCTTTCTCTTTAATATTCTTACTCGCCTTCTTTCTCCAAGAAGTTTAAGCTTCCAATAGTTCTATACTTTTGTTACTTTATAAAATCTAATTTAAAATTAACAATATCTCGAGAAAGATTAAATGAGTTGGCTATATTATCAATTGAAAATGAATTATTAGGGAAAATCAACTATAAAAAGGATTATTAACACTTTATATCTAAAAAAGCTAGAAAAATAGACTTTTAATAAAAACATATTGTATAACTTTCTTTTAAAAATTTAGGACTCATATTAAATTTTGGCTTTAGGTCCCTTATAGGACGAGGTGGATGACCACCAGTGCCACCAGCTGAGCCCACCAGAGGTCGTGGACGCGGTCGTGGTCGCGACAGAGGCAGAGCAGCGAGGGTAGCACCTGTAGATCCACCAGCTGCCCTAGCTCCGGATTAGACTCCAGCTATGGATGCTCCAACAGCACCATATCAGGCACCAGCTGTGCCCATCGTGATTCCGGGTCTTCAGGAGGCCTTGGCACAGATCTTATCAGTTTGCACTAGCCTGGCTCAGGCAGTTTCAGCTAATATAGCAGCAGCTACTTCACAGGCCGGGGGAGGTAATCAGATCCCCGCTGCTAGCACCCCTAAGCAGGTAGTGCAGGGACTTCAGACATCGGGGGCACCTCCAGCCCAACCGGTTGCACCAGCTCAGGAGTTTGTTGTGCCAGTTATGCCAGATGATGAGCAGCGTCATCTTGAGAGGTTTGGTAAACTCCAGCCTCCAACATTCAGCGGAGTAGAGGGCGAGGATGCCCAGGGTTTTCTAGATAAGTGCCAGCGGATGCTCCGTACAGCTGGGATTCTTGAGTCCAGTGGTGTGGCATTTACCACCTTTCAGTTTTTTGGGGCTGCCTTCACTTAGTGGGAGGCGTATGAGAGGCGTAGGCCTGTGGGAGCAACGCCCCTCACTTGGCAGGAGTTCTCCACTCTCTTCTTGGAGAAGTATGTACCGCAGTCTCGCAGAGAGGAACTGCATAGACAGTTTGAGTGGTTGCGACAGGGGGATATGACTGTCATAGTATGAGTCGAGGTTTTCTGAGTTGGCTCGTCATGTCGTTTGGATGGTTCCGACAGATCGTGAGAGGATCAGGATATTTGTTGATGGCCTTAACTATCATCTCTGTATTCTTATGACTAGAGAGAGAGTGTTGGGTGCTACGTTCGAGGAGGTGGTTGATATCGCTCGCGAGATTGAGACGGTTCGCCGTCAGGATCGAGAGGAGAGGGAGGCCAAGAGGCCTCGAGGATCGGGCAGTTACAGTGGTGCTCTTTCGAGGGGCCAAATCCAGCATGGTAGAGGTCATTCTTTCAGGCCTTCTCAGTTGGCCCGTCCAGAGTATCGCGGGGCTTCTTCAGGTCGTGGTTATCATGGCTCTCAGCAGGGCCAGCCTTCACTCAGCGCCCTCCCAGCTCAGAGTTCATCTCGTGCCCCATCGGCTCAGGGTTCTCTATGCTAAGTGCATCAGCTAGTCACTCCAGTGCGCGGGGTTCCCTTCAGACCCCTTCTCCAGCACCTGGGAGTTATTTTGAGTGTGGAGAGTTTGGGCATGTGTGGAGGCAGCATCCTCGTCGTGTTGCCAGTTCGTCCCAGCAGAGGGGTCAGACCTCAACTTTTGCTCCAGTTACTTCACCACCCGCCCAGCCAACTAGGGGTGGAGGTCAGGCAACCAGGGGTCACCCTAGAGGGGGAGGTCGATCAGGGGGCGGTCAGGCCCATTTCTATGCACTTCCAGGCAGGCCAGACGCCATTGCTTCAGACGCTGTCATTACAGGTATTGTTTTAGTTTGCCACTGAGATGCCTCTGTGTTATTTGATCCCGGTTTCACCTTTTCTTATGTGTCATCATACTTTTCTCATTATTTGGGTACGCCCCGTGAGTTTCTTGCTTTACCTGTTTATATATCTACCCCGGTGGGCGATACTGTTGTTGTAGACCATGTGTACCAGTCATGTGTGGCGACTATTGGGGGTCTGGAGACCCGGGTGGATCTATTGCTATTGAGCATGGTAGATTTTGATGTCATTTTGGTGCATGGATTGGTTATCTCTGTGTCGTTCTATTCTGGACTGTCTTGCTAAGACAGTCACTTTGGCTATGCTGGGATTACCACGGATCGAGTGGCGTGGTGTGACTGATCATGTTCCTAGTAGAGTGATATCTTTCTTGAAGGCCCAGCATATGGTTGGGAAGGGTTGGTTGTTATATCTAGCGTTTGTGAGAGATGTTGGAGCTGAGACTCCCAGTATCGATTCTGTCCCAGTTGTGAGGGATTTTCCCGATGTGTTTCCTGCAGACCTGTCGGGCATGCCACCGAATAGGGATATTGATTTTGGTATTGACTTGGTGCCGGGCACTCAGCCCATTTCTATTCAGTCGTATCGTATGGTACCAGCAGAGTTGAAAGAATTGAAGGAGCAGCTTCAGGAACTCCTAAATAAGGGGTTCATTCGGCCTAGTGTGTTACCTTGGGGTGCGCCTGTTCTGTTTGTGAAGAAGAAAGATGGCACCATGAGAATGTGCATTGATTATAGGCAATTGAACAAAGTGACAATTAAGAACAAGTATCCATTGCCTTGCATTGATGATTTATTTGACCGGCTTCAGGGAGCGAGAGTGTTCTCCAAGATTGATCTCCGTTCGGGTTATCACCAGTTGAAGATCAGGGATTCAGATATTCTTAAGACTGCTTTCAGGACCAGATATGGTCATTATGAGTTCCTTGTGATGTCTTTAGGGCTAACCAATGCCCTAGCAGCATTCATGCATTTGATGAACAGTGTATTTTGACCTTATCTGGATTCGTTTGTCATTGTATTCATTGATGATATTCTGGTGTACTCGCGTAGTCAGGAGGAGCACACAGAGCATTTGAGAGTTGTGTTGCAGAGATTGAGGGAGGAGAAGCTTTACGCAAAATTCTCCAAGTGTGAGTTTTGGCTCAGTTCAGTGGCTTTCTTGGGGCACATGGTGTCCAGCGAGGGTATTCAGGTTGATCTGAAGAAGATAGAGGCGGTTTAGAGTTGGCCCAGACTGTCCTCAGCCACAGAGATTCGTAGCTTTCTTGGGCTAGCAGGCTATTATCGCCGGTTTGTTCAGAGATTCTCATCTATCGCATCGCCCTTGACCAAGTTGACTTAGAAGGGCGTTTTATTTGTATGGTCAGACTAGTGTGAAGAGAGCTTTCAGAAGCTCAAGACAACTTTGACCACAGCTTCAGTATTGGTTTTGTCATCAGCTTCAGGTTCATATACCGTATATTGTGATGCTTCGAGAGTTGGGAATGGTTGTCTATTGATGCAGGAGTGTAGAGTTATTGCTTATTCTTCTCAACAGTTGAAGCCCCATGAGAAGAACTACCCCGTTCATGATTTAGAATTGGCTACCATAGTTCATGCATTGAAGATTTGGAGGCATTATTTGTATGGTGTATCTTGTAAGGTATTCACCGATCATCGCAGTCTTCAGTATTTGTTCAAGCAAAAGAATCTTAATTTGAAGCAGCGGAGGTGGTTGGAGTTGCTTAAGGATTATGATATCACTATATTGTACCATCCGGGAAAGGCCAATGTGGTGGCCGATGCTTTGAGCCGAAAGGCAGTGAGTATGGGGAGTTTGGCATATATTCCAGTTGGGGAGAGACCTCTTGCAGTTGATGTTCAGGCCTTGGCCAATCGGTTTGTGAGATTGGATATTTCAGTGCCCAGTCGGGTGTTGGCGTGTGTGGTTTCTCGGTTTTCTTTATATGATCACATCAGAGAGCGCCAGTATGATGATCCGCATTTGCTTGTCCTTAAGGACAGAGTGCAACATGATGATGCTAGAGACGTGACCATTGGTGATGATGGTGTGTTGAGGATGCAGGACCGGATTTGTGTGCCCAATGTGGATGGGCTTCGAGAGTTGATTCTGGAAAAGGCCCATAGCTCGCGGTATTCCATTCATCCGGGTGCCACAAAGATGTATCAGTATTTGAGGCAGCACTATTGGTGGAGAATAATGAAGGAAGATATTGTGGGATTTGTAGCTCGGTGTCTCAATTGTCAGCAGGTGAAGTATGAGCATCAGAGACCGGGTGGCTTGCTTCAGCAGATGATTATTCCTGAGTGGAAGTGGGAGAGTATCACTATGGACTTTGTTGTTGGACTTCCATGGACTTTGAAGAAGTTCCATGCTATTTGGGTGATTGTGGATCGGCTGACCAAGTCTGCGCAATTCATTCCTGTGTGTACTACCTATTCTTCAGAGTGGTTAGCAGAGTTATACATTCGGGAGATTGTTCGGCTGCATGGTGTTCCAGTTTCTATATTTCAGATTGGGGAAATCAGTTTACTTCCCAGTTTTGGAAGTCTGTTCAGCGAGAGTTGGGTACTCAGGTGGAGTTGAGCACAGCTTTTCACCCTCAGACGGACGGGCAGTCCAAGCGTACTATTCAGATATTGGAGGACATGTTGCGTGCTTGTGTTATTAATTTCGGAGGATCATGGGATGAGTTTCTACCGCTTGTAGAGTTTGCTTACAACAATAGCTACCAGTCGAGTATTTAGATGGCTCCGTATAAGGCTTTGTATGGGAAGCAGTGTAGATATACAGTTGCTTGGTTCGAGCCCGGCGAGGCTAGGCTATTGGGGACAGATTTGGTTCAGGATGCCTTAGAGAAGGTGAAGGTGATTCAGGAGAGGCTTCGTACAGCGCAGTCGCGACAGAAGAGTTATGCGGACCAGAAGGTTCGAGATGTGTCCTACATGGTTGGTGAGAAGGTTTTGCTGAAGGTTTCGCCCATGAAGGGTGTTATGAGATTTGGGAAGAAAGGAAAGTTTAGTCCGCGGTTCATTGGGTCTTTTAAGGTGCTTCGGAGGATTGGAGAGGTGGCTTATGAGCTTGCCTTGCCACCCAGCTTGTCTAGCGTGTATCCGGTATTTCATGTTTTTATATGCTCCGAAAGTACATTGGGGACCTGTCTCATATTTTAGACTTCAGGATGGTTCAGTTGGATGATGATTTGACCTATGATGTGGAGCCAGCAGCTATTTTGGGTCGTCAGGTTTGGAAGTTGAGGTCAAAGGATATAGGTTCAGTGAAAATGCAGTGGAAAGGTTGGCCCGTGGAGGAGGCTACCTGGAGACCGAGCGGGATATGCGGAGCAAATATCCTCACCTATTCGAGGCTTCAGGTATGTTCCTTGACTCGTTCAAGGACGAACGTTTGTTTAAGTTGGGGAGGATGTGATGACTCGACCAGTCGTGTCATGAGTTACCGCTACGTTTCCCCCATTTCTACTTCATTATGCTTCGTTATCCGTGTTTTATGTGATTGAGTTGAGTAGTTTGCGTTCGGACTGGATTTGGTAAGAAATGAAACACTTAGTCTCTTTTAAGAAGGTTTAAGTTGAAAAAGTCAACCGGATGTTGACTTATGAATTAGAGGGCTCAGATGTGAGTCCCAATGGTTCGTTTAGCTTCGGGAGGTAATTTATGACTTAGGAGTGTGATCGGAATTGGTTTTGGAGGTCCGATGTAGAATTAGGCTTGTATTGGCGAAGTTAGTATTTTGGCGATTTCCGGTTGGTCGGTGAGATTTTGATCCAAGGGTCGTAATGGAATTTCGAGAGTTGCAGTAGCTTCATGGTGTCATTTGGGATATGTGTGCAAATTTCAGGTCATTCAGATGTGGTTTGGTTGGGGTTTTGATCGAAAACGTATTTCGGAAGATTTCTCAAAAACTAGGCTTGAATCCGATGTGTTTCGGGTAATTTGATGTTATTTGAAGTGCTTTGATGATTGGAACTGTGAGCACGTGATTTTTGCCTCACGAAAATTACTCCAAAATAATTCAAAAAATATAAAACAATTTTTGCTTAGGGTGCAATTTTTAGAATTTGTGTGGCGTTTATTAAATATTTGTGTTATGTCCGTAAATGTCTACTTTGTTTGTTAAAATGAAAAATAAAATAAAAAACACATGTTACATGCATAGTTAGGATTTAATTATGTATTTAAAAGTTAATTTAAAGAAAATCACAAAAATTATGCATTTATTCTAGTTTTAATGTTTCACTGTGTGATTAACGTTTTGTGTATGAGTTAATAGTTGTTAAAGGTTGATTAATGTCTTGTAAAGTTAATTTTTTGTTTTTATAATTTTAATTAGGATTTTAATAATTAAATTGGAAATTAAAAAGAGTGAAAAATAATAGGCAAAAACGGACTGGGCCAATTAATTGAAAAGGCAGGCCCAAAACAAATCAAACCCCCTCAGCCCAATCCAAACACCCCATGTTCGGTCCAATTTAATCAAACCAAACGACATCGTTTTGTCACATTTCATCAAGGGCCGTTGGATCAAATCATTCCAACGGCTGAGATCTCATCACCCTTACCCGTAGCCCCCTACCCGATCCACTGCCCCGATCCAGACATTTAACCAAACGACATCGTTTGGTTAAATGAATTGAATCTTAATTGATCCAACGGATGAGATCAATCCACCCCATCCCTATATAAATCCAAATCCCTACCCCGGCCCCCTAACTAAACACCCCCCCCTCTCCACTGTTCATCATCATCTCCGGAAAAAACACACCCCTAACCCTAGCCGCCCTCATTCCCCATTGCCTGAAACCCGGCGGCAACAACGCCGCCGGTCACCACCTTAACACCCCAGACTCCTCACAACCTCCTCTTCACGGATCTGGCATTAGTTTCCTTCGAATCAGGCCCCAACTCTTCGAATCTTAAATCGAAGGTTGGCCTGAAAACCTAATCTTCTCCAATGGCCTCCAAAATAACACCACAGCTTCCCCTAAATACCCTCACCACGGATCTATTAGTAGCATGGCTCGAATCCTCCTGGAACTGCTCGAATCTTCATTTGAAGATTCAAGTGAAACCTGACCCTATCCCAACCTACCTCAAACTCACACCAGTTACCTACCTGACCTCCCTCGTGCCTAGAATACCATTGGTTTGATTCGAATATACCTAGAAATGTTCGGATTTGAAATCAAAAAATCCGAAACCCTAAAAATTTTCCAATCTTGGAATTTTTTCAATTCGAGTGAAGGATTGAGGTCTAAGAGACTTTAATCGAGGTATTCTCAATTGAGAATACTTCGAATAAAGTCTGTTCAGCCTCAAAAAGGTCCGAATCCAAGTTGAGTTTGAGTCCGTATGAAATTGAAGATTCAGAGGTATTTTCCTATTTCTTTTGTTTCCTACATATGTTGTTGCCTATTTTAGTTGTCTGTGTAATTTTTCATATTTTTGATTGTTTAAATTCTGTGATTCTGTCTCATACCCGCCTACTTGATCAAAGTGTGAATTGTTCTGTTGGTTATGTTTGTTTACAATGTGTGTAATCGACTCGATTAAGTTCGTCGATTAGTTATATTATAGAATTTTTTTTCTGAAAATGCTGTTTGAAATAATCTGTTTATCGGTTGTTTGTTGACAATTGTTGTAAATAATCAGTTTGACTAATACTCGTTAATTAAATCATCTTTGTTTGCAATTCAATAAAATGTTGTTGATTTCTGAGCATTAAGTTTCAGGCAGTGTCAATATACTGACAATGCCCCTGCACTTATGCTAAATTCAATTTCAATTCAGATTTTGTTCTGTTAAGTTCTGTGTATTGTTAATATGTTTGTATACAAGTTTAGTGTTCAATCTTAATTTAGTTTTGCCCATTAGCTATTAGACATTGGGTGTTGGATCAATTAGCTATCATTGAAAAGACAGAATGTTTGTTTTGATTTATGAATTGGTTATTAGCTGCTAAACAGTTTAATTCAGATAAATCTGTTAAGGTTTAGGCAGTCTTTGGTCTGGGGCAGTAATAACAGTAATATTGAGGGATTTTCAAGGGTATTTCTGGGATAGAAACAGAAGGGTAATGTGATAATAGTAGTGTGCTGATAGTTGAGTGATAATGGTTATTACTTAATGAGATAATGGAAAACAAAGGGTAATGGGAATGCTGAAAATCAGGAAAAGATCACTTAATTGGATTTAAAGTAGTAAAAGCAGTTTTAATGGGATTTTCTGATTTTAAAAGAATAAGGGGGTCCAAGCAGCACTAAAAGGAAATGGGGCAGACCTGTATAAATACAGGGACTGAGATTTTAAAAGGGGGCAGATTTTGAAGAGAAAAAAAAAGACTGAGGATTTTAGGGTCAGATTTTAAAAAGAGAGAAATCTGATTTTAAGAGAGGAACAGATTTTAATACACCAGATTTTAACACACACACAGAGAGAGGCATTGAAAAAAAGCAGAAATAGAAATCTGATTCAAGAAAAAAGAAAGAAAACAGAAATAAAGAAAGAAAAAATCAGAAGCAGGAAAAAACAGATTTCTACAATAGAAGCTAGTGTTAAGGTTGAATTTCTGAGATTGAAATTGTCAGTTTGCCTTCTCCTAAGTCTTGGAAAATCAGAAATACTGTGTTTTATCTGTCTGGATTTGTTCAAATCCCATTGTTGAGTTTAAAGTCTGAAATTTCTTAAAGATTCATTCTACGTTGTGTCTGGGTTCTCGGGTTCTGTATTGTTGCTCAAATCTGTGGAAATACTGGCATTTTCTGCTGATTTTGTTACTGTTGTCACTGCTGAAATTTACTTCTTCTGCCTTCATTTCCAGGTACATATCTGTAAACTCATGTCATGCAAAGCTTTCAACATGACAAATAAATAAAGCTCGAATTGTAATTCTGTCTTCAATACATTTGAGTTAGTTAGTTCAAATTTCAGCTATGTTTCATGTTGGTTAACTAGTAGTGAGTTCGACATGATGGCTATAAGTTAATTATCTTATTTTGAAATTCGTATAAAAGCTTTGTAATAATGTTATCCATTTCGAAATATCATTAGTATAGTTATATTTGAATTGTCAAAATAGGAAACAGGGAAGAAAGTTGGCCATTATTTAAATTTTATGGTATTGTTAGTTAGGTACAGAATAATATGGAAATATCAAGGAAAAATACATTATTAGTCTATTTTGTTAGTTAGTTAGTTGTTGTTTAAAGCTAGATGATGTTGGTTGCATTTTGCTATATTATGGCATAATAATGGTTATGTTTATAATCAATAGTTGAAAGATGCGTTAGTAAAATCCGCTATGTTCACAATGTCGAAATATGGCGAATAATGTTGTATGCAATATCATTTTATTAAGTCAGCAGGTAGATTTGTTCTCTTTCTTAATAACAAATGGCCTAGGAATTTATATAATGCGAAAGTTAGTGTTTAGCAATAGTTCACATAGATTGAGAATCAAATTGGTTTTATTATATATATATATATCCCAAACTCAATCATAAGCAGAATTCACAAGAAATAATCATGCATATTGGATTAAGAACAAGTGATGTAGGAGGAGATTAGGCTTATAAACTGTACTAATTTTAAGAAGATAAAATAGCCTTTGCTGCAAATAAAAATAATGAAACTTCTTCGAAAACATCTCTTCCTTTCATAAATCAATTTTTTTTTAGTTTCATACGCAATTCATTTTTTGGTATACACATATTGCATTTACAAGAAAAATGGTAGTATTAATTACGCGTTGTTCATTTTTACTCCTTAAATACGAATGGTTTTGCCGGAATATAATTCATAGATATATATATATATATATATATATATATATAATTTGTGGTTGACACTCAATAAATTGAGAATTCTTTTCAAGAAATTTAGAGGCGTCTCAAATAGTGATTTACCATGACTTTCACATAAAAAATAATATGGATGTAATAAACAATTTGTAAACAAATTTATACTACCATCAAGAATATTTTTGTGATTAGGGATACGTTCGCGTAACCTGATTATATTTCTAAAAGCAATTCGGATTATGCGTTCGCGCAACTTCGAGCGAATATTTAATAAAAGGGATTTTTCGGAGAATAGCAAATTAATTTCCTAAAAACCCGAGATGTGCAGTTCATTACTTAATTATACAAAAAGGGCGAATGTTCTTGATTTTATTTAAGCACAATTTCGAAAATAATTATTTTAATAAAAATATTATCTATATTATTGTGTACACGTGCGCGTGACACAACTCCGCATGTTTTAAAAATATAATTTATAACACGAATATACGTACGCGTGATTCGATTCAAAGAAGGGTCTTTAAATCTAAATAGAAGCGGTAACAATAAAATCATGCAATAAATCACGTACTTAGCAAATCGAGATAATCAAAGCCAAATATAAAAATGGTTAAGCGACCGTGCTAGAACCACGGAATTCGGAAATGCCTAACACCTTCTTCCGGATTAACAGAATTCCTTATTCAGGATTTCTGGTTCGCAGAATAATAAACAGAGTCATATTCTCCTCGATTCAGGGATTAAAACCGGTGACTTGGGACGCCTTAAAATTCCCAGGTGGCGACTCTGAAACAAACAAACAAATCCCGTTTCGACTGTCCTTTAATTGGAGAAAACTCTCTGTACCCTCGCGGGGCGGAAAAAGGAGGTGTGACAGCTTTGGCGACTCTGCTGGGGATCAAAGTGTTATCGAACCCAGAACCACTGGTTCAGGGTTTAAGAATTCGAGCTTAAAATAACTGCTATAGTTGGCTTTATTTATTATCTGATGCTTACATGATATATGCCTAATGTGCTAAATAATGTTTTTACCGCTTTAATATTATCTGAATTGTGTATATACAACTGCTACGAAACCCCCTTCTTTCTGAGTCTTTTGAATTTATGGTGCACACGTGCGCGTGGCCCACCTTTCTGTTAAAGTCATACCAAATAAGACGAAGTTGGAACAAGTAACTAGGCCGGGTAGACTTTCGTGCTCCCGATACGTTGCCCCCGCTTCGGCTCAAACTGTCCGTTTGGGTGAGCCAGGTTTAGAACAATATGCCTCGGGTTTTTCACCTAGAATAACTCAGACATGTACCAGATCCCTAGTAGGAACGTCTATTTGCATCATGTACATTTGGCCTTGGAGACTCAACATAGGGGTTGGGTCTGTCTAGGACAGGTGAACCCGAAATAAAAGACCATCCTGATGCATCCTACTTGCTACATGTGCATTCATTTGCCTCAGATTTGCTTGTTGACCAGCTTAATTGAAAATATTTTTGAGAGCCGAGGAATAAAATGGGTTATTTTTAGAAAATTCACAAAAAATAGTTTTAAATCTTGAAATAAAAAGTGTTTAATAAATAAAAAATGAAAATGATTTTTTTTTAAGTGTATATTTTCAAAATGAGTCTTGACTTTATTAAAATTAAATTTCAGATACAAAATGAGCACCACACAAAACCCCCCATCCACGAATACAGACGAGTTTCTATTTCAGCTTCAAATGTGGTGGTATGAATTAGGCGAAGATGGTCAAAAATGGGTCGTCAAGCATTTGGGAAATCTCACGGATATTATGAAAGTTAAACCCCGTGATGATCTGATTGCGGCGTTAGTAACTTTTTGGGACCCTGTTCACAATGTCTTTCGTTTCTCTGACTTCGAGCTTACTCCTACATTAGAGGAGATAGCTGGATATGCTGGTTTTGACGGAAGTCTAAGAAATCAAAGCCTGATATTCACAAAGGCTCCCTCGGTACATCGATTCTTCGGTCTTCTGAACATCAGTAATCAAATAAGGAAAAGCAATGTCATCAACGGATGTTGTTCTTTCAACTTCTTGTATTCAAGGTTTGGAAAGCTAGATGGATTTGAAATTCATGAGAAAGACCTTACTAACAAGCAAAACAAAGACACCTGGCAGATTCACCGTCGCTTCGCCTTCATGGTAGCTTTTCTAGAAATCATGGTCTTCCCAAACAAAGAGCGAACAATTGATATTCGCACCGTGAAAGTTGTGCAGGTCCTCACCACCAAGGAAAATCACACCTTTGTCCCAATCATTCTCTCAGACATTTATCGGGCGTTGACTTTATGTAAATCAGGAGCAAAAGTCTTCGAAGGATGCAAAATTTTGTTGCAAATGTGGGTGATTGAACATCTCCAACAACAGCCCAAGATCATACAGTATGGGCCAAGCAATGATAATTGCATCGAGAGTTATGAGGAAAGAATAAAAGATTATAAGTCCCCAGAAGGGATAGAAGCATGGGTATCTCATCTAAGGGCTTTAACGGCAAATCAAATTGAGTGGACTTTGGGATGGCTCCCGATGAGGGAAGTGATACACATGTCAACCTCAAATAGTTATTTGCTACTATTGGGATTGAGAAGCATCCAGCCATATGCGCCACTAAGAGTTCTAAGACAACTAGGGAGATACCAAGTAGTTCCTGATGATGAAGATTTGAGTATGCAAGTAATCGAATTACACCCGGAAGCCACTATTCCCGAGGCTCTAATTCAGCAGATGTGGAATGGATGTCGATACTTGAAAAGTGATACTCAAGTCCCAGACACTACAAGGGGTGAGATAAATCCTGGATATGCAAGGTGGTTTGAGAAACGGTCTCGCGTGGATGATGTACCAGAACCCAGAGCTAAGTAGGCCAACAAAAAGACCCCATGTTCAAAACTTTAATAATAAAATCCAAGAGCGGTTGATTTGGGGAGAAAAGGAAAAGGGGTACAAAGCAACTATCCATGCCCTAAAGGAAAATCTGAGGAGCCTCAATCTGGAGAAAGATTTGCAAGCACAAGAAGCCGAAGGCGAGAAGAAGAGTCTAGCTTCTGAGAAGGAAAATCTTCATGCTCGATTTCAAAAAATGAAAAAGGCTTCTGAAACACCAATGAGGAGTTGGAAGGATCAAAAAACCATCGCCAATCTTTTTGAAAGAATGCAAGATTATGATTCCATTCTTGCTAAAAACGAAAGGGCGTTGAGCAAAGCAAAAGAAAGAATCCAACAATTAAACGAAGAAGCCAGATCTAATAAGGAACGCCAAGTAAGGCAATCCGAAGAAGACAGGGCACAATTCAAGAAGGAAAAAGACCATTGGATACGATCAAAAGACCAACTTTGTGCACAACTAGAAGAGGCAAGAAGATACAACAGAGAAAATCAACAAGCGGACATCGACAGAGAAAGAGCGCAGGAAGGATTAGAGCAGGCCAGACTCCAAGCTCTATTAGAGTCAGCTCTAGATCGTGAAGACCGTGTCAGAGATATAGCCACCACTCGCCAGCAACAATTGCAAAACCAAGACCAACGTCTCCAAGATTTCAGGGCACAAATCCACGACCTGGCGGTCTATACCTCTCAAAGTTATGTAAACTGCCAAGGAATGGATTATGAAAGGTTCACAGAGCATGAACCCATTTTTGCCCGTCATCTAGCAATGGAGTTGGAAAGGATGTATCGTACGCTGGGAGGTCATCCAGGTCAAGCCCCACATTGAGCAGATAATCCAATGATTGACAACAAAAGTAGAAAGTGGGGCATGTTGTGAGATGTTAAGAGTTGTATATTTTATTTTGATTTAAGTGTGTGTGTTTCAAACCATTTTCTTATAAGGTTTTCAAATGTAATGTCTGTTCCATCTTTGTATAATGAATAAAAGTGTTTGCCTTACGGTCCGAACTACGCAAGGTCTGATTCGTGCGGGGGCATGATACGTAAGCAATCTCTATAAGATTCGACCACCACAATAAAAAATATATATAAGAAAATAAAACAAAATAAGAGTGAACAACAATAAAAGACCAAGAAAAGCTGGGATGACACAAGCAGCCAAGCAAATGCATAATAGAAATGGGTTATTTGTCTAGGAGCATTGCATCTCAACGTGTAATTATATATGTGTTAAACTCTCAAAACTAACAAGTTTGTTCATTTCCAGAATTCAAGCAGTTAGTTTCTCTAAAGAGTATACTGGCATATTATCATTATCACACGAGATCAAAAGGACCAATACCCGAAAGTATGTCTATCCCAGATGTTGACACATGTATTGAGCTAGAGGAGATGGATGTCGGGAAAATGAAAGAAGAGATGTTTAAACTCAAGCAGCAAATGGCTGAAATGTACCAGGCCTGGTCTACAGGGCAGTCACCCCCATCTTACCCAATTAACCCTGCTCCATCAATGGCCCAAACTCAGGATAATCTTGCCACTGAATTATCCCCAATTTCCCCATATACCAACACTACCGAGGCACCACCTCTCAGACACCGCAGTCTCCACCTCTGAAACCAGTTCCATACTTTCCTCCACTAGTGACTCCTGTTTTCGTAGCACCTCCCCCGGCTACATTCCACAAATCTCCTAGTGAGCCCATATTCCAGGACCAGGACAATCAATACTACCCCCCGGAGCCCACCTTCAAGGCCTCCGAAATCCATTCAACTAATCCTCGTTTCGACCTCCCAACCAAAATTGACAAACCAGTCAAAAATGCTGAACAAGAATAGATGTTCAGAAAGGTCAAAAGCCTAGAACAATCGTTCTGAGACATGCGAGGGTTAGGAGGACAGGTCAGTGTGGCCTACAAAGATTTATGCTTATTCCCAAATGTGCAATTGCTAGTTGGCTTCAAGTTGCCCAAATTTGACCTATACAATGGGCACGGCGACCCAGTAGCCCACTTAAGGGGTTTCTGTAGCAAGATGCGAGGAGCTGGGGGAAGGGACGAATTATTGATGGCTTACTTCAGTCAAAGTCTAAACGGATCAGCTTTGGAGTGGTATACACGCCAGGACCATAGGAGATGGTACACCTGGGATGACCTGGCACAGGCATTTGCATACCATTTCCAATACAATCTGGAAATCATCCCAGATCGACTATCTTTGACAAAATTTGAGAAAAAACACAATGAAAGTTTCAGAGAGTATGGCTTCCGGTGGAGAGAACAGGCAGCAAGAGTGGATCCTCCTATGAAGGAGAGTGAAATGGTAGACTACTTCCTTCAAGCCTTGGAACCAACTTACTATGCCCATTTGGTTTCAGCGGTAGGTAAATCATTCAACGAAGTAGTAAAGATAGGAGGTATGGTGGAAGAAGGCCTCAAGACAAATAAAATCATGAGCTATTCGGCCATCAAAGCGACTACTCAAGCTATTCAAGGCGGGGTAGGAGGAATCGGAAGAAAGAAAAGGGAAGAAGCAGCGGTAGTTGATTCAGGAACTTGGTTAGGATCGAGAGGTTCACCTCTTTACTATAATCAACATCGACCTCACCAATCAACTCACCACCACAATTCATCTCAACACTACTATCACCCTTCAGAACCTCATTTTTCCATCAACCATACACAAGCATACAATCATCCACCGGCACGCGCTAACTGGCGTGCTCCTGTCATACCAGGTACTTACCCACGAGCCTATCCCGGACCAGGTTTCAGGCCTAGGCCAGCATTCAGGGGAGAAAGGGAACAGAAAAAGAAAACCTACACTCCATTGGGAGAGTCCTACACTAGTCTGTTCCACAGGCTGAGACAGCTGGACATGCTAACACCAATATAATCCAAGCTACCCAATCCTCTTCCAAAGAATCTGGACTACACCATTAGCTGTGAGTATTGTTCCGGTACACCAGGCCATGATACGGAAAAATGCTGGCATTTAAAAATGCAATACAAGAGCTGATTGATACTAATAAAATCGAGGTTCAAAACCCCGAAGCTCCCAATATCAATAGAAATCCAATGCCAACCCATCAGGAGGCTAATATTATAGAAATAGTACAGGTTGATGGGGAGACAAAGAAGCCGTCACAAACCATCATGATGATCAGGTCTCATGAAGCCAAGCCAGATAAGTAGTTAACAGAGGAGAAGTCGGTACCTAAGCAGAGCAGAAATGGTGATGAACCATCTGTGGTAGTCGAGAAGGGATCTTCGAGCAAAGTTGCCACAAAGCAAGAAAGGCCGAAAGTGATAGTACCAGGGGTTGCCAGCAAACCCATTGTAGTCGTGGAAGGAGCCCGTATAGATCGGGTTATTATCAAACCTGTAACCCAGCTACCAGTGATCAACAACAAGGCCATTCCATGGAACTATGAAAGGGTGACTGTAATGTACAAGGGAAAAGAAGTCAAGGAAGAAGTCTGTGAGGTGCAAGGCTTGACTCGTTCGGGAAGATGTTTTACTCCCGAAGAGTTAAGAAAAACTAAAAATAATCCAACGCCAATAAAGAGAGCTGTGACGGAAGAAGAAGCGGAAGAGTTTTTAAGAAAAATGGATCTCCATGATTATTCTGTTGTGGATCAACTGAAGAAGATGCCTGCTCAAATTTCATTATTGTCATTACTGATCCATTCAGAGGAGCACCGTCTGGCTTTGATGAAAATCCTGAATGAGGCTCATGTTCCTGAAAAAATCTCTGTAAATCATTTAGGAAGAATAGCCAACAAAATCTTTGAGGCAAACAGAATTACATTTTCTGATGATGAATTGCCTGTGGAAGGTACTGAGCACAACAGAGCTCTTTACCTCACCGTGAAATGTGAAAACTCCGTAGTAACCCGGGTATTGGTTGACAACGGGTCAAGTGCAAACATCTGCCCTCTCTCCACTTTAAGCAAATTGAAAATCAAAGAGGAGAGGATCCAAAAGAATAGTATTTGCGTACGGGGGTTTGACGGTGGAAGCAGATATTCATTTGGCGACATAGTGTTGGAACTGACAATAGGGCCAATTGAATTCACAATGGAGTTTCAAGTACTGGACATAACTGTTTCTTATAACTTGTTGTTGGGCCGACCATGGATCCATGCTGCTAAAGCAGTCCCGTCAACACTACACCAGGCGGTCAAGTTTGAATGGGATCATCAAGAAATAGTTGTGCATGGGGAAGAAAGTTTAAATGCTCACAGCAGTGCCATTGTACCGGTCGAGGGAATAGAAAATGACCAGGGACCATGGGTATACCAAGTGTCCGATACAGTGTCGGTAGAGAAAATTCCAGAGGGGAAGTACCTTCCGAATCCAAAGATAACCTCTGCATCAGTCATGGTAGCCTATGAAATGTTAAAAAATGGTTTTATACCCGGCAAAGGTCTGGGCTCATCTTTGCAAGGAATTATACAACCAGTATCTCTCCCCGAGAACTGGGGAACATTCGGTTTGGGGTTCATACCCACCGTCAACGACGTAAAAAAGGCCAGAAAGCTGAAACAAAAGGCATGGGTTCTGCCAAAACCAGTCTCACATCTATCAAAGTCTTTTGTCAAGACCGGTGCTAAAAATCGCCCGATAACAACAATTCCTAAATCCCTGGTCAATCCTGAGGAGGAATTAATAGAAAGATTCGAGAAATTGTTTGACGATGTGAATATGGTGGAAAGCAGTGAAAGTTCTAGCAACACAGAAGTGCAATTCGTCAGGCCGGAGACAAGGCTCAATAATTGGAAAACCACTCCTCACCCCGTTCGAAAGGGGTCTTGGTAGTTTATTTTGATTTTCCTTCAGTTTGTTTGGGTTACCTCAGGGTTGTAACCCCAATGTCTATCTTACAGTTTGTTTGAAGTGTGCAAACCTTGTTATCTTTCATCATCCAATAAAAAGCAGTTTCCTTTTTATTATCATTCCTGATAGTTTTCTTTTCTTTTTCTTCTTTCCTGTACAGTTCTTTTTACGCTGGCTCTAGTGATATGGCATGCATGAGGAATCCTCAGCCCAGTCTTAAAAATCAATCTGGTTCCGAAATAATAATTCAAGAAATATATTGTGATTATGAATCAGAATATGATGGAGGATGAGGCTTTCGAAGAGATTAGTAAAGAGTTAATTCATTTTGAAGAAAAAACCAAACCTAACTTGGGTGATACCGAAGACATCAATATAGGGGACACGGATAATATCCAAGAAACTAAAATAAGTGTCCACCTTGAACCAGAGATACGGGAAGAGTTAATTAAAGCACTCATAGAATTCAAAGATGTTTTTGCATGGTCATATGACGACATGCCAGGTTTGAGCACTGACTTAGTGGTTCACAAATTGCCCACTGATCCAACGGTGCCTCCTGTCAAACAAAAGTTTAGAAAGTTCAAGCCTGATATGAGTATGAGAATTAAGGAAGAAATCACCAAACAATTGGAGGCAAAGATCATTCGAGTCACTCGATACCCTGTTTGGTTGGCTAATATCATTCCTGTGCCAAAGAAAGACGGCAAGATCAGAGTATGCGTCGATTATCGCAATCTCAACAAAGCGAGCCCGAAGGATAATTTCCCATTACCCAATATCCATATTTTGATCGATAATTGTGCCAAGCATGAGATGGGATCATTTGTGGATTGTTATGCCGGGTATCATCAAATTCTGATGGATGAGGAAGATGCAGAAAAGACAGCATTCATCACACCATGGGGAACTTATTGCTACCGAGTAATGCCTTTTGGTTTGAAGAACGCCGGGGCAACTTACATGAGAGCAATGACCACGGTGTTTCATGATATGATACACAAGGAGATTGAGGTATACGTGGACGATGTGCTCATAAAATCAAAGCATCAGGCCGACCACGTTGGGGATTTGAGGAAATTCTTCTTAAGACTTCGCAGGTACAACCTCAAGCTTAACCCTGCCAAATGCGCATTTGGAGTTCCATCTGGAAAGTTGCTGGGATTCATAGTCAGTCGGCGAGGCATCGAGCTAGACCCATCAAAAATCAAAGCCATCCAAGAATTGCCACCTCCAAGGAACAAAACTGAAGTAATGAGTTTGTTGGGAAGGTTGAATTACATCAGCAGGTTTATTGCTCAGCTTACGACAACCTGTGAGCCTATTTTCAAATTGTTGAAAAAGGTTGCTGTGGTCAAATGGACCAATAAGTGTCAGGAGGCATTTGATAAGATAAAAGGATACCTGTCAAACCCACCCGTGTTGGTCCCGCCAGAGCCAGGAAGACCTCTGATTCTTTACTTAACAGTTTTGAAAAATTCATTTGGTTGTGTATTGAGGCAACATGACCTCACCGGCAGAAAAGAACTGGCCATCTACTACCTTAGCAAGAAATTCACAGCTTATGAGGTTAAGTATACTCATCTGGAGAAGACATGTTGCGCCATGACTTGGGTAGCTCAAAAATTGAAACACTATTTGTCGTCCTACACTACTTACCTCATTTCTCGTCTGGATCCGTTGAAATATATTTTTCAAAAGCCTATGCCAACGGGAAGACTTGCAAAGTGGCAGATATTGCTCACAGAATTTGACATCATCTATGTGACTCGAACTGCAATGAAAGCCCAAGCACTGGCCGATCATTTAGCCAAAAACCCTGTCGATGAGGAGTATGAGCCATTGAAAACCTATTTTCCCGATGAAGAAATAATGCATATCGATGAGATAGAGCAAATTGAAAAACCTGGCTGGAAACTTTTCTTTGATGGGGCCGCTAACATGAAAGGAGTCGGGATAGGAGCTGTAATCATTTCTGAAACAGGGCATCACTATCCTGTTACAGCTCAACTACGATTTTATTGCACCAATAATATGGCTGAATATGAAGCTTGTATTTTGGGGTTAAGGCTAGCCGCAGACATGGGTATCCAAGAAATCTTAGTCATGAGAGATTCGGATCTTCTGGTACATCAAATTCAAGGAGAATGGGAAACCCGAGACTTGAAGTTCATACCATACCGACAATGTCTACATGATCTTTGTCAGCATTTTCAATCAGTGGAGTTCCGGCATATTCCAAGGATCCATAATAAGGTTGCCGATGCATTGGCTACCCTGGCATCAATGTTGCACCATTCAGACAAAGCTTATGTGGATCCACTACATATTCGAGTCCACGATCAGCACGCTTATTGCAATATGGTTGAAGAAGAATTTGATGGTAAACCATGGTTCCACAACATCAAGGAGTATATTAGGATGGGGATATATCCAACACAAGCCACAGGAGATCAAAAGAGGACCATTAGGCGATTGGCAAATGGATTCTTCTTAAGCGGAGGAGTTTTGTATAAAAGAACACCAGACCTTGGATTATTAAGATGCATAGATGCCAGACAAGCTACAGTTGTTATGTCTGAAGTACATTCGGGAGTTTGCGGACCCCACATGAGCGGATATGTGTTAGCAAAGAAAATCCTCCGAGCTGGTTACTATTGGCTTACCATGGAGCGAGATTGTACCAATTTTGTGCGCAAGTGTCATCAATGCCAGATAGACGGAGATTTGATTCATTCTCCACCATTCGAGTTGCACACAATGTCGGCACCATGGCCCTTCATCGCCTGGGGCATGGATGTGATTGGACCAATTGAGCCGGCAGCATCCAATGGGCATAGGTTCATTCTGGTAGCCATTGATTATTTTACCAAATGGGTTGAGGCCAAAACATTCAAATCAGTGACCAGGAAAGCTGTGGTCGATTTTGTTCACTCAAATATCATATGTCGATTCGGAATCCCAAAGGTGATCATCACAGATAACGGTGCTAATCTTAACAGTAACTTGATGAGGGAAGTATGTCAACAGTTTAAGATTATACATCGCAACTCTACCCCATATCGGCCCAAGGAGAATGGAGCAGTCGAGGCAGCCAACAAAAACATAAAGAAGATACTTCGGAAAATGGTAGAAAGTTCAAGGCAATGGCACGAAAAATTACCATTTGCGTTGTTGGGATATCGCACTACTGTTCGCACTTCAGTAGGAGCAACTCCTTATTTGTTGGTATATGGCACTGAGGCGGTAATTCCTGCAGAAGTTGAAATTCCTTCCCTTCGGATCATCGCCGAAGCTAAGATTGATGATGATGAATGGGTCAAAACCCGTTTGGAACAGTTAAACTTGATTGATGAAAAACGATTGGCCGCAGTATGTCATGGCCAATTGTATCAAAGAAGAATAGCAAGAGCATACAACAAAAAGGTGCGTCCCCGGAAGTTTGAAGTGGGTCAACATGTGCTGAAACGATATTCTTCCACATCAGGTTGAGGCAAAAGGCAAATTTGCCCCGAATTGGCAAGGACCGTTCATTGTGACCAGAGTATTATCGAATGGTGCACTATGTTTAACGGATATCGAAGGAAAATGCATAGACATGGCTATCAATTCTGACGCGGTAAAGAGATATTATGCATAACTTTTTGAATGTTTGTATTTGGCATTATTTCGAAGATTGGAATGACAAAGGCAATTTATTTTGCTATCCAAACACTATACCCTTTGCTTCCCCTTTGAGACACATTTGTTTCTTTCCTACCCTCTCTTGGAATCAATGAAAATCAAATATGAAAAAAATAATTTAAAAAAAAAAAATTTAGAAAATCACTATTATTGCAGTGAACTACGTTTGACCTGATTCCTCAAAGAAGGATATGTAGGCGCCTCACTGCTCGGTCATAGGGTGCACGATACGCATAATGTGCACAAAAATAAAAATAAAAATAAAAAATAAAAAAAACATCAAGAGACCCCAATCAAGAAACTGGGGCAGGAATTGTATTGGAGATAAGAAAAAGATTCCAAGAGTTGTAATTTTAAACCCATATCAAAACTGTTTAACTTTTGATACCTTTCCATTCCAACCCCATACCAAAAAGACCTTTCGACCAATCTTAGAAAAATGCCGAGTCAAGCAAATGAAGATGGTTCCTAACACTCTGGTCCAAACAAGAAAAGAAAGTAAAAATGAGAGAGTCTTATAGGTGAAAACCCACACGGGCACCATGAGATGACAAAAGTTGAGAGAAAATAAAATGAGAGAGTATTATTGGTGAAAACTTTCGCAGGCACCATAAGGCGAAAAGGAATGAAGAAATAAACAAATAAGGAAGGTTTGCAGGTGAAAACACTTTTAGATACAGCGACCCAAATAAGGTTTGAAAATTGGCAAAAGAAAATTGGGTTATGGAAAATTTGGGAAAACAAAATGAAACAATTGAAAAGAGATTGGTTAAAAAGACTGGGTTGATTAATCCAAAATGCATACCATGATCATTGGTGCCAGTGACTCCAATCAGATAAGTCCTTTATTTTTTCTCCAATAGTCATCCAAATTTGGATTTTTCTTTTCATTCTAGATTTTCGAAATCGTCATGTTTTCGTCACTAATAATCTTACTTCTAAAGCTTTTGAGATGAGTTTTATTCCAAACAAATAAGAAGGAATGTCAAGGTATACTACCAAAATTCAGGGTTGCATAGGACAAAAATACGGCCATGATGGGCAGTAGGTAATAGGATAAAAAATAAGATATGGGTGGAAGAAAAGTGGAATCAAAAGTGGATCAACAATGTCAGGAGAGACATATGATTACGGTTAAAAGGGTTTGAAGGAAAACATACAGTTGGGGATCCTATAGTCAAGGATCAATTACAAGGACAAAACATTTTTCTCAACCATTCCAGGGCAATAAAACGAGACGAAGAGAAGCCCCACCGTCGGCAAGAATAACCCAGTTAACCACCCTGCTTTAAACTAACGAAGTTTACTGTGATTTGAAACAGGGGCAAAAACAACATTTGTGTCAGGAAACACCCGGTGAAGAATTTAAGAAGAAATCAGGCGTCCACATGGAGAATGAGGATGAAGAATTTAAGAAGAAGTCAGGCGTCCACCTGTAGAATGAGTATGAAGAATTAAAGAAGAAATCAGGCGTCCACCTGGAAAATGAGGATGAAAAATTGAAGAAGAAGTCAGGCGTCCACCTGGAGAATGAGGATGAAAAATTTAAGAAGAAGTCAGGCGTCCACCTGGAGAATGAGGATGAAGAATTTAAGAAGAAGTCAGGCGTCCACCTGAAGAATGAGGATGAAGAATTTAAGAAGAAGTCAGGCGTCCACCTGGAGAATGAGGATGAAGAATTTAAGAAGAAGTCAGGCGTCCACCTGGAGAATGAGGATGAAGAATTAAAGAAGAAATCAGGCGTCCACCTGGAGAATGAGGATGAAGAATTTAAGAAGAAGTGAGGCGTCCACCTGGAGAATGAGGATGAAGAATTAAAGAAGAAATCAGGCGTCCACCTGGAGAATGAGGATGTAGAATTAAAGAAGAAATCAGGCATCCACCTGGAGAATGAGGATAAAGAATTTAAGAAGAAGTCAGGCGTTCACCTGGAGAATGAGGATGAAGAATTGAAGAAGAAATCAGGCGTCCACCTGGAGAATGAGGATGAAGAATTTAAGAAGTCAGGCGTCCACCTGGAGAATGAGGATGAAGAATTGAAGAAGAAATCAGGCGTCCACCTGGAGAATGAGGATGAAGAATTAAAGAAGAAATCAGGCGTCCACCTGGAGAATGAGGATGAAGAATTGAAGAAGAAATCAGGCGTCCACCTGGAGAATGCGGATGTAGAATTAAAGAAGAAATCAGGCATCCACCTGGAGAATGAGGATGAAGAATTTAAGAAGAAGTCAGGCGTCCACCTGGAGAATGAGGATGAAGAATTTAAGAAGTCAGGCGTCCACCTGGAGAATGAGGATGAAGAATTGAAGAAGAAATCAGGCGTCCACCTGGAGAATGAGGATGTAGAATTAAAGAAGAAATCAGGCATCCACCTGGAGAATGAGGATGAAAAATTTAAGAAGAAGTCAGGCGTCCACCTGTAGAATGAGGATGAAGAATTGAAGAAGAAATCAGGCGTCCACCTGGAGAATGAGGATGAAGAATTTAAGAAGTCAGGCGTCCACCTGGAGAATGAGGATGAAGAATTGAAGAAGAAATCAGGCGTCCACCTGGAGAATGAGGATGAAGAATTAAAGAAGAAATCAGGCGTCCACCTGGAGAATGAGGATGAAGAATCAAAAAGGAAAAGTCAGGCGTCCACCTGGAGAATGAGGATAAAAAATTGAAGAAGAAGTCAGGCATCCACCTGGAGAATGAGGATGAAGAAATTTAAGAAGAAGTCAGGCGTCCACCTGGAGAATGAGGATGAAAAAATTAAGAAGAAATCAGGCGTCCACTTGGAGAATGAGGATGAAGAATTGAAGAAGAAATCAGGCGTCCACCTGGAGAATGAGGATGAAGAATTTAAGAAGTCAGGCATCCACCTGGAGAATGAGGATGAAGAATTAGAGAAGAAATCAGGCGTCCACCTGGAGAATGAGGATGAGTGATAAAAAGAAGTCAGGCGTCCACCTGGAGAATGAGGATGAGAGATAAAAAAGAAGTCAGGCGTCCACCTGGAGAATGAGGATGAAAAATTGAAGAAGAAGTCAGGCATCCACCTGGAGAATGAGGATGAAGAAATTTAAGAAGAAGTCAGGCGTCCACCTGGAGAATGAGGATGAAAAAATTAAGAAGAAATCAGGCGTCCACCTGGAGAATGAGGATGAAGAATTGAAGAAGAAATCAGGCGTCCACCTGGAGAATGAGGATGAAGAATTTAAGAAGTCAGGCATCCACCTGGAGAATGAGGATGAAGAATTGAAGAAGAAATCAGGCGTCCACCTCGAGAATGAGGATGAGAGATAAAAAAGAAGTCAGGCGTCCACCTGGAGAATGAGGATGAGAGATAAAAAAGAAGTCAGGCGTCCACCTGGAGAATGAGGATGAAAAATTGAAGAAGAAGTCAGGCGACCACCTGGAGAATGAGGATGAAAAATTTAAGAAGAAATCAGGCGTCCACCTGGAGAATGAGGATGAAAAATTTAAGAAGAAGAAATCAGGCGTCCACCTGGAGAATGAGGATGAAGAATTTAAGAAGAAGTCAGGCGTCCACCTGGAGAATGAGGATGAAGAATTAAAGAAGAAATCAGGCGTCCACCTGGAGAATGAGGATGAAGAATTAAAGAAGAAATCAGGCGTCCACCTGGAGAATGAGGATGAAAAAATTGAAGAAGAAGTCAGCCGTCCACCTGGAGAATGAGGATAAAAAAAATTGAAGAAGAAGTCAGGCGTCCACCTGGAGAAAGATGATAAGAAATTGAAGAAGAAGTCAGGCGTCCACCTGGATAATGAGGATGAAAAATAAAAAAAGAAGTCAGGCGTCCACCTGGAGAACAAGGACAAAGAAAGGAGGAAATCAGGCATCCACCTGGAGAACAAGGACAAAGGAAGGATGAAAAAGGAAGCAGAAGTCAGGCGCCCACCTGGAGAATAAGGGAATACAACTGAAGCAGCAGAAATCAGGCGCCTACCCGGATAATAAGGGAATACAATTGAAGCAACAGAAGTCAGGCGCCCACCTGGAGAACAAGGGAATATAATTGAAGTATTGAAATCAAAAGCCCGCTCATATGAGAAAGGAGCACACTTAGATTCAATAAAGCAGAGGAGTCCAACAAAGTCCCCAGCAGGAAACAACAAGAGTCCCAAACAGAGAAAGAAAATACAGGACACAATGAAAGGGAATGCGGAATAAGCCAAATGCCCAAGAGTCACCAAGATATCAAGACAACAAGAAACGCGAGGGCATGATCTAGATAAGATTTTATAATACATGTACCATAGTCTAGTTTAGTTTTTTGTATTACCTTTGAAGCAAGGTGTAATAAGAAGGTCAGCAAGCAGTAAAAGCAGCACGAAACAGCAGTAGCATCACAGTCCCATGGTAGTCCCAGCTATCCAAAACTTCCCGAACTACATTGACCTAATTCCTTTATAGCCAAGGATATGTAGGAAACCTTTGAAGCAAAGGTTCGGTCAAATCTTTCAAAAAATGCTTCCCACGGAGTATTTGAACGGGCGAAAATTGCTCGTATCCGCTCACTTTATCTTTGCACGAAAACTCTTCGAGTTTCCGCACAAAGAGGGGCAGCTGTGAGCACGTGATTTTTGCCTCACGAAAATTACTCCAAAATAATTCAAAAAATATAAAACAATTTTTGCTTAGGGTGCAATTTTTAGAATTTGTGTGGCGTTTATTAAATATTTGTGTTATGTCCGTAAATGTCTACTTTGTTTGTTAAAATGAAAAATAAAATAAAAAACACATGTTGCATGCATAGTTAGGATTTAATTATGCATTTAAAAGTTAATTTAAAGAAAATCACAAAAATTATGCATTTATTCTAGTTTTAATGTTTCACTGTGTGATTAATGTTTTGTCTATGAGTTAATAGTTGTTAAAGGTTGATTAATGTCTTGTAAAGTTAATTTTTTGTTTTTATAATTTTAATTAGGATTTTAATCAAACCAAATGACATCGTTTTGTCACATTTCATCAAGGGTCGTTGGATCAAATCATTCCAACGGCTGAGATCTCATCACCCTTACTCGTAACCCCCTACCCGATCCACTGCCCCGATCCAGCCTGACCCCAACATTTAACCAAACGACATCGTTTGGTTAAATAAATTGATCTCAACCGTGCATCTTAATTGATCCAACGGATGAGATCAATCCACCCATCCCTATATAAATCCAAATCCCTACCCCGGCCACCTAACTAAACACCCCTCCCCCTCTCCACTGTTCATCATCATCTCCGGAAAAAACACACCCCTAACCCTAGCCGCCCTCATTCCCCATTGCCTGAAACCCGGCGGTAACAACGCCGCCAGTCACCACCTTAACACCCCAGACTCCTCACAACCTCCTCTTCACGGATCTGGCATTAGTTTCCTTCGAATCAGGCCCCAACTCTTCGAATCTTAAATCGAAGGTTGGCCTGAAAACCTTATCTTCTCCAATGGCCTCCAAAATAACACCACAGCTTCCCCTAAATACCCTCACCACGGATCTGTTAGTAGCATGGCTCGAATCCTCCTGGAACTGCTCGAATCTTCATTTGAAGATTCGAGTGAAACCTGACCCTATCCCAACCTACCTCAAACTCACACCAGTTACCCACCTGACCTCCCTCGTGCCTAGAATACCATTGGTTTGATTCGAATATACCTAGAAATGTTCGGATTTGAAATCAAAAAATCCGAAACCATAAAAATTTTCCAATCTTGGAATTTGTTCAATTCGAGTGAAGGATTGAGGTCTAAGAGACTTTAATCGAGGTATTCTCAATTGAAAATACTTCGAATAAAGTCTGTTCAGCCTCAAAAAGGTCCAAATCCAAGTTGAGTTTGAGTCCGTATGAAATTGAAGATTCAGAGGCATTTTCCTATTTCTTTTGTTTCCTACATATGTAGTTGCCTATTTTAGTTGTCTGTGTAATTTTTCATATTTTTAATTGTTTAAATTCTGTGATTCTGTCTCATACCCGCCTACTTGATCAAAGTGTGAATTGTTCTGTTGGTTATGTTTGTTTACAATGTGTGTAATCGACTCGATTAAGTTCGTCGATTAGTTATATTATAGAATTCTGTTTCTGAAAATGTTGTTTGAAATAATCTATTTATCGGTTGTTTGTTGACAGTTGTTTTAAATAATCAGTTAGACTAATACTCGTTAATTAAATCATCTTTGTTTGCAATTCAATAAAATGTTGTTGATTTCTGAGCATTAAGTTTCAGGCAGTGTCAATATACTGACAATGCCCCTGCACTTATGCTAAATTCAATTTCAATTCAGATTTTGTTCTGTTAAGTTCTGTGTATTGTTAATATGTTTGTATACAAGTTCAGTGTTCAATCTGAATTTAGTTTTGTCCATTAGCTATTAGACATTGGGTGTTGGATCAATTAGCTATCATTGAAAAGACAGAATGTTTGTTTTGATTAAGGAATTGGTTATTAGCTACTAAACAGTTTAATTCAGATAAATCTGTTAAGGTTTAGGCAGTCTTTGGTCTGGGGCAGTAATAACAGTAATATTGAGGGATTTTCAAGGGTATTTCTGGGATAGAAACAGTAGGGTAATGTGATAATAGTAGTGTGCTGATAGTGGAGTGATAATGGTTATTACTTAATGAGATAATGGGAAACAAAGGGTAATGGGAATGCTGAAAATCAGGAAAAGATCACTTAATGGGATTTAAAGTAGTAAAAGCAGTTTTAATGGGATTTTCTGATTTTAAAAGAATAAGGGGGTCCAAGCAACACTAAAAGGAAATGGGGCAGACCTGTATAAATACAGGGACTGAGATTTTAAGAGGGGGCAGATTTTGAAGAGAAAAAAAAAAGACTGAGGATTTTAGGGTCAGATTTTAAAAAGAGAGAAATCTGATTTTAAGAGAGGAACAGATTTTAACACACACACAGAGAGAGGCATTGAAAAAAAAGCAGAAATAGAAATCTGATTCAAGAAAAAAGAAAGAAAACAGAAATAAAGAAAGAAAAAATCAGAAGCAGGAAAAAACAGATTTCTACAATAGAAGCTAGTGTTAAGGTTGAATTTCTGAGATTGAAATTGTCAGTTTGCCTTCTCCTAAGTCTTGGAAAATCAGAAATACTGTGTTTTATCTGTCTGGATTTGTTCAAATCCCATTGTTGAGTTTAAAGTCTGAAATTTCTTAAAGAGTCATTCTACGTTGTGTCTAGGTTCTCGGGTTCTGTATTGTTGTTCAAATCTGTGGAAATACTGGCATTTTCTGCTGATTTTGTTACTGCTGTCACTTCTGAAATTTACTTCTTCTGCCTTCATTTCCAGGTACATATCTGTAAACTCATGTCATGCAAAGCTTTCAACATGACAAATAAATGAAGCTCGAATTGTAATTCTGTCTTCAATACATTTGAGTTAGTTAGTTCAAATTTCAGCTATGTTTCATGTTGGTTAACTAGTAGTGAGTTCGACATGATGGCTATAAGTTAATTATCTTATTTTGAAATTCGTATAAAAGCTTTGTAATAATGTTATCCATTTCGAAATATCATTAGTATAGATATATTTGAATTGTCAAAATAGGAAACAGGGAAGAAAGTTGGCCATTATTTAAATTTTATGGTATTGTTAGTTAGTTACAGAATAGTATGGAAATATCAAGGAAAAATACATTATTAGTCTATTTTGTTAGTTAGTTAGTTGTTGTTTAAAGCTAGATGATGTTGGTTGCATTTTGCTATATTATGGCATAATAATGGTTATGTTTATAATCAATAGTTGAAAGATGCGTTAGTAAAATCCGCTATGTTCACAATGTCGAAATATGGCGAATAATGTTGTATGCAATATCATTTTATTAAGTCAGCAGGTAGATTTGTTCTCTTTCTTAATAACAAATGGCCTAGGAATTTATATAATGCGAAAGTTAGTGTTTAGCAATAGTTCACATAGATTGAGAATCAAATTGGTTTTATTATATATATATATCCCAAACTCAATCATAAGCAGAATTCACAAGAAATAATCATGCATATTGGATTAAGAACAAGTGATGTAGAAGGAGATTAGGCTTATAAACTGTACTAATTTTAAGAAGATAAAATAGCCTTTGCTGCAGATAAAAATAATGAAAATTCTTCGAAAACATCTCTTCCTTTCATAAATCAATTTTTGTTTTAGTTTCATACGCAATTCATTTTTTGGTATACACATATTGCATTTACAAGAAAAATGGTAGTATTAATTACGCGTTGTTCATTTTTAATCCTTAAATACGAATGGTTTTTGCGGAATATAATTCATAAATATATATATATATATATATATATATATATATATATATAATTTGTGGTTGACACTCAATAAATTGAGAATTCTTTTCAAGAAATTTAGAAGCGTCTCAAATAGTGATTTACCATGACTTTCACATAAAAAATAATATGGATGTAATAAACAATTTGTAAACAAATTTATACTACCATCAAGAATATTTTTGTGATTAGGGATACGTTCGCGTAACCTGATTATATTTCTAAAAGCAATTCGGATTATGCGTTCGCGCAACTTCGAGCGAATATTTAATAAAAAAGGGGTTCCTCAGAGAATATCTTTATTAGTTTCATAAAAACCCGAGATGTGAGGTTCACTACTTAATTATACAAAAAGGGCGAATGTTCTTGATTTTATTTAAGCACAATTTCGAAAATAATTATTTTAATAAAAATATTATCTATATTATTGTGTACACGTGCGCGTGACACAACTCCGCATGTTTTAAAAATAAAATTTATAACACGAATATACGTACGCGTGATTCGATTCAAAGAAGGGTCTTTAATTACAAACAATCTAAATAGAAGCGGTAACAAAAATCGTGCAATAAATCACGTACTTAGCAAATCGAGATAATCAAAGCCAAATATAAAAATGGTTAAGCGACCGTGCTAGAACCACGGAATTCGGAAATGCCTAACACCTTCTTCCGGATTAACAGAATTCCTTATTCAAGATTTCTGGTTCGCAGAATAATAAACAGAGTCATATTCTCCTCGATTCAGGGATTAAAACCGGTGACTTGGGACGCCTTAAAATTCCCAGGTGGCGACTCTGAAACAAACAAACAAATCCCGTTTCGACTGTCCTTTAATTGGAGAAAACTCCCTGTACCCTCGCGGGGCGGAAAAAGGAGGTGTGACAGCTCTGGCGACTCTGCTGGGGATCAAAGTGTTATCGAACCCAGAACCACTGGTTCAGGGTTTAAGAATTCGAGCTTAAAATAACTGCTATAGTTGGCTTTATTTATTATCTGATTTTTTTACATGATATATGCCCAATGTGCTAAATGACACTTTTACCGCTTTAATATTATTTGAATTATGAATATATACAACTGCTACGAAACCCCCTTCTTTCTGAGTCTTCTAAATTTATGGTGCACACGTGCGCGTGGCCCACCTTTCTGTTAAAGTCATACCAAATAAGACGAAGTTGGGACAAGTAACTAGGCCGGGTAGACTTTCGTGCTCCCGGTACGTTGCCCCCGCTTCGGCTCAAACTGTCCGTTTGGGTAAGCCAGGTTTAGAACAATCAACCTCAGGTTTTTCACCTAGAATAACTCAGCCATGTACCGGATCCCTAGTAGGAACGTCTATTTGCATCATGTACATTTGGCCTTGGAGACTCAACACAGGGGTTGGGTCTGTCTAGGACAGGTGAACCCGAAATAAAAGACCATCCTGATGCATCCTACTTGCTACCTGTGCATTCATTTGCCTCGGATTTGCTTGTTGACCAGCTTAATTGAAAATATTTTTGAGAGCCGAGGAATAAAATGGGTTATTTTTAGAAAATCACAAAAAATAGTTTTAAATCTTGAAATAAAAAGTGTTTAATAAATAAAAATTGAAAATGATTTTTTTTCTTAAGTGTATATTTTCAAAATGAGTCTTGACTTTATTAAAATTAAATTTCAGATACAAAATGAGCACCACACAAAACCCCCATCCACGAATACAGACGAGTTTCTATTTCAGCTTCAAATGTGGTGGTATGAATTAGGCGAAGATGGTCAAAAATGGGTAGTCAAGCATTTGGGAAATCTCACGGATATTATTAAAGTTAAACCACGTGATGATCTGATTGCGGCGTTAGTAACTTTTTGGGACCCTGTTCACAATGTCTTTCGTTTCTCTGATTTCGAGCTTACTCCTACCTTAGAGGAGATAGCTGGATATGCTGGTTTTGGCGGAAGTCTAAGAAATCAAAACCTGATATTCACAAAGGCTCCCTCGGTACATCGATTCTTCGGTCTTCTGAACATCAGTAATCAAATCAGGAAAAGCAATGTCATCAACGGATGTTGTTCTTTCAACTTCTTGTATTCAAGGTTCGGAAAGCCAGATGGATTTGAAATTCATGAGAAAGGCCTTACTAACAAGCAAAACAAAGACACCTGGCAGATTCACCGTCGCTTCGCCTTCATGGTGGCTTTTCTAGGAATCATGGTCTTCCCAAACAAAGAGCGAACAATTGATATTCGCACCGTGAAAGTTGTGCAGGTCCTCACCACCAAGGAAAATCACACCTTTGTCCCAATCATTCTCTCAGACATTTATCGGGCGTTGACTTTATGTAAATCAGGAGCAAAAGTCTTCGAAGGATGCAAAATTTTGTTGCAAATGTGGGTGATTGAACATCTCCAACAACAGCCCAAGATCATACAGTATGGGCCAAGCAATGATAATTGCATCGAGAGTTATGAGGAAAGAATAAAAGATTATAAGTCTCCAGAAGGGATAGAAGCATGGGTATCTCATCTAAGGGCTTTAACGGCAAATCAAATTGAGTGGACTTTGGGATGGCTCCCGATGAGGGAAGTGATACACATGTCAACCTCAAATAGTTATTTGCTACTATTGGGATTGAGAAGCATCCAGCCATATGCGCCACTAAGAGTTCTAAGACAACTAGGGAGATACCAAGTAGTTCCTGATGATGAAGATTTGAGTATGCAAGTAATCGAATTACACCCGGAAGCCACTATTCCCGAGGCTCTAATTCAGCAGATGTGGAATGGATGTCGATACTTGAAAAGTGATACTCAAGTCCCAGACACTACAAGGGGTGAGATAAATCCTGGATATGCAAGGTGGTTTGAGAAACGGTCTCGCGTGGATGATGTACCAGAACCCGAGCTAAGTAGGCCAACAAAAAGACCCCATGTTCAAAACTTTAATGATAAAATCCAAGAGCGGTTGATTTGGGGAGAAAAGGAAAAGGGGTACAAAGCAACTATCCATGCCCTAAAGGAAAATCTAAGGAGCCTCAGTCTGGAGAAAGATTTACAAGCACAAGAAGCCGAAGGCGAGAAGAAGAGTCTAGCTTGTGAGAAGAAAAATCTTCATGCTCGATTTCAAAAAATGAAAAAGGCTTCTGAAACACCAATGAGGAGTTGGAAGGATCAAAAAACCATCGCCAATCTTTTTGAAAGAATGCAAGATTATGATTCCATTCTTGCTAAAAACGAAAGGGCGTTGAGCAAAGCAAAAGAAAGAATCCAACAATTAAACGAAGAAGCCAGATCTAATAAGGAACGCCAAGTAAGGCAATCCGAAGAAGACAGGGCACAATTCAAGAAGGAAAAAGACCATTGGATACGATCAGAAGACCAACTTCGTGCACAACTAGAAGAGGCAAGAAGATACAACAGAGAACATCAACAAGCGGACATCGACAGAGAAAGAGCGCAGGCAAGATTAGAGCAGGCCAGACTCCGAGCTCTATTAGAGTCAGCTCTAGATCGTGAAGACCGTGTCAGAGATATAGCCACCACTCGCCAGCAGCAATTGCTAAACCAAGACCAACGTCTCCAAGATTTCAGGGCACAAATCCACGACCTGGCGGTCTACACCTCTCAAAGTTATGTAAACTGCCAAGGAATGGATTATGAAAGGTTCACAGAGCATGAACCCATTTTTGCCCGTCATATAGCAATGGAGTTGGAAAGGATGTATCGTACGCTGGGAGGTCATCCAGGTCAAGCCCCACATTGAGCAGAAATCCAATGATTGACAACAAAAGTGGAAAGTGGGGCATGTTGTGAGATGTTAAGAGTTGTATCTTTTATTTTGATTTAAGTGTGTGTGTTTCAAACCATTTTCTTATAAGGTTTTCAAATGTAATGTCTGTTCCATCTTTGTATAATGAATAAAAGTGTTTGCCTTACGGTCCGAACTACGCAAGGTCTGATTCGTGCGGGGGCATGATACGTAGGCAATCTCTATAAGATTCGACCACCACAATAAAAATATATATAAGAAAATAAAATAAAATAAGAGTGAACAACAATAAAAGACCAAGAAAAGCTGGGATGACACAAGCAGCCAAGCAAATGCATAATAGAAATGGGTTATTTGTCTAGGAGCATTGCATCTCAACGTGTAATTATATATGTGTTAAACTCTCAAAACTAACAAGTTTGTTCATTTCCAGAATTCAAGCAGTTAGTTTCTCTAAAGAGTATACTGGCATATTATCATTATCACACGAGATCAAAAGGACCAATACCCGAAAGTATGTCTATCCCAGATGTTGACACATGTATTGAGCTAGAGGAGATGGATGTCGGGAAAATGAAAGAAGAGATGTTTAAACTCAAGCAGCAAATGGCTGAAATGTACCAGGCCTGGTCTACAGGGCAGTCACCCCCATCTTACCCAATTAACCCTGCTCCATCAATGGCCCAAACTCAGGATAATCTTACCACTGAATTATCCCCAAATTTCCCCATCTACAAACACTACCGAGGCACCACCTCTCAGACACCGCAGTCTCCACCTCCGAAACCAGTTCCATACTTTCCTCCACCAGTGACTCCTGTTTTCGTAGCACCTCCCCCGGCTACATTCCACAAATCTCCTAGTGAGCCCATATTCCAGGCCCAGGACAATCAATACTACCCCCCAGAGCTCACCTTCAAGGCCTCCGAAATCCATTCAACTAATCCTCGTTTCGACCTCCCAACCGAAATTGACAAACCAGTCAAAAATGCTGAACAAGAAGAGATGTTCAGAAAGGTCAAAAGCCTAGAACAATCGTTCCGAGACATGCGAGGGTTAGGAGGACAGGTCAGTGTGGCCTACAAAGATTTGTGCTTATTCCCAAATGTGTAATTGCCAGTTGGCTTCAAGTTGCCCAAATTTGACCTATACAATGGGCACGGCGACCCAGTAGCCCACTTAAGGGGTTTCTGTAGCAAGATGCGAGGAGCTGGGGGAAGGGACGAATTATTGATGGATTACTTCAGTCAAAGTCTAAACGGATCAGCTTTGGAGTGGTATACACGCCAGGACCATAGGAGATGGTACACCTAGGATGACCTGGCACGGGCATTTGCATACCATTTCCAATACAATTTAGAAATTATCCCAGATCGACTATCTTTGACAAAATTTGAGAAAAAACACAATGAAAGTTTCAGAGAGTATGGCTTCCAGTGGAGAGAACAGGCAGCAAGAGTGGATCCTCCTATGAAGGAGAGTGAAATGGTAGACTACTTCCTTCAAGCCTTGGAATCAACTTACTATGCCCATTTGGTTTCAGCGGTAGGTAAATCATTCAACGAAGTAGTAAAGATGGGAGGTATGGTGGAAGAAGGCCTCAAGACAAATAAAATCATGAGCTATTCGGCCATCAAAGCGACTACTCAAGCTATTCAAGGCAGGGTAGGAGGAATCGGAAGAAAGAAAAGGGAAGAAGCAGCGGTAGTTGATTTAGGAACTTGGTTAGGATCGAGAGGTTCACCTCCTTACTATAATCAACATCGACCTCACCAATCAACTCACCACCACAATTCATCTCAACACTACTATCACCCTTTAGAACCTCATTTTTCCATAAACCATACACAAGCATACAATCATCCACCGGCACGCGCTAACTGGCGTGCTCCTTTCATACCAGGTACTTACCCACGAGCCTATTCCGGACTAGGTTTCAGGCCTAGGCCAGCATTCAGGGGAGAAAGGGAACAGAAAAAGAAAACCTACACTCCATTGGGAGAGTCCTACACTAGTCTGTTCCACAGGCTGAGATAGCTGGACATGCTAAGACCAATATAATCCAAGCTACCCAATCCTCCTCCAAAGAATCTGGACTACACCATTAGCTGTGAGTATTGTTCCGGTACACCAGGCCATGATACGGAAAAATGCTGGCATTTAAAAAATGCAATACAAGAGCTGATTGATACTAATAAAATCGAGGTTCAAAACCCCGAAGCTCCCAATATCAATAGAAATCCAATGCCAACCCATCAGGAGGCTAATATGATAGAAATAGTACAGGTTGATGGGGAGACAAAGAAGCCGTCACAAACCGTCATGATGATTAGGTCTCATGAAGCCAAGCCAGATAAGCAGTTAACAGAGGAGAAGTCGGTACCTAAGCAGAGCAGAAATGGTGATGAACCATCTGTGGTAGTCGAGAAGGGATCTTCGAGCAAAGTTGCCACAAAGCAAGAAAGGCCGAAAGTGATAGTACCAGGGGTTGCCAGCAAACCCATTGTAGTCGTGGAAGGAGCCCGTATAGATCGGGTTATTATCAAACCTGTAACCCAGCTACCAGTGATCAACAACAAGGCCATTCCATGGAACTATGAAAGGGTGACTGTAATGTACAAGGGAAAAGAAGTCAAGGAAGAAGTCTGTGAGGTGCAAGGCTTGACTCGTTCGGGAAGATGTTTTACTCCCGAAGAGTTAAGAAAAACTAAAAATAATCTAACGCCAATAAAGAGAGCTGTGACGGAAGAAAAAGTGGAAGAGTTTTTAAGAAAAATGAAGCTCCATGATTATTCTGTTGTGGATCAACTGAAGAAGACGCCCGCTCAAATTTTATTATTGTCATTACTGATCCATTCAGAGGAGCACCGTCTGGCTTGATGAAAATCCTGAATGAGGCTCATGTTCCTGAAAAAATCTCTGTAAATCATTTAGGAAGAATAGCCAACAGAATCTTTGAGGCAAACAGAATTACACTTTCTGATGATGAATTGCCTGTGGAAGGTACTGAGCACAACAGAGCTCTTTACCTCACCGTGAAATGTGAAAACTCCGTAGTAACCCGGGTATTGGTTGACAACAGGTCAAGTGCAAACATCTGCCCTCTCTCCACTTTAAGCAAATTGAAAATCAAAGAGGAGAGGATCCATAAGAATAGTATTTGCGTACGGGGGTTTGACGGTTGAAGCAGAGATTCATTTGGCGACATAGTGTTGGAACTGACAATAGGGCCAGTTGAATTCACAATGGAGTTTCAAGTACTGGACATAACTGTTTCTTATAACTTGTTGTTGGGCCGACCATGGATCCATGCTGCTAAAGCAGTCCCGTCAACACTACACCAGGCGGTCAAGTTTGAATGGGATCATCAAGAAATAGTTGTGCATGGGGAAGAAAGTTTAAATGCTCACAGCAGTGCCATTGTACCGGTCGAGGGAATAGAAAATGACCAGGGACCATGGGTATACCAAGTATCCGACACAGTGTCGGTAGAGAAAATTCCAGAGGGGAAGTACCTTCCGAATCCAAAGATAACCTCTGCATCAGTCATGGTAGCCTATGAAATGTTAAAAATGGTTTTATACCCGGCAAAGGTCTGGGATCATCTTTGCAAGGAATTATACAACCAGTATCTCTCCCAGAGAACTGGGGAACATTCGGTTTGGGGTTCATACCCACCATCAACGATGTAAAAAAGGCCAGAAAGCTGAAACAAAAGGCATGGGTTCTTCCAAAACCAGTACCACATCTGTCAAAGTCTTTTGTCAAGACCGGCGCTAAAAATCGCCCGATAACAACAATTCCTAAATCCCGGGTCAATCCTGAGAAGGAATTAATTGAAAGGTTCGAGAAATTGTTTAGTGATGTGAATATGTTGGAAAGCGGAGAAGGGTGTAGCAACGCAGAAGTTCAATTCGTTGGGCCAGAAACAAAGCTCAATAATTGGAAAGCCACTCCTCTCCCAATTCGAAAGGAGTCTTGGTAGTTTATTTTGATTTTCTTTCAGTTTGTTTGGGTTACTTCAGGGTTGTAATCCCAAAGCTTATCTTACAGTTTGTTTGAAGTGTGCAAACCTTGTTATCTTTCATCATCCAATAAAAAGCAGTTTCCTTTTTATTATCATTCCTGATAGTTTTCTTTTCTTTTTCTTCTTTCCTGTACAGTTCTTTTTACGCTGGCTCTAGTGATATGGCATGCATGAGGAATCCTCAGCCCAGTCTTAAAAATCAATCTGGTTCCGAAATAATAATTCAAGAAATATATTGTGATTATGAATCAGAATATGATGAGGATGAGGCTTTCGAAGAGATTAGTAAAGAGTTAATTCATTTTGAAGAAAAAACCAAACCTAACTTGGGTGATACCGAAGACATCAATATAGGGGACACGGATAATATCCAAGAAACTAAAATAAGTATCCACCTTGAACCAGAGATACGGGAAGAGTTAATTAAAGCACTCATAGAATTCAAAGATGTTTTTGCATGGTCATATGACGACATGCCAGGTTTGAGCACTGACTTAGTGGTTCACAAATTGCCCACTGATCCAACGGTGCCTCCTGTCAAACAAAAGTTGAGAAAGTTCAAGCCTGATATGAGTATGAGAATTAAGGAAGAAATCACCAAACAATTGGAGGCAAAGGTCATTCGAGTCACTCGATACCCTGTTTGGTTGGCTAATATCGTTCCTGTGCCAAAGAAAGACGGCAAGATCAGAGTATGCGTCGATTATCACAATCTCAACAAAGCGAGCCCGAATGATAATTTTCCATTACCCAATATCCATATTTTGATCGATAATTGTGCCAAGCATGAGATGGGATCATTTGTGGATTGTTATGCCGGGTATCATCAAATTCTGATGGATGAGGAAGATGTAGAAAAGACAGCATTCATCACACCATGGGGAACTTATTGCTACCGAGTAATGCCTTTTGGTTTGAAGAACGCCGGGGCAACTTACATGAGAGCAATGACCACGGTGTTTCATGATATGATACACAAGGAGATTGAGGTATACGTGGACGATGTGATCATAAAATCAAAGCATCAGGCCAACCACGTTGGGGATTTGAGGAAATTCTTCTTGAGACTTCGCATGTATAACCTCAAGCTTAACCCTGCCAAATGTGCATTTGGAGTTCCATCTGGAAAGTTGCTGGGATTCATAGTCAGTCGGCGAGGCATCGAGCTAGACCCATCAAAAATCAAAGCCATCAAAGAATTGCCACCTCCAAGGAACAAAACTGAAGTAATGAGTTTGTTGGGAAGGTTGAATTACATCAGCAGGTTTATTGCTCAGCTTACGACAACCTATGAGCCTATTTTCAAATTGTTGAAAAAGGTTGCTGCGGTCAAATGGACCGATGAGTGTCAGGAGGCGTTTGATAAGATAAAAGGATACCTGTCAAACCCACCCGTGTTGGTCCCGCCAGAGCCAGGAAGACCTCTGATTCATTACTTAACAGTTTTGAAAAATTCATTTGGTTGTGTATTGGGGCAACATGACCTCACCAGCAGAAAAGAACAGGCGATCTACTACCTTAGCAAGAAATTCACAGCTTATGAGGTTAAGTATACTCATCTGGAGAAGACATGTTGCGCCATGACTTGGGTAGCTCAAAAATTGAAACACTATTTGTCGTCCTACACTACTTACCTCATTTCTCGTCTGGATCCGTTGAAATATATTTTTCAAAAGCCTGTGCCAACGGGAAGACTTGCAAAGTGGCAGATATTGCTCACAGAATTTGACATCATCTATGTGACTCGAACTGCAATGAAAGCCCAAGCACTGGCCGATCATTTAGCCGAAAACCCGGTCGATGAGGAGTATGAGCCATTGAAAACCTATTTTCCCGATGAAGAAATAATGCATATCGATGAGATAGAGCAAATTGAAAAACCTGGCTGGAAACTTTTCTTTGATGGGGCCGCTAACATGAAAGGAGTCGGGATAGGAGCTGTAATCATTTCTGAAATAGGGCATCACTATCCTGTTACGGCTCAACTACGATTTTATTGCACCAATAATATGGCTGAATATGAAGCTTGTATTTTGGGGTTAAGGCTAGCCGCAGACATGGGTATCCAAGAAATCTTAGTCATGGGAGATTCGGATCTTCTGGTACATCAAATTCAAGGAGAATGGGAAACCCGAGACTTGAAGCTCATACCATACCGACAATGTCTACATGATCTTTGTCAGCGGTTTCAATCAGTGGAGTTCCGGCATATTCCAAGGATCCATAATGAGGTTGCCGATGCATTGGCTACCCTGGCATCAATGTTGCACCATCCGGACAAAGCTTATGTGGATCCACTACATATTCGAGTCCACGATCAGCACGCTTATTGCAATATTGTTGAAGAAGAATTTGATGGTAAACCATGGTTCCACGACATCAAGGAGTATATCAGGATGGGGATATATCCAACACAAGCCACAGGAGATCAAAAGAGGACCATTAGGCGATTGGCAAATGGATTCTTCTTAAGCGGAGGAGTTTTGTATAAAAGAACACCAGACCTTGGATTATTAAGATGCATAGATGCCAGACAAGCTACAGCTGTTATGTCTGAAGTACATTCGGGAGTTTGCGGACCCCACATGAGCGGATATGTGTTGGCGAAGAAAATCCTCCGAGCTGGTTACTATTGGCTTACCATGGAGCGAGATTGTACCAGTTTTGTGCGCAAGTGTCATCAATGCCAGATACACGGAGATTTGATTCATTCTCCACCATTCGAGTTGCACACAATGTCGGCACCATGGCCCTTCATCGCCTGGGGCATGGATGTGATTGGACCAATTGTGCCGGCAGCATCCAATGGGCATAGGTTCATTCTGGTAGCCATTGATTATTTTACCAAATGGGTTGAGGCCAAAACATTCAAATCAGTGACCAGGAAAGCTGTGGTCGATTTTGTTCACTCAAATATCATATGTCGATTCGGAATCCCAAAGGTGATCATCACAGATAACGGTGCTAATCTTAACAGTAACTTGATGAGGGAAGTATGTCAACAGTTTAAGATTATACATCGCAACTCTACCCCATATCGGCCCAAGGCGAATGGAGCAGTCGAGGCAGCCAACAAAAACATAAAGAAGATACTTCGGAAAATGGTAGAAAGTTCAAGGCAATGGCACGAAAAATTACCATTTGCGTTGTTGGGATATCGCACTACTGTTCGCACTTCAGTAGGAGCAACTCCTTATTTGTTGGTATATGGCACTGAGGCGGTAATTCCTGCAGAAGTTGAAATTCCTTCCCTTCGGATCATCGCCGAAGCTAAGATTGATGATGATGAATGGGTCAAAACCCGTCTAGAACAGTTAAACTTGATTGATGAAAAACGATTGGCCGCAGTATGTCATGGCCAATTGTATCAATGAAGAATAGCAAGAGCATACAACAAAAAGGTGCGTCCCCGGAAGTTTGAAGTGGGTCAACATGTGCTGAAACGATATTCTTCCACATCAGGTTGAGGCAAAAGGCAAATATGCCCCGAATTGGCAAGGACCGTTCATTGTGACCAGAGTATTATCGAATGGTGCACTATGTTTAACGGATATCGAAGGAAAATGCATAGACATGGCTATCAATTCTGACGCGGTAAAGAGATATTATGCATAACTTTTTGAATGTTTGTATTTGGCATTATTTCGAAGATTGGAATGACAAAGGCAATTTATTCTGCTATCCAAACACCATACCCTTTGCTTCCCCTTTGAGCCACATTTGTTTCTTTCCTACCCTCTCTTGGAATCAATGAAAATCAAATATGAAAAAAATAATTTTAAAAAAAAAAATTTAGAAAATCACTATTATTGCAGTGAACTACGTTTGACCCGATTCCTCAAAGAAGGATACGTAGGCGCCTCACAGCTCGGTCATAGGGTGCACGATACGCATAATGTGCATAAAAATAAAAAAAAATAAAAAAAAAATAAAAAAAAAAACATCAAGAGACCCCAATCAAGAAACTGGGGCAGGAATTGTATTGGAGATAAGAAAAAGATTCCAAGAGTTGTAATTTTAAACCCATATCAAAACTGTTTAACTTTTGATACCTTTCCATTCCAACCCCATACCAAAAAGACCTTTCGACCAATCTTAGAAAAATGCCGAGTCAAGCAAATGAAGATGGTTCCTAACACTCTGGTCCAAACAAGAAAAGAAAGTAAAAATGAGAGAGTCTTATAGGTGAAAACCCACACGGGCACCATGAGATGACGAAAGTTGAGAGAAAATAAAATGAGAGAGTCTTATTGGTGAAAACCTTCGCAGGCACCATAAGGCGAAAAGGAATGAAGAAATAAACAAATAAGGAAGGTTTGCAGGTGAAAACTCTTTTAGATACAGCGACCCAAATAAGGTTTGAAAATTGGCAAAAGAAAATTGGGTTATGGAAAATTTGGGAAAACAAAATGAAACAATTGAAAAGAGATTGGTTAAAAAGACTGGGTTGATTAATCCAAAATGCATACCATGATCATTGGTGCCAGTGACTCCAATCAGATAAGTCCTTTATTTTTTCTCCAACAGTCATCCAAATTTGGATTTTTCTTTTCATTCTAGATTTTCGAAATCGTCATGTTTTCGTCACTAATAATCTTACTTCTAAAGCTTTTGAGATGAGTTTTATTCCAAACAAATAAGAAGGAATGTCAAGGTATACTACCAAAATTCAGGGTTGCATAGGACAGAAATACGGCCATGATGGGCAGTAGGTAATAGGATAAAAAATAAGATATGGGTGGAAGAAAAGTGGAATCAAAAGTGGATCAACAATGTCAGGAGAGACATATGATTACGGTTAAAAGGGTTTGAAGGAAAACATACAGTTGGGGATCCTATAGTCAAGGATCAATTACAAGGACAAAACATTTTTCTCAACCATTCCAGGGCAATAAAACGAGACGAAGAGAAGCCCCACCGTCGGCAAGAATAACCCAGTTAACCACCCTGCTTTAAACTAACGAAGTTTACTGTGATTTGAAACAGGGGCAAAAACAACATTTGTGTCAGGAAACACCCGGTGAAGAATTTAAGAAGAAATCAGGCGTCCACATGGAGAATGAGGATGAAGAATTTAAGAAGAAGTCAGGCGTCCACCTGTAGAATGAGTATGAAGAATTAAAGAAGAAATCAGGCGTCCACCTGGAAAATGAGGATGAAAAATTGAAGAAGAAGTCAGGCGTCCACCTGGAGAATGAGGATGAAAAATTTAAGAAGAAGTCAGGCGTCCACCTGGAGAATGAGGATGAAGAATTTAAGAAGAAGTCAGGCGTCCACCTGGAGAATGAGGATGAAGAATTTAAGAAGAAGTCAGGCGTCCACCTGGAGAATGAGGATGAAGAATTTAAGAAGAAGTCAGGCGTCCACCTGGAGAATGAGGATGAAGAATTAAAGAAGAAATCAGGCGTCCACCTGGAGAATGAGGATGAAGAATTTAAGAAGAAGTGAGGCGTCCACCTGGAGAATGAGGATGAAGAATTAAAGAAGAAATCAGGCGTCCACCTGGAGAATGAGGATGAAGAATTGAAGAAGAAATCAGGCGTCCACCTGGAGAATGAGGATGTAGAATTAAAGAAGAAATCAGGCATCCACCTGGAGAATGAGGATGAAGAATTTAAGAAGAAGTCAGGCGTCCACCTGGAGAATGAGGATGAAGAATTGAAGAAGAAATCAGGCGTCTACCTGGAGAATGAGGATGAAGAATTTAAGAAGTCAGGCGTCCACCTGGAGAATGAGGATGAAGAATTGAAGAATAAATTAGACGTCCACCTAGAGAATGAGGATGAAGAATTAAAGAAGAAATCAGGCGTCCTCCTGGAGAATGAGGATGAAGAATTGAAGAAGAAATCAGGCGTCCACCTGGAGAATGAGGATGTAGAATTAAAGAAGAAATCAGGCATCCACCTGGAGAATGAGGATGAAGAATTTAAGAAGAAGTCAGGCGTCCACCTGGAGAATGAGGATGAAGAATTGAAGAAGAAATCAGGCGTCCACCTGGAGAATGAGGATGAAGAATTTAAGAAGTCAGGCATCCACCTGGAGAATAAGGATGAAGAATTGAAGAAGAAATCAGGCGTCCACCTGGAGAATGAGGATGAAGAATTAAAGAAGAAATCAGGCGTCCACATGGAGAATGAGGATGAAGAATTTAAGAAGAAGTCAGGCGTCCACCTGTAGAATGAGTATGAAGAATTAAAGAAGAAATCAGGCGTCCACCTGGAAAATGAGGATGAAAAATTGAAGAAGAAGTCAGGCGTCCACCTGGAGAATGAGGATGAAAAATTTAAGAAGAAGTCAGGCGTCCACCTGGAGAATGAGGATGAAGAATTTAAGAAGAAGTCAGGCGTCCACCTGGAGAATGAGGATGAAGAATTTAAGAAGAAGTCAGGCGTCCACCTGGAGAATGAGGATGAAGAATTTAAGAAGAAGTCAGGCGTCCACCTGGAGAATGAGGATGAAGAATTAAAGAAGAAATCAGGCGTCCACCTGGAGAATGAGGATGAAGAATTGAAGAAGAAATCAGGCGTCCACCTGGAGAATGAGGATGAAGAATTAAAGAAGAAATCAGGCGTCCACCTGGAGAATGAGGATGAAGAATTTAAGAAGAAATCAGGCGTCCACCTGGAGAATGAGGATGAAGAATTGAAGAAGAAATCAGGCGTCTACCTGGAGAATGAGGATGAAGAATTTAAGAAGTCAGGCGTCCACCTGGAGAATGAGGATGAAGAATTGAAGAAGAAATCAGGCGTCCACCTAGAGAATGAGGATGAAGAATTAAAGAAGAAATCAGGCGTCCTCCTGGAGAATGAGGATGAAGAATTGAAGAAGAAATCAGGCGTCCACCTGGAAAATGAGGATGTAGAATTAAAGAAGAAATCAGGCATCCACCTGGAGAATGAGGATGAAGAATTTAAGAAGAAGTCAGGCGTCCACCTGGAGAATGAGGATGAAGAATTGAAGAAGAAATCAGGCGTCCACCTGGAGAATGAGGATGAAGAATTGAAGAAGAAATCAGGCGTCCACCTGGAGAATGAGGATGAAGAATTGAAGAAGAAATCAGGCGTCCACCTGGAGAATGAGGATGAAGAATTAAAGAAGAAATCAGGCGTCCACCTGGAGAATGAGGATGAAGAATTGAAGAAGAAATCAGGCGTCCACCTGGAGAATGAGGATGAAGAATTAAAGAAGAAATCAGGCGTCCACCTGGAGAATGAGGATGAAGAATTTAAGAAGAAGTCAGGCGTCCACCTGGAGAATGAGGATGAAGAATTTAAGAAGAAGTCAGGCGTCCACCTGGAGAATGAGGATGAAGAATTTAAGAAGAAGTCAGGCGTCCACCTGGAGAATGAGGATGAAGAATTGAAGAAGAAATCAGGCGTCCACCTGGAGAATGAGGATGAAGAATTAAAGAAGAAATCAGGCGTCCACCTGGAGAATGAGGATGAAGAATTGAAGAAGAAATCAGGCGTCCACCTGGAGAATGAGGATGTAGAATTAAAGAAGAAATCAGGCATCCACCTGGAGAATGAGGATGAAGAATTTAAGAAGAAGTCAGGCGTCCACCTGGAGAATGAGGATGAAGAATTGAAAAAGAAATCAGGCGTCCACCTGGAGAATGAGGATGAATAATTTAAGAAGTCAGGCATCCACCTGGAGAATAAGGATGAAGAATTGAAGAAGAAATCAGGCGTCCACCTGGAGAATGAGGATGAAGAATTAAAGAAGAAATCAGGCGTCCACCTGGAGAATGAGGATGAAGAATTGAAGAAGAAATCAGGCATCCACCTGGAGAATGAGGATGAAGAATTAAAGAAGAAATCAGGCGTCCACCTGGAAAATGAGGATGAAAAATTGAAGAATAAGTCAGGCGTCCACCTTGAGAATGAGGATGAAAAATTTAAGAAGAAGTCAGGCGTCCACCTGGAGAATGAGGATGAAGAATTTAAGAAGAAGTCAGGCGTCCACCTGAAGAATGATGATGAAGAATTTAAGAAGAAGTCAGGCATCCACCTGGAGAATGAGGATGAAGAATTTAAGAAGAAGTCAGGCGTCCACCTGGAGAATGAGGATGAAGAATTAAAGAAGAAATCAGGCGTCCACCTGGAGAATGAGGATGAAGAATTAAAGAAGAAATCAGGCGTCCACCTGGAGAATGAGGATGAAGAATTAAAGAAGAAATCAGGCGTCCACCTGGAGAATGAGGATGAAGAATTTAAGAAGAAGTCAGGCGTCCACCTGGAGAATGAGGATGAAGAATTAAAGAAGAAATCAGGCGTCCACCTGGAGAATGAGGATGAAGAATTGAAGAAGAAATCAGGCGTCCACCTGGAGAATGAGGATGTAGAATTAAAGAAGAAATCAGGAATCCACCTGGAGAATGAGGATGAAGAATTTAAGAAGAAGGCAGGCGTCCACCTGGAGAATGAGGATGAAGAATTGAAGAAGTCAGGCGTCCACCTGGAGAATGAGGATGAAGAATTGAAGAAGAAATCAGGCGTCAAATTGGAGAATGAGGATGAAGAATTGAAGAAGAAATCAGGCGTCCACCTGGAGAATGAGGATGAAGAATTGAAGAAGAAATCAGGCGTCCACCTGGAGAATGAGGATGTAGAATTAAAGAAGAAATCAGGCATCCACCTGGAGAATGAGGATGAAGAATTTAAGAAGAAGTCAGGCGTCCACCTGGAGAATGAGGATGAAGAATTGAAGAAGAAATCAGGCGTCCACCTGGAGAATGAGGATGAAAAATTTTAGAAGTCAGGCATCCACCTGGAGAATGAGGATGAAGAATTGAAGAAGAAATCAGGCGTCCTCCTGGAGAATGAGGATGAAGAATTAAAGAAGAAATCAGGCGTCCACCTGGAGAATGAGGATGAAGAATTGAAGAAGAAATCAGGCGTCCACCTGGAGAATGAGGATGTAGAATTAAAGAAGAAATCAGGCGTCCACCTGGAGAATGAGGATGAAGAATTTAAGAAGAAGTCAGGCGTCCACCTGGAGAATGAGGATGAAGAATTTAAGAAGAAATCAGGCGTCCACCTGGAGAATGAGGATGAAGAATTTAAGAAGAAGGCGTCCACCTGGAGAATGAGGATGAAGAATTGAAGAATAAATCAGGCGTCCACCTGGAGAATGAAGATGAAGAATTAAAGAAGAAATCAGGCGTCCTCCTGGAGAATGAGGATGAAGAATTGAAGAAGAAATCAGGAGTCCACCTGGAGAATGAGGATGTAGAATTAAAGAAGAAATCAGGCATCCACCTGGAGAATGAGGATGAAGAATTTAAGAAGAAGTCAGGCGTCCACCTGGAGAATGAGGATGAAGAATTGAAGAAGAAATCAGGCGTCCACCTGGAGAATGAGGATGAAGAATTTAAGAAGTCAGGCATCCACCTGGAGAATGAGGATGAAGAATTGAAGAAGAAATCAGGCGTCCACCTGGAGAATGAGGATGAAGAATTAAAGAAGAAATCAGGCGTCCACCTGGAGAATGAGGATGAAGAATTGAAGAAGAAATCAGGCGTCCACCTGGAGAATGAGGATGAAGAATTAAAGAAGAAATCAGGCGTCCACCTGGAAAATGAGGATGAAAAATTGAAGAATAAGTCAGGCGTCCACCTGGAGAATGAGGATGAAAAATTTAAGAAGAAGTCAGGCGTCCACCTGAAGAATGAGGATGAAGAATTTAAGAAGAAGTCAGGCGTCCACCTGAAGAATGAGCATGAAGAATTTAAGAAGAAGTCAGGCGTCCACCTGGAGAATGAGGATGAAGAATTTAAGAAGAAGTCAGGCGTCCACCTGGAGAATGAGGATGAAGAATTAAAGAAGAAATCAGGCGTCCACCTGGAGAATGAGGATGAAGAATTTAAGAAGAAGTCAGGCGTCCACCTGGAGAATGAGGATGAAGAATTAAAGAAGAAATCAGGCGTCCACCTGGAGAATGAGGATGAAGAATTGAAGAAGAAATCAGGCGTCCACCTGGAGAATGAGGATGTAGAACTAAAGAAGAAATCAGGCATCCACCTGGAGAATGAGGATGAAGAATTTAAGAAGAAGGCAGGCGTCCACCTGGAGAATGAGGATGAAGAATTGAAGAAGAAATCAGGTGTCCACCTGGAGAATGAGAATGAAGAATTTAAGAAGTCAGGCGTCCACCTGGAGAATGAGGATGAAGAATTGAAGAAGAAATCATGCGTCCACAAAGATTTATGCTTAGAACAATTGTTCCGAGACATGCGAGGGTTAGGAGGACAGGTCAGTGTGGCCTACAAAGATTTATGCTTATTCCCAAATGTGCAATTGCCAGTTGGCTTCAAGTTGCCCAAATTTGACCTATACAATGGGCACGACGACCCAGTAGCCCACTTAAGGGGTTTCTGTAGCAAGATGCGAGGAGCTGGGGGAAGGGACGAATTATTGATGGATTACTTCAGTCAAAGTCTAAACGGATCAGCTTTGGAGTGGTATACACGCCAGGACCATAGGAGATGGTACACCTAGGATGACCTGGCACGGGCATTTGCATACCATTTCCAATACAATTTAGAAATTATCCCAGATCGACTATCTTTGACAAAATTTGAGAAAAAATACAATGAAAGTTTCAGAGAGTATGACTTCCGGTGGAGAGAACAGGCAGCAAGAGTGGATCCTCCTATGAAGGAGAGTGAAATGGTAGACTACTTCCTTCAAGTCTTGGAACCAACTTACTATGCCCATTTGGTTTCAGCGGTAGGTAAATCATTCAACGAAGTAGTAAAGATGGGAGGTATGGTGGAAGAAGGCCTCAAGACAAATAAAATCATGAGTTATTCGGCCATCAAAGCGACTACTCAAGCTATTCAAGGCGGGGTAAGAGGAATCGGAAGAAAGAAAAGGGAAGAAGCAGCGGTAGTTGATTCAGGAAATTGGTTAGGATCGAGAGGTTCACCTCCTTACTATAATCAACATCGACCTCACCAATCAACTCACCACCACAATTCATCTCAACACTACTATCGCCTTTCAGAACCTCATTTTTCCATCAACCATACACAAGCATACAATCATCCACCGGCACGCGCTAACTGGCGTGCTCCTGTCATACCAGGTACTTACCCACGAACCTATTCCGGACCAGGTTTCAGGCCTAGGCCAGCATTCAGGGGAGAAAGGGAACAGAAAAAGAAAACCTACACTCCATTGGGAGAGTCCTACACTAGTCTGTTCCACAGGCTGAGACAGCTGGACATGCTAAGACCAATATAATCCAAGCTACCCAATCCTCCTCCAAAGAATCTGGACTACACCATTAGCTGTGAGTATTGTTCCGGTACACCAGGCCATGATACGGAAAAATGCTGGCATTTAAAAAATGCAATACAAGAGTTGATTGATACTAATAAAATCGAGGTTCAAAACCCGGAAGCTCCCAATATCAATAGAAATCCAATGCCAACCCATCAGGAGGCTAATATGATAGGAATAGTACAGGTTGATGGGGAGACAAAGAAGCCGTCACAAACCGTCATGATGATCAGGTCTCATGAAGCCAAGCCGGATAAGCAGTTAACAGAGGAGAAGTCGGTACCTAAGCAGAGCAGAAATGGTGATGAACCATCTATGGTAGTCGAGAAGGGATCTTCGAGCAAAGTTGCCACAAAGCAAGAAAGGCCGAAAGTGATAGTACCAGGGGTTGCCAGCAAACCCATTGTAGTCGTGGAAGGAGCCCGTATAGATCGGGTTATTATCAAACTTGTAACCCAGCTACCAGTGATCAACAACAAGGCCATTCCATGGAACTATGAAAGGGTGACTGTAATGTACAAGGGAAAAGAAGTCAAGGAAGAAGTCTGTGAGGTACAAGGCTTGACTCGTTCGGGAAGATGTTTTACTCCCGAAGAGTTAAGAAAAACTAAAAATAATCCAACGCCAATAAAGAGAGCTGTGACGGAAGAAGAAGCGGAAGAGTTTTTAAGAAAAATGAAGCTCCATGATTATTCTGTTGCGGATCAACTGAAGAAGATGCCCGCTCAAATTTCATTATTGTCATTACTGATCCATTCAGAGGAGCACCGTCTGGCTTTGATGAAAATCCTGAATGAGGCTCATGTTCCTGAAAAAATCTCTGTAAATCATTTAGGAAGAATAGCCAACAGAATCTTTGAGGCAAACAGAATTACATTTTCTGATGATGAATTGCCTGTGGAAGGTACTGAGCACAACAGAGCTCTTTACCTCACCGTGAAATGTGAAAACTCCGTAGTAACCCGGGTATTGGTTGACAACGGGTCAAGTGCAAACATCTGCCCTCTCTCCACTTTAAGCAAATTGAAAATCAAAGAGGAGAGGATCCAAAAGAATAGTATTTGCGTACGGGGGTTTGACGGTGGAAGCAGATATTCATTTGGCGACATACTGTTGGAACTGACAATAGGGCCAATTGAATTCACAATGGAGTTTCAAGTACTGGACATAACTGTTTCTTATAACTTGTTGTTGGGCCGACCATGGATCCATGCTGCTAAAGCAGTCCCGTCAACACTACACCAGGCGGTCAAGTTTGAATGGGATCATCAAGAAATAGTTGTGCATGGGGAAGAAAGTTTAAATGCTCACAGCAGTGCCATTGTACCGGTCGAGGGAATAGAAAATGACCAGGGACCATGGGTATACCAAGTGTCCGATACAGTGTCGGTAGAGAAAATTCCAGAGGGGAAGTACCTTCCGAATCCAAAGATAACCTCTGCATCAGTCATGGTAGCCTATGAAATGTTAAAAAATGGTTTTATACCCGGCAAAGATCTGGGCTCATCTTTGCAAGGAATTATACAACTAGTATCTCTCCCCGAGAACTGGGGAACATTCGGTTTGGGGTTCATACCCACCGTCAACGACGTAAAAAAGGCCAGAAAGCTGAAACAAAAGGCATGGGTTCTTCCAAAACCAGTCCCACATCTATCAAAGTCTTTTGTCAAGACCGGTGCTAAAAATCGCCCGATAACAACAATTCCTAAATCCCTGGTCAATCCTGAGGAGGAATTAATTGAAAGATTCGAGAAATTGTTTGACGATGTGAATATGGTGGAAAGCGGGGAAGGTTGTAGCAACGCAGAAGTTCAATTCGTTGGGTCGGAGACAAGGCTCAATAATTGGAAAACCACTCCTCTCCCCGTTCGAAAGGGGTCTTGGTAGTTTATTTTGATTTTCCTTCAGTTTGTTTGGGTTACCTCAGGGTTGTAACCCCAATGTCTATCTTACAGTTTGTTTGAAGTGTGCAAACCTTGTTATCTTTCATCATCCAATAAAAAGCAGTTTCCTTTTTATTATCATTCCTGATAGTTTTCTTTTCTTTTTCTTCTTTCCTGTACAGTTCTTTTTACGCTGTCTCTAGTGATATGGCATGCATGAGGAATCCTCAGCCCAGTCTTAAAAATCAATCTGGTTCCGAAATAATAATTCAAGAAATATATTGTGATTATGAATCAGAATATGATTAGGATGAGGCTTTCGAAGAGATTAGTAAAGAGTTAATTCATTTTGAAGAAAAAACCAAACCTAACTTGGGTGATACCGAAGACATCAATATAGGGGACACGGATAATATCCAAGAAACTAAAATAAGTGTCCACCTTGAACCAGAGATACGGGAAGAGTTAATTAAAGCACTCATAGAATTCAAAGATGTTTTTGCATGGTCATATGACGACATGCCAGGTTTGAGCACTGACTTAGTGGTTCACAAATTGCCCACTTGATCCAACGGTGCCTCCTGTCAAACAAAAGTTGAGAAAGTTCAAGCCTGATATGAGTATGAGAATTAAGGAAGAAATCACCAAACAATTGGAGGCAAAGGTCATTCGAGTCACTCGATACCCTATTTGGTTGGCTAATATCATTCCTGTGCCAAAGAAAGACGGCAAGATCAGAGTATGCGTCGATTATCGCAATCTCAACAAAGCGAGCCCGAAGGATAATTTCCGATTACCCAATATCCATATTTTGATCGATAATTGTGCCAAGCATGAGATGGGATCATTTGTGGATTGTTATGCCGGGTATCATCAAATTCTGATGGATGAGGAAGATGCAGAAAAGACAGCATTCATCACACCATGGGGAACTTATTGCTACTGAGTAATGCCTTTTGGTTTGAAGAACGCCGGGGCAACTTACATGAGAGCAATGACCACGGTGTTTCATGATATGATACACAAGGAGATTGAGGTATACGTGGACGAAGTGATCATAAAATCAAAGCATCAGGCCAACCATGTTGGGGATTTGAGGAAATTTTTCTTGAGACTTCGCAGGCATAACCTCAAGCTTAACCCTGCCAAATGCGCATTTGGAGTTCCATCTGGAAAGTTGCTGGGATTCATAGTCAGTCAGCGAGGCATTGAGCTAGACCCATCAAAAATCAAAGCCATCCAAGAATTTCCACCTCCAAGGAACAAAACTGAAGTAATGAGTTTGTTGGGAAGGTTGAATTACATCAGCAGGTTTATTGCTCAGCTTACGACAACCTGTGAGCCTATTTTCAAATTGTTGAAAAAGGTTGATGTGGTCAAATGGACCGATGAGTGTCAGGAGGCGTTTGATAAGATAAAAGGATACCTGTCAAACCCACCCGTGTTGGTCCCGCCAGAGCCAGGAAGACCTCTGATTCTTTACTTAACAGTTTTGAAAAATTCATTTGGTCGTGTATTGAGGCAACATGACCTCACCGGCAGAAAAGAACAGGCCATCTACTACCTTAGCAAGAAATTCACAGCTTATGAGGTTAAGTATACTCATCTGGAGAAGACATGTTGCGCCATGACTTGGGTAGCTCAAAAATTGAAACACTATTTGTCGTCCTACACTACTTACCTCATTTCTCGTCTGGATCCGTTGAAATATATTTTTCAAAAGCCTATGCCAACGGGAAGACTTGCAAAGTGGCAGATATTGCTCACAGAATTTGACATCATCTATGTGACTCGAACTGCAATGAAAGCCCAAGCACTGGCCGATCATTTAGCCAAAAACCCTGTCGATGAGGAGTATGAGCCATTGAAAACCTATTTTCCCGATGAAGAAATAATGCATATCGATGAGATAGAGCAAATTGAAAAACCTGGCTGGAAACTTTTCTTTGATGGGGCCGCTAACATGAAAGGAGTCGGGATAGGAGCTGTAATCATTTCTGAAACAGGGCATCACTATCCTGTTACAGCTCAACTGCGATTTTATTGCACCAATAATATGGCTGAATATGAAGCTTGTATTTTGGGGTTAAGGCTAGCCGCAGACATGGGTATCCAAGAAATCTTAGTCATGGGAGATTCGGATCTTCTGGTACATCAAATTCAAGGAGAATGGGAAACCCGCGACTTGAAGCTCATACCATACTGACAATGTCTACATGATCTTTGTCAGCGTTTTCAATCAATGGAGTTCCGGCATATTCCAAGGATCCATAATGAGGTTGCCGATGCATTGGCTACCCTGGCATCAATGTTGCACCATTCAGACAAAGCTTATGTGGATCCACTACATATTCAAGTCCACGATCAGCATGCTTATTGCAATATGGTTGAAGAAGAATTTGATGGTAAACCATGGTTCCACGACATCAAGGAGTATATTAGGATGGGGATATATCCAACACAAGCCACAGGAGATCAAAAGAGGACCATTAGGCGATTGACAAATGGATTCTTCTTAAGCGGAGGAGTTTTGTATAAAAGAACACCAGACCTTGGATTATTAAGATGCATACATGCCATACAAGCTACAGTTGTTATGTCTGAAGTACATTCGGGAGTTTGCGGACCCCACATGAGCGGATATGTGTTAGCAAAGAAAATCCTCCGAGTTGGTTACTATTGGCTTACTATGGAGCGAGATTGTACCAGTTTTGTGCACAAGTGTCATCAATGCCAGATACACGGAGATTTGATTCATTCTCCACCATTCGAGTTGCACACAATGTCGGCACCATGGCCCTTCATCGCCTGGGGAATGGATGTGATTGGACCAATTGAGCCGGCAACATCAAATGGGCACAGGTTCATTCTGGTAGCCATTGATTATTTTACCAAATGGGTTGAGGCCAAAACATTCAAATCAGTGACCAGGAAAGCTGTGGTCGATTTTGTTCACTCAAATATCATATGTCGATTCGGAATCCCAAAGGTGATCATCACAGATAACGGTGCTAATCTTAACAGTAACTTGATGAGTGAAGTATGTCAACAGTTTAAGATTATACATCGCAACTCTACCCTATATCGGGCCAAGGCGAATGGAGCAGTCGAGGCAGCCAACAAAAACATAAAGAAGATACTTCGGAAAATGGTAGAAAGTTCAAGGCAATGGCACGAAAAATTACCATTTGCGTTGTTGGGATATTGCACTACTGTTCGCACTTCAGTAGGAGCAACTCCTTATTTGTTGGTATATGGCACTGAGGCGGTAATTCCTGCAGAAGTTGAAATTCCTTCCCTTCGGATCATCGCCGAAGCTAAGATTGATGATGATGAATGGGTCAAAACCCGTCTGGAACAGTTAAACTTGATTGATGAAAAACGATTGGCCGCAGTATGTCATGGCCAATTGTATCAAAGAAGAATAGCAAGAGCATACAACAAAAAGGTGCGTCCCCGGAAGTTTGAAGTGGGTCAACATGTGCTGAAACGATATTCTTCCACATCAGGTTGAGGCAAAAGGCAAATTTGCCCCGAATTGGCAAGGACCGTTCATTGTGACCAGAGTATTATCGAATGGTGCACTATGTTTAACGGATATCGAAGGAAAATGCATAGACATGGCTATCAATTCTGACGCGGTAAAGAGATATTATGCATAACTTTTTGAATGTTTGTATTTGGCATTATTTCGAAGATTGGAATGACAAAGGCAATTTATTCTGCTATCCAAACACTATACCCTTTGCTTCCCCTTTGAGACACATTTGTTTCTTTCCTACCCTCTCTTGGAATCAATGAAAATTAAATATGAAAAAAATAATTTTAAAAAAAAAAATTAGAAAATCACTATTATTGCAGTGAACTATGTTTGACCTGATTCCTCAAAGAAGGATACATAGGCGCCTCACTGCTCGGTCATAGGGTGCACGATACGCATAATGTGCACAAAAATAAATAAAAAAAAAACATCAAGAGACCCCAATCAAGAAACTGGGGCAGGAATTGTATTGGAGATAAGAAAAAGATTCCAAGAGTTGTAATTTTAAACCCATATCAAAACTGTTTAACTTTTGATACCTTTCCATTCCAACCCCATACCAAAAAGACCTTTCGACCAATCTTAGAAAAATGCCGAGTCAAGCAAATGAAGATGGTTCCTAACACTCTGGTCCAAACAAGAAAAGAAAGTAAAAATGAGAGAGTCTTATAGGTGAAAACCCACACGGGCACCATGAGATGACGAAAGTTGAGAGAAAATAAAATGAGAGAGTCTTATTGGTGAAAACCTTCGCAGGCACCATAAGGCGAAAAGGAATGAAGAAATAAACAAATAAGGAAGGTTTGCAGGTGAAAACTCTTTTAGATACAGCGACCCAAATAAGGATTGAAAATTGGAAAAAGAAAATTGGGTTATGGAAAATTTGGGAAAACAAAATGAAACAATTGAAAAGAGATTGGTTAAAAAGACTGGGTTGATTAATCCAAAATGCATACCATGATCATTGGTGCCAGTGACTCCAATCAGATAAGTCCTTTATTTTTTCTCCAACAGTCATCCAAATTTGGATTTTTCTTTTCATTCTAGATTTTCGAAATCGTCATGTTTTCGTCACTAATAATCTTACTTCTAAAGCTTTTGAGATGAGTTTTATTCCAAACAAATAAGAAGGAATGTCAAGGTATACTACCAAAATTCAGGGTTGCATAGGACAGAAATACGGCCATGATGGGCAGTAGGTAATAGGATAAAAAATAAGATATGGGTGGAAGAAAAGTGGAATCAAAAGTGGATCAACAATGTCAGGAGAGACATATGATTACGGTTAAAAGGGTTTGAAGGAAAACATACAGTTGGGGATCCTATAGTCAAGGATAAATTACAAGGATAAAACATTTTTCTCAACCATTCCAGGGCAATAAAACGAGACGAAGAGAAGCCCCACCGTTGGCAAGAATACCCCAGTTAACCACCCTGCTTTAAACTAACGAAGTTTACTGTGATTTGAAACAGGGGCAAAAACAACATTTGTGTCAGGAAACACCCGGTGAAGAATTTAAGAATAAATCAGGCGTCCACCTGGAGAATGAGGATGAAGAATTTAAGAAGAAGTCAGGCGTCCACCTGGAGAATGAGGATGAAGAATTAAACAAGAAATCAGGCGTCCACCTGGAAAATGAGGATGAAAAATTGAAGAAGAAGTCAGGCGTCCACCTGGAGAATGAGGATGAAAAATTTAAGAAGAAGTCAGGCGTCCACCTGGAGAATGAGGATGAACAATTTAAGAAGAAGTCAGGCGTCCACCTGAAGAATGAGGATGAAGAATTTAAGAAGAAGTCAGGCGTCCACCTGGAGAATGAGGATGAGGAATTTAAGAAGAAGTCAGGCGTCCACCTGGAAAATGAGGATGAAGAATTAAAGAAGAAATCAGGCGTGCACCTGGAGAATGAGGATGAAGAATTTAAGAAGAAGTCAGGCGTCCACCTGGAGAATGAGGATGAAGAATTAAAGAAGAAATCAGGCGTCCACCTGGAGAATGAGGATGAAGAATTGAAGAAGAAATCAGGCGTCCACCTGGAGAATGAGGATGTAGAATTAAAGAAGAAATCAGGCATCCACCTGGAGAATGAGGATGAAGAATTTAAGAAGAAGTCAGGCGTCCACCTGGAGAATGAGGATGAAGAATTGAAGAAGAAATCAGGCGTCCACCTGGAGAATGAGGATGAAGAATTTAAGAAGTCAGGCGTCCACTTGGAGAATGAGGATGAAGAATTGAAGAAGAAATCAGGCGTCCACCTGGAGAATGAGGATGAAGAATTAAAGAAGAAATCAGGCGTCCACCTGGAGAATGAGGATGAAGAATTGAAGAAGAAATCAGGCGTCCACCTGGAGAATGAGGATGTAGAATTAAAGAAGAAATCAGGCATCCACCTGGAGAATGAGGATGAAGAATTTAAGAAGAAGTCAGGCGTCCACCTGGAGAATGAGGATGAAGAATTGAAGAAGAAATCAGGCGTCCACCTGGAGAATGAGGATGAAGAATTTAAGAAGTCAGGCGTCCACCTGGAGAATGAGGATGAAGAAATGAAGAAGAAATCAGGCGTCCACCTGGAGAATGAGGATGAAGAATTAAAGAAGAAATCAGGCGTCCATCTGGAGAATGAGGATGAAGAATTGAAGAAGAAATCAGGCGTCCACCTGGAGAATGAGGATGTAGAATTAAAGAAAAAATCAGGCATCCACCTGGAGAATGAGGATGAAAAATTTAAGAAGAAGTCAGGCGTCCACCTGGAGAATGAGGATGAAGAATTGAAGAAGAAATCAGGCGTCCACCTGGAGAATGAGGATGAAGAATTAAAGAAGAAATCAGGCGTCCACCTGGAGAATGAGGATGAAGAATTAAAGAAGAAATCAGGCGTCCACCTGGAGAATGAGGATGAAAAATTTAAGAAGAAGTCAGGCGTCCACCTGGAGAATGAGGATGAAGAAATTTAAGAAGAAGTCAGGCGTCCACCTGGAGAATGAGGATAAAAAAATTAAGAAGAAATCAGGCGTCCACCTGGAGAATGAGGATGAAGAATTGAAGAAGAAATCAGGCGTCCACCTGGAGAATGAGGATGAAGAATTTAAGAAGTCAGGCATCCACCTGGAGAATGAGGATGAAGAATTGAAGAAGAAATCAGGCGTCCACCTGGAGAATGAGGATGAGAGATAAAAAAGAAGTCAGGCGTCCACCTGGAGAATGAGGATGAGAGATAAAAAAGAAGTCAGGCGTCCACCTGGAGAATGAGGATGAAAAATTGAAGAAGAAGTCAGGCATCCACCTGGAGAATGAGGATGAAGAAATATAAGAAGAAGTCAGGCGTCCACCTGGAGAATGAGGATGAAAAAATTAAGAAGAAATCAGGCGTCCACCTGGAGAATGAGGATGAAGAATTGAAGAAGAAATCAGGCGTCCACCTGGAGAATGAGGATGAAGAATTTAAGAAGTCAGGCATCCACTTGGAGAATGAGGATGAAGAATTGAAGAAGAAATCAGGCGTCCACCTGGAGAATGAGGATGACAGATAAAAAAGAAGTCAGGCGTCCACCTGGAGAATGAGGATGAGAGATAAAAAAGAAGTCAGGCGTCCACCTGGAGAATGAGGATGAAAAATTGAAGAAGAAGTCAGGCGACCACCTGGAGAATGAGGATGAAAAATTTAAGAAGAAATCAGGCGTCCACCTGGAGAATGAGGATGAAGAATTAAAGAAGAAATCAGGCGTCCACCTGGAGAATGAGGATGAAGAATTTAAGAAGAAGTCAGGCGTCCACCTGGAGAATGAGGATGAAGAATTAAAGAAGAAATCAGGCGTCCACCTGGAGAATGAGGATGAAAAATTTAAGAAGAAGTCAGGCGTCCACCTGGAGAATGAGGATGAAAAATTTAAGAAGAAGTCAGGCGTCCACCTGGAGAATGAGGATGAAGAATTAAAGAAGAAATCAGGCGTCCACCTGGAGAATGAGGATGAAGAATTGAAGAAGAAATCAGGCGTCCACCTGGAGAATGAGGATGAAAAATTAAAGAAGAAGTCAGGCGTCCACCTGGAGAACAAGGACAAAGAAAGGAGGAAATCAGGCATCCACCTGGAGAACAAGGACAAAGGAAGGATGAAAAAGGAAGCAGAAGTCAGGCGCCCACCTGGAGAATAAGGGAATACAACTGAAGCAGCAGAAATCAGGCGCCTACCCAGAGAATAAGGGAATACAATTGAAGCAACAGAAGTCAGGCGCCCACCTGGAGAACAAGGGAATATAATTGAAGTATTGAAATCAAAAGCCCGCTCATATGAGAAAGGAGCACACTTAGAGTCAATAAAGCAGAGGAGTCCAACAAAGTCCCCAGCAGGAAACAACAAGAGTCCCAAACAGAGAAAGAAAATACGGGACACAATGAAAGGGAATGCGGAATAAGCCAAATGCCCAAGAGTCACCAAGATATCAAGACAACAAGAAACGCGAGGGCATGATCTAGATAAGATTTTATAATTCATGTACCATAGTCTAGTTTAGTTTTTTGTATTACCTTTGAAGCAAGGTGTAATAAGAAGGTCAGCAAGCAGTAAAAGCAGCACGAAACAGCAGTAGCATCACAGTCCCATGGTAGTCCCAGCTACCCAAAACTTCCCGAACTACATTGACCTAATTCCTTTATAGCCAAGGATATGTAGGAAACCTTTGAAGCAGAGGTTCGGTCAAATCTTTCAAAAAATGCTTCCCACGGAGTATTTGAACGGGCAAAAATTGCTCGTATCCGCTCACTTTATCTTTGCACGAAAACTCTTCGAGTTTCCGCACAAAGAGGGGCAGCTGTGAGCACGTGATTTTTGCCTCACGAAAATTACTCCAAAATAATTCAAAAAATATAAAACAATTTTTGCTTAGGGTGCAATTTTTAGAATTTGTGTGGCGTTTATTAAATATTTGTGTTATGTTCGTAAATGTCTACTTTGTTTGTTAAAATGAAAAATAAAATAAAAAACACATGTTGCATGCATAGTTAGGATTTAATTATGCATTTAAAAGTTAATTTAAAGAAAATCACAAAAATTATGCATTTATTCTAGTTTTAATGTTTCACTGTGTGATTAACGTTTTGTCTATGAGTTAATAGTTGTTTAAGGTTGATTAATGTCTTGTAAAGTTAATTTTTTGTTTTTATAATTTTAATTAGGATTTTAATAATTAAATTGGAAATTAAAAAGAGTGGAAAATAATAGGCAAAAACGGACTGGGCCAATTAATTGAAAAGGCAGGCCCAAAACAAATCAAACCCCCTCAGCCCAATCCAAACACCCCATGTCCGGTCCAATTTAATCAAACCAAATGACATCGTTTTGTAACATTTCATCAAGGGTCGTTGGATCAAATCATTCCAACGGCTGAGATCTCATCACCCTTACTCGTAACCCCCTACCCGATCCACTGCCCCGATCCAGCCTGACCCCAACATTTAACCAAACGACATTGTTTGGTTAAATGAATTGATCTCAACCGTGCATCTTAATTGATCCAACGGATGAGATCAATCCACCCCATCCCTATATAAATCCAAATCCCTACCCCGGCCACCTAACTAAACACCCCTCCCCCTCTCCACTGTTCATCATCATCTCCGGAAAAAACACACCCCTAACCCTAGCCGCCCTCATTCCCCATTGCCTGAAACCCGGCGGTAACAACGCCGCCGGTCACCACCTTAACACCCCAGACTCCTCACAACCTCCTCTTCACGGATCTGGCATTAGTTTCCTTCAAATCAGGTCCCAACTCTTCGAATCTTAAATCGAAGGTTGGCCTGAAAACCTTATCTTCTCCAAAGGCCTCCAAAATAACACCACAGCTTCCCCTAAATACCCTCACCACGGATGTGTTAGTAGCATGGCTCGAATCCTCCTGGAACTGCTCGAATCTTCATTTGAAGATTCGAGTGAAACCTGACCCTATCCCAACCTACCTCAAACTCACACCAGTTACCCACATGACCTCCCTCGTGCCTAGAATACCATTGGTTTGATTCGAATATACCTAGAAATGTTCGGATTTGAAATCAAAAAATCCGAAACCATAAAAATTTTCCAATCTTGGAATTTTTTCAATTCGAGTGAAGGATTGAGGTCTAAGAGACTTTAATCGAGGTATTCTCAATTGAGAATACTTCGAATAAAGTCTGTTCAGCCTCAAAAAGGTCCGAATCCAAGTTGAGTTTGAGTCCGTATGAAATTGAAGATTCAGAGGTATTTTCCTATTTCTTTTGTTTCCTACATATGTAGTTGCCTATTTTAGTTGTCTGTGTAATTTTTCATATTTTTGATTGTTTAAATTCTGTGATTCTGTCTCATACCCGCCTACTTTATCAAAGTGTGAATTGTTCTGTTGGTTATGTTTGTTTACAATGTGTGTAATCGACTCGATTAAGTTCGTCGATTAGTTATATTATAGAATTCTGTTTCTGAAAATGTTGTTTGAAATAATCTGTTTATCGGTTGTTTGTTGACAATTGTTGTAAATAATCAGTTTGACTAATACTCGTTAATTAAATCATCTTTGTTTGCAATTCAATAAAATGTTGTTGATTTCTGAGCATTAAGTTTCAGGCAGTGTCAATATACTGACAATGCCCCTGCACTTATGCTAAATTCAATTTCAATTCAGATTTTGTTCTGTTAAGTTCTGTGTATTGTTAATATGTTTGTATACAAGTTCAGTGTTCAATCTGAATTTAGTTTTGTCCATTAGCTATTAGACATTGGGTGTTGGATCAATTAGCTATCATTGAAAAGACAGAATGTTTGTTTTGATTTAGGAATTGGTTATTAGCTACTAAACAGTTTAATTCAGATAAATCTGTTAAGGTTTAGGCAGTCTTTGGTCTGGGGCAGTAATAACAGTAATATTGAGGGATTTTCAAGGGTATTTCTGGGATAGAAATAGTAGGGTAATGTGATAATAGTAGTGTGCTGATAGTGGAGTGATAATGGTTATTACTTAATGAGATAATGGGAAACAAAGGGTAATGGGAATGCTGAAAATCAGGAAAAGATCACTTAATAGGATTTAAAGTAGTAAAAGCAGTTTTAATGGGATTTTCTGATTTTAAAAGAATAAGGGGGTCCAAGCAGCACTAAAAGGAAATGGGGCAGACGTGTATAAATACAGGGACTGAGATTTTAAGAGGGGGCAGATTTTGAAGAGAAAAAAAAAGACTGAGGATTTTAGGGTCAGATTTTAAAAAGAGAGGAACAGATTTTAACACACACAGAGAGAGGCATTGAAAAAAAAGCAGAAATAGAAATCTGATTCAAGAAAAAAGAAAGAAAACAGAAATAAAGAAAGAAAAAATCAGAAGCAGGAAAAAACAGATTTCTACAATAGAAGCTAGTGTTAAGGTTGAATTTCTGAGATTGAAATTGTCAGTTTGCCTTCTCCTAAGTCTTGGAAAATCAGAAATACTGTGTTTTATCTGTATGGATTTGTTCAAATCCCATTGTTGAGTTTAAAGTCTGAAATTTCTTAAAGAGTCATTCTACGTTGTGTCTGGGTTCTCGGGTTCTGTATTGTTGTTCAAATCTGTGGAAATACTGGCATTTTCTGCTGATTTTCTTACTGCTGTCACTGCTGAAATTTACTTCTTCTGCCTTCATTTCCAGGTACATATTTGTAAACTCATGTCATGCAAAGCTTTCAACATGACAAATAAATGAAGCTTGAATTGTAATTTTGTCTTCAATACATTTGAGTTAGTTAGTTCAAATTTCAGCTATGTTTCATGTTGGTTAACTAGTAGTGAGTTCGACATGATGGCTATAAGTTAATTATCTTATTTTGAAATTCGTATAAAAGCTTTGTAATAATGTTATCCATTTCGAAATATCATTAGTATAGTTATATTTGAATTGTCAAAATAGGAAACAGGGAAGAAAGTTGGCCATTATTTAAATTTTATGGTATTGTTAGTTAGGTACAGAATAGTATGGAAATATCAAGGAAAAATACATTATTAGTCTATTTTGTTAGTTAGTTAGTTGTTGTTTAAAGCTAGATGATGTTGGTTGCATTTTGCTATATTATGGCATAATAATGGTTATGTTTATAATCAATAGTTGAAAGATGCGTTAGTAAAATCCGCTATGTTCACAATGTCGAAATATGGCGAATAATGTTGTATGCAATATCATTTTATTAAGTCAGCAGGTAGATTTGTTCTCTTTCTTAATAACAAATGGCCTAGGAATTTATATAATGCGAAAGTTAGTGTTTAGCAATAGTTCACATAGATTGAGAATCAAATTGGTTTTATTATATATATATATATATATATATATATATATATATATATCCCAAACTCAATCATAAGCAGAATTCACAAGAAATAATCATGCATATTGGATTAAGAACAAGTGATGTAGAAGGAGATTAGGCTTATAAACTGTACTAATTTTAAGAAGATAAAATAGCCTTTGCTGCAAATAAAAATAATGAAAATTCTTCGAAAACATCTCTTCCTTTCATAAATCAATTTTTTTTAGTTTCATACGCAATTCATTTTTTGGTATACACATATTGCATTTACAAGAAAAATGGTAGTATTAATTACGCGTTGTTCATTTTTACTCCTTAAATACGAATGGTTTTTGCGGAATATAATTCATAAATATATATATATATATATATATATATATATATATATATATATATAATTTGTGGTTGACACTCAATAAATTGAGAATTCTTTTCAAGAAATTTAGAGGCGTCTCAAATAGTGATTTACCATGACTTTCACATAAAAAATAATATGGATGTAATAAACAATTTGTAAACAAATTTATACTACCATCAAGAATATTTTTGTGATTATGGATACGTTCGCGTAACCTGATTATATTTCTAAAAGCAATTCGGATTATGCGTTCGCGCAACTTCGAGCGAATATTTAATAAAAAAGGGGTTCCTCGGAGAATATCATTATTAATTTCATAAAAACCCGAGATGTGAGGTTCACTACTTAATTATACAAAAAGGGCGAATGTTCTTGATTTTATTTAAGCACAATTTCGAAAATAATTATTTTAATAAAAATATTATCTATATTATTGTGTACACGTGCGCGTGACACAACTCCGCATGTTTTAAAAATATAATTTATAACACGAATATACGTACGCGTGATTAGATTCAAAGAAGGGTCTTTAATTACAAACAATCTAAATAGAAGCGGTAACAAAAATCGTGCAATAAATCACGTACTTAGCAAATCGAGATAATCAAATCCAAATATAAAAATGGTTAAGCGACCGTGCTAGAACCACGGAATTCGGAAATGCCTAACACCTTCTTCCGGATTAACAGAATTCCTTATTCAGGATTTCTGGTTCGCAGAATAATAAACAGAGTCATATTCTCCTCGATTCAGGGATTAAAACCGGTGACTTGGGACGCCTTAAAATTCCCAGGTGGCGACTCTGAAACAAACAAACAAATCCCGTTTCGACTGTCCTTTAATTGGAGAAAACTCCTTGTACCCTCGCGGGGCGGAAAAAGGAGGTGTGACAGCTCTGGCGACTCTGCTGGGGATCAAAGTGTTATCGAACCCAGAACCACTGGTTCAGGGTTTAAGAATTCGAGCTTAAAATAACTGCTATAGTTGGCTTTATTTATTATCTGATTTTTTTACATGATATATGCCCAATGTGCTAAATGACACTTTTACCGCTTTAATATTATTTGAATTATGAATATATACAACTGCTACGAAACCCCCTTCTTTCTGAGTCTTCTAAATTTATGGTGCACACGTGCGCGTGGCCCACCTTTCTGTTAAAGTCATACCAAATAAGACGAAGTTGGGACAAGTAACTAGGCCGGGTAGACTTTCGTGCTCCCGGTACGTTGCCCCCGCTTCGGCTCAAACTGTCCGTTTGGGTAAGCCAGGTTTAGAACAATCAACCTCAGGTTTTTCACCTAGAATAACTCAGCCATGTACCGGATCCCTAGTAGGAACGTCTATTTGCATCATGTACATTTGGCCTTGGAGACTCAACACAGGGGTTGGGTCTGTCTAGGACAGGTGAACCCGAAATAAAAAGACCATCCTGATGCATCCTACTTGCTACATGTGCATTCATTTGCCTCGGATTTGCTTGTTGACCAGCTTAATTGAAAATATTTTTGAGAGCCGAGGAATAAAATGGGTTATTTTTAGAAAATTCACAAAAAATAGTTTTAAATCTTGAAATAAAAAGTGTTTAATAAATAAAAATTGAAAATTATTTTTTTTCTTAAGTGTATATTTTCAAAATGAGTCTTGACTTTATTAAAATTAAATTTCAGATACAAAATGAGCACCACACAAAACCCCCCATCCACGAATACAGACGAGTTTCTATTTCAGCTTCAAATGTGGTGGTATGAATTAGGCGAAGATGGTCAAAAATGGGTCGTCAAGCATTTGGGAAATCTCACGGATATTATGAAAGTTAAACCCCGTGATGATCTGATTGCGGCGTTAGTAACTTTTTGGGACCCTGTTCACAATGTCTTTCGTTTCTCTGACTTCGAGCTTACTCCTACATTAGAGGAGATAGCTGGATATGCTGGTTTTGACGGAAGTCTAAGAAATCAAAGCCTGATATTCACAAAGGCTCCCTCGGTACATCGATTCTTCGGTCTTCTGAACATCATTAATCAAATAAGGAAAAGCAATGTCATCAACGGATGTTGTTCTTTCAACTTCTTGTATTCAAGGTTCGGAAAGCCAAATGGATTTGAAATTCATGAGAAAGGCCTTACTAACAAGCAAAACAAAGACACCTGGCAGATTCACCGTCGCTTCGCCTTCATGGTAGCTTTTCTAGGAATCATGGTCTTCCCAAACAAAGAGCGAACAATTGATATTCGCACCGTGAAAGTTGTGCAGGTCCTCACCACCAAGGAAAATCACACCTTTGTCCCAATCATTCTCTCAGACATTTATCGGGCGTTGACTTTATGTAAATCAGGAGCAAAAGTCTTCGAAGGATGCAAAATTTTGTTGCAAATGTGGGTGATTGAACATCTCCAACAACAGCCCAAGATCATACAGTATGGGCCAAGCAATGATAATTGCATCGAGAGTTATGAGGAAAGAATAAAAGATTATAAGTCCCCAGAAGGGATAGAAGCATGGGTATCTCATCTAAGGGCTTTAACGGCAAATCAAATTGAGTGGACTTTGGGATGGCTCCCGATGAGGGAAGTGATACACATGTCAACCTCAAATAGTTATTTGCTACTATTGGGATTGAGAAGCATCCAGCCATATGCGCCACTAAGAGTTCTAAGACAACTAGGGAGATACCAAGTAGTTCCTGATGATGAAGATTTGAGTATGCAAGTAATCGAATTACACCCGGAAGCCACTATTCCCCGAGGCTCTAATTCAGCAGATGTGGAATGGATGTCGATACTTGAAAAGTGATACTCAAGTCCCAGACACTACAAGGGGTGAGATAAATCCTGGATATGCAAGGTGGTTTGAGAAACGGTCTCGCGTGGATGATGTACCAGAACCCGAGCTAAGTAGGCCAACAAAAAGACCCCATGTTCAAAACTTTAATGATAAAATCCAAGAGCGGTTGATTTGGGGAGAAAAGGAAAAGGGGTACAAAGCAACTATCCATGCCCTAAAGGAAAATCTGAGGAGCCTCAGTCTGGAGAAAGATTTACAAGCACAAGAAGCCGAAGGCGAGAAGAAGAGTCTAGCTTGTGAGAAGAAAAATCTTCATGCTCGATTTCAAAAAATGAAAAAGGCTTCTGAAACACCAATGAGGAGTTGGAAGGATCAAAAAACCATCTCCAATCTTTTTGAAAGAATGCAAGATTATGATTCCATTCTTGCTAAAAACGAAAGGGCGTTGAGCAAAGCAAAAGAAAGAATCCAACAATTAAACGAAGAAGCCAAATCTAATAAGGAACGCCAAGTAAGGCAATCCGAAGAAGACAGGGCACAATTCAAGAAGGAAAAAGACCATTGGATACGATCAGAAGACCAACTTCGTGCATAACTAGAAGAGGCAAGAAGATACAACAGAGAACATCAACAAGCGGACATCGACAGAGAAAGAGCGCAGGAAAGATTAGAGCAGGCCAGACTCCGAGCTCTATTAGAGTCAGCTCTAGATCGTGAAGACCGTGTCAAAGATATAGCCACCACTCGCCAGCAGCAATTGCAAAACCAAGACCAACGTCTCCAAGATTTCAGGGCACAAATCCACGACCTGGCGGTCTACACCTCTCAAAGTTATGTAAACTGCCAAGGAATGGATTATGAAAGGTTCACAGAGCATGAACCCATTTTTGCCCGTCATCTAGCAATGGAGTTGGAAAGGATGTATCGTACGCTGGGAGGTCATCCAGGTCAAGCCCCACATTGAGCAGATAATCCAATGATTGACAACAAAAGTGGAAAGTGGGGCATGTTGTGAGATGTTAAGAGTTGTATCTTTTATTTTGATTTAAGTGTGTGTGTTTCAAACCATTTTCTTATAAGGTTTTCAAATGTAATGTCTGTTCCATCTTTGTATAATGAATAAAAGTGTTTGCCTTACGGTCCGAACTACGCAAGGTCTGATTCGTGCGGGGGCATGATACGTAGGCAATCTCTATAAGATTCGACCACCACAATAAAAATATATATAAGAAAATAAAATAAAATAAGAGTGAACAACAATAAAAGACCAAGAAAAGCTGGGATGACACAAGCAGCCAAGCAAATGCATAATAGAAATGGGTTATTTGTCTAGGAGCATTGCATCTCAACGTGTAATTATATATGTGTTAAACTCTCAAAACTAACAAGTTTGTTCATTTCCAGAATTCAAGCAGTTAGTTTCTCTAAAGAGTATACTGGCATATTATCATTATCACACGAGATCAAAAGGACCAATACCCGAAAGTATGTCTATCCCAGATGTTGACACAGGTATTGAGCTAGAGGAGATGGATGTCGGGAAAATGAAAGAAGAGATGTTTAAACTCAAGCAGCAAATGGCTGAGATGTACCAAGCCTGGTCTACAGGACAGTTACCCCCATCTTACCCAACTAACCCTGCTCCATCAATGACCCAAACTCAGGATAATATTACCACTGAATTATCCCCAAATTTCCCCATCTACCAACACTACCGAGGCACCACCTCTCAGACACCGCAGTCTCCACCTCCGAAACCAGTTCCATACTTTCCTCCACCAGTGACTCCTGTTTTCGTAGCACCTCCCCCGGCTACATTCCACAAATCTCCTAGTGAGCCCATATTCCAGGCCCAGGACAATCAATACTACCCCCCTGAGCTAACCTTCAAGGCCTCCGAAATCCATTCAACTAATCCTCGTTTCGACCTCCCAACCGAAATTGACAAACCAGTCAAAAATGCTGAACAAGAAGAGATGTTCAGAAAGGTCAAAAGCCTAGAACAATCGTTCCGAGACATGCGAGGGTTAGGAGGACAGGTCAGTGTGGCCTACAAAGATTTATGCTTATTCCCAAATATGCAATTGCCAGTTGGCTTCAAGTTGCCCAAATTTGACCTATACAATGGGCACGGCGACCCAGTAGCCCACTTAAGGGGTTTCTGTAGCAAGATGCGAGGAGCTGGGGGAAGGGACGAATTATTGATGGCTTACTTCAGGCAAAGTCTAAACGGATCAGCTTTGGAGTGGTATACACGCCAGGACCATAGGAGATGGTACACCTAGGATGACCTGGCACGGGCATTTGCATACCATTTCCAATACAATTTAGAAATTATCCCAGATCGACTATCTTTGACAAAATTTGAGAAAAAACACAATGAAAGTTTCAGAGAGTATGGCTTCCGGTGGAGAGAACAGGCAGCAAGAGTGGATCCTCCTATGAAGGAGAGTGAAATGGTAGACTACTTCCTTCAAGCCTTGGAACCAACTTACTATGCCCATTTGGTTTCAGCGGTAGGTAAATCATTCAACGAAGTAGTAAAGATGGGAGGTATGGTGGAAGAAGGCCTCAAGACAAATAAAATCATGAGCTATTCGGCCATCAAAGCGACTACTCAAGCTATTCAAGGCGGGGTAGGAGGAATCGGAAGAAAGAAAAGGGAAGAAGCAGCGGTAGTTGATTCAGGAACTTGGTTAGGATCGAGAGGTTCACCTCCTTACTATAATCAACATCGACCTCACCAATCAACTCACCACCACAATTCATCTCAACACTACTATCACCCTTTAGAACCTCATTTTTCCATCAACCATACACAAGCATACAATCATCCACCGGCACGCGCTAACTGGCGTGCTCCTGTCATACCAGGTACTCACCCACGAGCCTATTCCGGACTAGGTTTCAGGCCTAGGCTAGCATTCAGGGGAGAAAGGGAACAGAAAAAGAAAACCTACACTCCATTGGGAGAGTCCTATACTAGTCTGTTCCACAGGCTGAGACAGCTGTACATGCTAAGACCAATATAATCCAAGCTACCCAATCCTCCTCCAAAGAATCTGGACTACACCATTAGTTGTGAGTATTGTTCCGGTACACCAGGCCATGATACGGAAAAATGCTGGCATTTAAAAAATGCAATACAAGAGCGGATTGATACTAATAAAATCGAGGTTCAAAACCCCGAAGCTCCCAATATCAATAGAAATCCAATGCCAGCCCATCAGGAGGCTAATATGATAGAAATAGTACAGGTTGATGGGGAGACAAAGAAGCCGTCACAAACTGTCATGATGATCAGGTCTCATGAAGCCAAGCCGGATAAGCAGTTAACAGAGGAGAAGTCGGTACCTAAGCAGAGCAGAAATGGTGATGAACCATCTGTGGTAGTCGAGAAGGGATCTTCGAGCAAAGTTGCCACAAAGCAAGAAAGGCCGAAAGTGATAGTACCAGGGGTTGCCAGCAAACCCATTGTAGTCATGGAAGGAGCTCGTATAGATCGGGTTATTATCAAACCTGTAACCCAGCTACCAGTGATCAACAACAAGGCCATTCCATGGAACTATGAAAGGGTGACTGTAATGTACAAGGGAAAAGAAGTCAAGGAAGAAGTCTGTGAGGTGCAAGGCTTGACTCGTTCGGGAAGATGTTTTACTCCCGAAGAGTTAATAAAAACTAAAAATAATCCAACGCCAATAAAGAGAGCTGTGACGGAAGAAGAAGCGGAAGAGTTTTTAAGAAAAATGAAGCTCCATGATTATTCTGTTGTGGATCAACTGAAGAAGACGCCCGCTCAAATTTCATTATTGTCATTACTGATCCATTCAGAGGAGCACCGTCTGGCTTGATGAAAATCCTGAATGAGGCTCATGTTCCTGAAAAAATCTCTGTAAATCATTTAGGAAGAATAGCCAACAGAATCTTTGAGGCAAACAGAATTACATTTTCTGATGATGAATTGCCTGTGGAAGGTACTGAGCACAACAGAGCTCTTTACCTCACCGTGAAATGTGAAAACTCCGTAGTAACCCGGGTATTGGTTGACAACGGGTCAAGTGCAAACATCTGCCCTCTCTCCACTTTAAGCAAATTGAAAATCAAAGAGGAAAGGATCCAGAAGAATAGTATTTGCGTACGGGGGTTTGACGGTGGAAGCAGAGATTCATTTGGCGACATAGTGTTGGAACTGACAATAGGGCCAGTTGAATTCACAATGGAGTTTCAAGTACTGGACATAACTGTTTCTTATAACTTGTTGTTGGGCCGACCATGGATCCATGCTGCTAAAGCAGTCCCGTCAACACTACACCAGGCGGTCAAGTTTGAATGGGATCATCAAGAAATAGTTGTGCATGGGGAAGAAAGTTTAAATGCTCACAGCAGTGCCATTGTACCGGTCGAGGGAATAGAAAATGACCAGGGACCATGGGTATACCAAGTATCCGACACAGTGTCGGTAGAGAAAATTCCAGAGGGGAAGTACCTTCCGAATCCAAAGATAACCTCTGCATCAGTCATGGTAGCCTATGAAATGTTAAAAATGGTTTTATACCCGGCAAAGGTCTGGGCTCATCTTTGCAAGGAATTATACAACCAGTATCTCTCCCCGAGAACTGGGGAACATTCGGTTTGGGGTTCATACCCACCGTCAACGACGTAAAAAGGGCCAGAAAGCTGAAACAAGAGGCATGGGTTCTGCCAAAACCAGTCCCACATCTATCAAAGTCTTTTGTCAAGACCGGTGCTAAAAATCGTTCGATAACAAAAATTCCTAAATCCCTGGTCAATCCTGAGGAGGAATTAATTGAAAGATTCGAGAAATTGTTTGACGATGTGAATATGGTGGAAAGCAGTGAAAGTTCTAGCAACACAGAAGTGCAATTCGTCAGGCCGGAGACAAGGCTCAATAATTGGAAAACCACTCCTCTCCCCGTTCGAAAGGGGTCTTGGTAGTTTATTTTGATTTTCCTTCAGTTTGTTTGGGTTACCTCAGGGTGTAACCCCAATGTCTATCTTACAGTTTGTTTGAAGTGTGCAAACCTTGTTATCTTTCATCATCCAATAAAAGCAGTTTCCTTTTTATTATCATTCCTGATAGTTTTCTTTTCTTTTTCTTCTTTCTTGTACAGTTCTTTTTACGCTGGCTCTAGTGATATGGCATGCATGAGGAATCCTCAGCCCAGTCTTAAAAATCAATTTGGTTCCGAAATAATAATTCAAGAAAATATTGTGATTATGAATCAGAATATGATGAGGATGAGGCTTTCGAAGAGATTAGTAAAGAGTTAATTCATTTTGAAGAAAAAACCAAACCTAACTTGGGTGATACCGAAGACATCAATATAGGGGACACGGATAATATCCAAGAAACTAAAATAAGTGTCCACCTTGAACCAGAGATACGGGAAGAGTTAATTAAAGCACTCATAGAATTCAAAGATGTTTTTGCATGGTCATATGACGACATGCCAGGTTTGAGCACTGACTTAGTGGTTCACAAATTGCCCACTGATCCAACGGTGCCTCCTGTCAAACAAAAGTTGAGAAAGTTCAAGCCTGATATGAGTATGAGAATTAAGGAAGAAATCACCAAACAATTGGAGGCAAAGGTCATTCGAGTCACTCGATACCCTGTTTGGTTGGCTAATATCGTTCCTGTGCCAAAGAAAGACGGCAAGATCAGAGTATGCGTCGATTATCGCAATCTCAACAAAGCGAGCCCGAAGGATAATTTCCCATTACCCAATATCCATATTTTGATCGATAATTGTGCCAAGCATGAGATGGGATCATTTGTGGATTGTTATGCCGGGTATCATCAAATTCTGATGGATGAGGAAGATGCAGAAAAGACAGCATTCATCACACCATGGGGAACTTATTGCTACCGAGTAATGCCTTTTGGTTTGAAGAACGCCGGGGCAACTTACATGAGAGCAATGACCACGGTGTTTCATAATATGATACACAAGGAGATTGAGTTATACGTGGACGATGTGATCATAAAATCAAAGCATCAGGCCAACCAAGTTGGGGATTTGAGGAAATTCTTCTTGAGACTTCGCAGGTATAACCTCAAGCTTAACCCTGCCAAATGCGCATTTGGAGTTCCATCTGGAAAGTTGCTGGGATTCATAGTCAGTCAGCGAGGCATCGAGCTAGACCCATCAAAAATCAAAGCCATCCAAGAATTGCAACCTCCAAGGAACAAAACTGAAGTAATGAGTTTGTAAGGAAGGTTGAATTACATCAGCAGGTTTATTGCTCAGCTTACGACAACCTATGAGCCTATTTTCAAATTGTTGAAAAAGGTTGTTGCGGTCAAATAGACCGATGAGTGTCAGGAGGCGTTTGATAAGATAAAAGGATACCTGTCAAACCCACCCGTGTTGGTCCCGCCAGAGCCAGGAAGACCTCTGATTCTTTACTTAACAGTTTTGAAAAATTCATTTGGTTGTGTATTGGGGCAACATGACCTCACCAGCAGAAAAGAACAGGCGATCTACTACCTTAGCAAGAAATTCACAGCTTATGAGGTTAAGTATACTCATCTGGAGAAGACATGTTGCGCCATGACTTGGGTAGCTCAAAAATTGAAACATTATTTGTCGTCCTACACTACTTACCTCATTTCTCGTCTGGATCCGTTGAAATATATTTTTCAAAAGCGTATGCCAACGGGAAGACTTGCAAAGTGGCAGATATTGCTCACAGAATTTGACATCATCTATGTGACTCGAACTGCAATGAAAGCCCAAGCCCTGGCCGATCATTTAGCCGAAAACTCGGTCGATGAGGAGTATGAGCCATTGAAAACCTATTTTCCCGATGAAGAAATAATGCATATCGATGAGATAGAGCAAATTGAAAAACCTGGCTGGAAACTTTTCTTTGATGGGGCCGCTAACATGAAAGGAGTCGGGATAGGAGCTGTAATCATTTCTGAAACAGGGCATCACTATCCTGTTACAGCTCAACTACGATTTTATTGCACCAATAATATGGCTGAATATGAAGCTTGTATTTTAGGGTTAAGGCTAGCCGCAGACATGGGTATCCAAGAAATCTTAGTCATGGGAGATTCGGATCTTCTGGTACATCAAATTCAAGGAGAATGGGAAACCCGAGACTTGAAGTTCATACCATACCGATAAAGTCTACATGATCTTTGTCAGCGTTTTCAATCAGTGGAGTTCTGGCATATTCCAAGGATCCATAATGAGGTTGCCGATGCATTGGCTACCCTGGCATCAATGTTGCACCATCCAGACAAAGCTTATGTGGATCCACTACATATTCGAGTCCACGATTAGCACGCTTATTGCAATATGGTTGAAGAAGAATTTGATGGTAAACCATGGTTCCACGACATCAAGGAGTATATCAGGATGGGGATATATCCAACACAAGCCACAGGAGATCAAAAGAGGACCATTAGGCGATTGGCAAAGGGATTCTTCTTAAGCGGAGGAGTTTTGTATAAAAGAACACCAGACCTTGGATTATTAAGATGCATAGATGCCAGACAAGCTACAGTTGTTATGTCTGAAGTACATTCGGGAGTTTGCGGACCCCACATGAGCGGATATGTGTTGGCGAAGAAAATCCTCCGAGCTGGTTACTATTGGCTTACCATGGAGCGAGATTGTACCAGTTTTGTGCGCAAGTGTCATCAATGCCAGATACACGGAGATTTGATTCATTCTCCACCATTCGAGTTGAACACAATGTCGGCACCATGGCCCTTCATCGCCTGCGGCATGGATGTGATTGGACCAATTGAGCCGGCAGCATCCAATGGGCACAGGTTCATTCTGATAGCCATTGATTATTTTACCAAATGGGTTGAGGCCAAAACATTCAAATCAGTGACCAGGAAAGCTGTGGTCGATTTTGTTCACTCAAATATCATATGTCGATTCGGAATCCCAAAGGTGATCATCACAGATAACGGTGCTAATCTTAACAGTAACTTGATGAGGGAAGTATGTCAACAGTTTAAGATTATACATCGCAACTCTACCCCATATCGGCCCAAGGCGAATGGAGCAGTCGAGGCAGCCAACAAAAACATAAAGAAGATACTTCGGAAAATGGTAGAAAGTTCAAGGCAATGGCACGAAAAATTACCATTTGCGTTGTTGGGATATCGCACTACTGTTCGCACTTCAGTAGGAGCAACTCCTTATTTGTTGGTATATGGCACTGAGGCGGTAATTCCTGCAGAAGTTGAAATTCCTTCCCTTCGGATCATCGCCGAAGCTAAGATTGATGATGATGAATGGGTCAAAACCCGTCTGGAACAGTTAAACTTGATTGATGAAAAACGATTGGCCGCAGTATGTCATGGCCAATTGTATCAAAGAAGAATAGCAAGAGCATACAACAAAAAGGTGCGTCCCCGGAAGTTTGAAGTGGGTCAACATGTGCTGAAACGTATTCTTCCACATCAGGTTGAGGCAAAAGGCAAATTTGCCCCGAATTGGCAAGGACCGTTCATTGTGACCAGAGTATTATCGAATGGTGCACTATGTTTAACGGATATCGAAGGAAAATGCATAGACATGGCTATCAATTCTGATGCGGTAAAGAGATATTATGCATAACTTTTTGAATGTTTGTATTTGGCATTATTTCGAAGATTGGAATGACAAAGGCAATTTATTCTGCTATCCAAACACTATACCCTTTGCTTCCCCTTTGAGCCACATTTGTTTCTTTCCTACCCTCTCTTGGAATCAATGAAAATCAAATATGAAAAAAAAAATTTTAAAAAAAAAATTTAGAAAATCACTATTATTGCAGTGAACTACGTTTGACCTGATTCCTCAAAGAAGGATACGTAGGTGCCTCACGGCTCGGTCATAGGGTGCACGATACGCATGTGCACAAAAATAAAAAAAAATAAAAAAAAATAAAAAAAAAACATCAAGAGACCCAAATCAAGAAACTGGGGCAGGAATGTATTGGAGATAAGAAAAAGATTCCAAGAGTTGTAATTTTAAACCCATATCAAAACTGTTTAACTTTTGATACCTTTCCATTCCAACCACATACCAAAAAGACCTTTCGACCAATCTTAGAAAAATGCCGAGTCAAGCAAATGAAGATGGTTCCTAACACTCTGGTCCAAACAAGAAAAGAAAGTAAAAATGAGAGAGTCTTATAGGTGAAAACTCACACGGGCACCATGAGATGACGAAAGTTGAGAGAAAATAAAATGAGAGAGTCTTATTGGTGAAACCCTTCGCAGGCACCATAAGGCGAAAAGGAATGAAGAAATAAACAAATAAGGAAGGTTTGCAGGTGAAAACTCTTTTAGATACAGCGACCCAAATAAGGTTTGAAAATTGGCAAAAGAAAATTGGGTTATGGAAAATTTGGGAAAACAAAATGAAACAATTGAAAAGAGATTGGTTAAAAAGACTGGGTTGATTAATCCAAAATGCATACCATGATCATTGGTGCCAGTGACTCCAATCAGATAAGTCCTTTATTTTTTCTCCAACAGTCATCCAAATTTGGATTTTTCTTTTCATTCTAGATTTTCGAAATCGTCATGTTTTCGTCACTAATAATCTTACTTCTAAAGCTTTTGAGATGAGTTTTATTCCAAACAAATAAGAAGGAATGTCAAGGTATACTACCAAAATTCAGGGTTGCATAGGACAGAAATACGGCCATGATGGGCAGTAGGTAATAGGATAAAAAATAAGATATGGGTGGAAGAAAAGTGGAATCAAAAGTGGATCAACAATGTCAGGAGAGACATATGATTACGGTTAAAAGGGTTTGAAGGAAAACATACAGTTGGGGATCCTATAGTCAAGGATCAATTACAAGGACAAAACATTTTTCTCAACCATTCCAGGGCAATAAAACAAGACGAAGAGAAGCCCCACCGTCGGCAAGAATACCCTAGTTAACCACCCTGCTTTAAACTAACGAAGTTTACTGTGATTTGAAACAGGGGAAAAAACAACATTTGTGTCAGGAAACACCCGGTGAAGAATTTAAGAAGAAATCAGGCGTCCACCTGGAGAATGAGGATAAAGAATTTAAGAAGAAGTCAGGCGTCCACCTGTAGAATGAGTATGAAGAATTAAAGAAGAAATCAGGCGTCCACCTGGAAAATGAGGATGAAAAATTGAAGAAGAAGTCAGGCGTCCACCTGGAGAATGAGGATGAAAAATTTAAGAAGAAGTCAGGCGTCCACCTGGAGAATGAGGATGAAGAATTTAAGAAGAAGTCAGGCGTCCACCTGAAGAATGAGGATGAAGAATTTAAGAAGAAGTCAGGCGTCCACCTGGAGAATGAGGATGAAGAATTTAAGAAGAAGTCAGGCGTCCACCTGGAGAATGAGGATGAAGAATTAAAGAAGAAATCAGGCGTCCACCTGGAGAATGAGGATGAAGAATTTAAGAAGAAGTCAGGCGTCCACCTGGAGAATGAGGATGAAGAATTAAAGAAGAAATCAGGCGTCCACCTGGAGAATGAGGATGAAGAATTGAAGAAGAAATCAGGCTTCCACCTGGAGAATGAGGATGTAGAATTAAAGAAGAAATCAGGCATCTACCTGGAGAATGAGGATGAAGAATTGAAGAAGAAATCAGGCTTCCACCTGGAGAATGAGGATGTAGAATTAAAGAAAAAATCAGGCATCCACCTGGAGAATGAGGATGAAGAATTTAAGAAGAAGTCAGGCGTCCACCTGGAGAATGAGGATGAAGAATTGAAGAAGAAATCAGGCGTCTACCTGGAGAATGAGGATGAAGAATTTAAGAAGTCAGGCGACCACCTGGAGAATGAGGATGAAGAATTGAAGAAGAAATCAGGCGTCCACCTGGAGAATGAGGATGAAGAATTAAAGAAGAAATCAGGCGTCCTCCTGGAGAATGAGGATGAAGAATTGAAGAAGAAATCAGGCGTCCACCTGGAGAATGAGGATGTAGAATTAAAGAAGAAATCAGGCATCCACCTGGAGAATGAGGATGAAGAATTTAAGAAGAAGTCAGGCGTCCACCTGGAGAATGAGGATGAAGAATTGAAGAAGAAATCAGGCGTCCACCTGGAGAATGAGGATGAAGAATTTAAGAAGTCAGGCATCCACCTGGAGAATGAGGATGAAGAATTGAAGAAGAAATCAGGCGTCCACCTGGAGAATGAGGATGAAGAATTGAAGAAGAAATCAGGCGTCCACCTGGAGAATGAGGATGAAGAATTAAAGAAGAAATCAGGCGTCCACCTGGAAAATGAGGATGAAAAATTGAAGAAGAAGTCAGGCGTCCACCTGGAGAATGAGGATGAAAAATTTAAGAAGAAGTCAGGCGTCCACCTGGAGAATGAGGATGAAGAATTTAAGAAGAAGTCAGGCGTCCACCTGAAGAATGAGGATGAAGAATTTAAAAAGAAGTCAGGCGTCCACCTTGAGAATGAGGATGAAGAATTTAAGAAGAAGTCAGGCGTCCACCTGGAGAATGAGGATGAAGAATTAAAGAAGAAATCAGGCGTCCATCTGGAGAATGAGGATGAAGAATTTAAGAAGAAGTCAGGCGTCCACCTGGAGAATGAGGATGAAGAATTAAAGAAGAAATCAGGCGTCCACCTGGAGAATGAGGATGAAGAATTGAAGAAGAAATCAGGCGTCCACCTGGAGAATGAGGATGTAGAATTAAAGAAAAAATCAGGCATCCACCTGGAGAATGAGGATGAAGAATTTAAGAAGAAGTCAGGCGTCCACCTGGAGAATGAGGATAAAGAATTGAAAAAGAAATCAGGCGTCCACCTGGAGAATGAGGATGAAGAATTTAAGAAGTCAGGCGTCCACCTGGAGAATGAGGATGAAGAATTGAAGAAGAAATCAGGCGTCCACTTGGAGAATGAGGATGAAAATTGAAGAAGAAATCAGGCGTCCACCTGGAGAATGATGATGAAGAATTGAAGAAGAAATCAGGCGTCCACCTGGAGAATGAGGATGTAGAATTAAAGAAGAAATCAGGCATCCACCTAGAGAATGAGGATGAAGAATTTAAGAAGAAGTCAGGCGTCCACCTGGAGAATGAGGATGAAGAATTGAAGAAGAAATCAGGCGTCCACCTGGAGAATGAGGATAAAGAATTTAAGAAGTCAGGCGTCCACCTGGAGAATGAGGATGAAGAATTGAAGAAGAAATCAGGCGTCCACCTGGAGAATGAGGATGAAGAATTAAAGAAGAAATCAGGCGTCCACCTGGAGAATGAGGATGAAGAATTAAAGAAGAAATCAGGCGTCCACCTGGAGAATGAGGATAAAAAATTGAAGAAGAAGTCAGGCATCCACCTGGAGAATGAGGATGAAGAAATTTAAGAAGAAGTCAGGCGTCCACCTGGAGAATGAGGATGAAAAAATTAAGAAGAAATCAGGCGTCCACCTGGAGAATGAGGATGAAGAATTGAAGAAGAAATCAGGCGTCCACCTGGAGAATGAGGATGAAGAATTGAAGAAGAAATCAGGCGTTCACCTGGAGAATGAGGATGAAGAATTGAAGAAGAAATCAGGCGTCCACCTGGAGAATGAGGATGAGAGATAAAAAAGAAGTCAGGCGTCCACCTGGAGAATGAGGATGAGAGATAAAAAAGAAGTCAGGCGTCCACCTAGAGAATGAGGATGAAAAATTGAAGAAGAAGTCAGGCGCCCACCTGGAGAATGAGGATGAAAAATTTAAGAAGAAATCAGGCGTCCACCTGGAGAATGAGGATGAAAAATTTAAGAAGAAGAGATCAGGCGTCCACCTGGAGAATGAGGATGAAGAATTTAAGAAGAAGTCAGGCGTCCACCTGGAGAATGAGGATGAAGAATTAAAGAAGAAATCAGGCGTCCACCTGGAGAATGAGGATGAAGAATTAAAGAAGAAATCAGGCGTCCACCTGGAGAATGAGGATGAAAAAATTGAAGAAGAAGTCAGTCGTCCACCTGGAGAATGAGGATAAAAAAAATTGAAGAAGAAGTCAGGCGTCCACCTGGAGAATGAGGATAAGAAATTGAAGAAGAAGTCAGGCGTCCACCTGGATAATGAGGATGAAAAATTAAAGAAGAAGTCAGGCGTCCACCTGGAGAACAAGGACAAAGAAAGGAGGAAATCAGGCATCCACCTGGAGAACAAGGACAAAGGAAGGATGAAAAAGGAAGCAGAAGTCAGGCGCCCACCTGGAGAATAAGGGAATACAACTGAAGCAGCAGAAATCAGGCGCCTACCCGGAGAATAAGGGAATACAATTGAAGCAACAGAAGTCAGGCGCCCACCTGGAGAACAAGGGAATATAATTGAAGTATTGAAATAAAAAGCCCGCTCATATGAGAAAGGAGCACACTTAGAGTCAATAAAGCAGAGGAGTCCAACAAAGTCCCCAGCAGGAAACAACAAGAGTCCCAAACAGAGAAAGAAAATACGGGACACAATGAAAGGGAATGCGGAATAAGCCAAATTCCCAAGAGTCACCAAGATATCAAGACAACAAGAAACGCGAGGGCATGATCTAGATAAGATTTTATAATTCATGTACCATAGTCTAGTTTAGTTTTTTGTATTACCTTTGAAGCAAGGTGTAATAAGAAGGTCAGCAAGCAGTAAAAGCAGCACGAAACAGCAGTAGCATCACAGTCCCATGGTAGTCACAGCTACCCAAAACTTCCCGAACTACATTGACCTGATTCCTTTATAGCCAAGGATATGTAGGAAACCTTTGAAGCAGAGGTTCGGTCAAATCTTTCAAAAAATGCTTCCCACGGAGTATTTGAACGGGCAAAAATTGCTCGTATCCGCTCACTTTATCTTTGCACGAAAACTCTTCGAGTTTCCGCACAAAGAGGGGCAGCTGTGAGCACGTGATTTTTGCCTCACGAAAATTACTCCAAAATAATTCAAAAAATATAAACCAATTTTTGCTTAGGGTGCAATTTTTAGAATTTGTGTGGCGTTTATTAAATATTTATGTTATGTCCGTAAATGTCTACTTTGTTTGTTAAAATGAAAAATAAAATAAAAAATACATGTTGCATGCATAGTTAGGATTTAATTATGCATTTAAAAGTTAATTTAAAGAAAATCACAAAAATTATGCATTTATTCTAGTTTTAATGGTTCACTGTGTGATTAACGTTTTGTCTATGAGTTAATAATTGTTAAAGGTTGATTAATGTCTTGTAAAGTTAAGTTTTTGTTTTTATAATTTTAATTAGGATTTTAATAATTAAATTGGAAATTAAAAGGAGTGGAAAATAATAGGCAAAAACGGACTGGGCCAATTAATTGAAAAGGCAGGCCCAAAACAAATCAAACCCCCTCAGCCCAATCCAAACACCCCATGTCCGGTCCAATTTAATCAAACCAAATGACATCGTTTTGTCACATTTCATCAAGGGTCGTTGGATCAAATCATTCCAACGGCTGAGATCTCATCACCCTTACTCGTAACCCCCTACCCGATCCACTGCCCCGATCCAGCCTGACCCCAACATTTAACCAAATTACATCGTTTGGTTAAATGAATTGATATCAACCGTGCATCTTAATTGATCCAACGGATTAGATCAATCCACCCCATCCCTATATAAATCCAAATACCTACCCCAGCTACCTAACTAAACACCCCTCCCCCCTCTCCACTGTTCATCATCATCTCCGGAAAAAACACACCCCTAACCCTAGCCGCCCTCATTCCCCATTGCCTGAAACCCGGCGGTAACAACGCCGCCGGTCACCACCTTAACACCCCAGACTCCTCACAACCTCCTCTTCACGGATCTGGCATTAGTTTCCTTCGAATCAGGCCCCAACTCTTCGAATCTTAAATCGAAGGTTGGCCTGAAAACCTTATCTTCTCCAATGGCCTCCAAAATAACACCACAGCTTCCCCTAAATACCCTCACCACGGATCTGTTAGTAGCATGGCTCGAATCCTCCTGGAACTGCTCGAATCTTCATTTGAAGATTCGAGTGAAACCTGACCCTATCCCAACCTACCTCAAACTCACACCAGTTACCCACCTGACCTCCCTCGTGCCTAGAATACCATTGGTTTGATTCGAATATACCTAGAAATGTTCGGATTTGAAATCAAAAAATCCGAAACCCTAAAAAATTTCCAATATTGGAATTTTTTCAATTCGAGTGAAGGATTGAGGTCTAAGAGACTTTAATCGAGGTATTCTCAATTGAGAATACTTCGAATAAAGTCTGTTCAGCCTCAAAAAGGTCTGAATCCAAGTTGAGTTTAAGTCCGTATGAAATTGAAGATTCAGAGGTATTTTCCTATTTCTTATGTTTCCTACATATGTTGTTGCCTATTTTAGTTGTCTGTGTAATTTTTCATATTTTTGATTGTTTAAATTCTGTGATTCTGTCTCATACCCGCCTACTTGATCAAAGTGTGAATTGTTCTGTTGGTTATGTTTGTTTACAATGTGTGTAATCAACTCGATTAAGTTCGTCGATTAGTTATATTATAGAATTCTGTTTCTTAAAATGCTGTTTGAAATAATCTGTTTATCGGTTGTTTGTTGACAATTGTTGTAAATAATCAGTTTGACTAATACTCGTTAATTAAATCATCTTTGTTTGCAATTCAATAAAATGTTGTTGATTTCTGAGCATTAAGTTTCAGGCAGTGTCAATATACTGACAATGCCCCTGCACTTATGCTAAATTCAATTTCAATTCAGATTTTGTTCTGTTAAGTTCTGTGTATTGTTAATATGTTTGTATACAAGTTCAGTGTTCAATCTGAATTTAGTTTTGTCCATTAGCTATTAGACATTGGGTGTTGGATCAATTAGCTATCATTGAAAAGACAGAATGTTTGTTTGATTTAGGAATTGGTTATTAGCTACTAAACAGTTTAATTCAGATAAATCTGTTAAGGTTTAGGCAGTCTTTGTTCTGGGGCAGTAATAACAGTAATATTGAGGGATTTTCAAGGGTATTTCTGGGATAGAAATAGTAGGGTAATATGATAATAGTAGTGTGCTGATAGTGGAGTGATAATGGTTATTACTTAATGAGATAATGGGAAACAAAGGGTAATGGGAATGCTGAAAATCAGGAAAAGATCACTTAATGGGATTTAAAGTAGTAAAAGCAGTTTTAATGGGATTTTCTGATTTTAAAAGAATAAGGGGGTCCAAGCAGCACTAAAAGGAAATGGGGCAGACCTGTATAAATACAGGGACTGAGATTTTAAGAGGGGGCAGATTTTGAAGAGAAAAAAAAAGACTGAGGATTTTAGGGTCAGATTTTAAAAAGAGAGAAATCTGATTTTAAGATAGGAACAGATTTTAACACACACACAGAGAGAGGCATTGAAAAAAAAGCAGAAATAGAAATCTGATTCAAGAAAAAAGAAAGAAAACAGAAATAAAGAAAGAAAAATCAGAAGCAGGAAAAAACAGATTTCTACAAAAGAAGCTAGTGTTAAGGTTGAATTTCTGAGATTGAAATTGTCAGTTTGCCTTCTCCTAAGTCTTGGAAAATCAGAAATACTGTGTTTTATCTGTCTGGATTTGTTCAAATCCCATTGTTGAGTTTAAAGTCTTAAATTTCTTAAAGAGTCATTCTACGTTGTGTCTGGGTTCTCGGGTTCTGTATTGTTGTCCAAATCTGTGGAAATACTGGCATTTTCTGCTGATTTTGTTACTGTTGTCACTGCTGAAATTTACTTCTTCTGCCTTCATTTCCAGGTACATATCTGTAAACTCATGTCATGCAAAGCTTTCAACATGACAAATAAATGAAGCTCGAATTGTAATTCTGTCTTCAATACATTTGAGTTAGTTAGTTCAAATTTCAGCTATGTTTCATGTTGGTTAACTAGTAGTGAGTTCGACATGATGGCTATAAGTTAATTATCTTATTTTGAAATTCGTATAAAAGCTTTGTAATAATGTTATCCATTTCGAAATATCATTAGTATAGTTATATTTGAATTGTCAAAATAGGAAACAGGGAAGAAAGTTGGCCATTATTTAAATTTTATGGTATTGTTAGTTAGGTACAGAATAGTATGGAAATATCAAGGAAAAATACATTATTAGTCTATTTTGTTAGTTAGTTAGTTGTTGTTTAAAGCTAGATGATGTTGGTTGCATTTTGCTATATTATGGCATAATAATGGTTATGTTTATAATCAATAGTTGAAAGATGCGTTAGTAAAATCCGCTATGTTCACAATGTCGAAATATGACGAATAATATTGTATGCAATATCATTTTATTAAGTCAGCAGGTAGATTTGTTCTCTTTCTTAATAACAAATGGCCTAGGAATTTATATAATGCGAAAGTTAGTGTTTAGCAATAGTTCACATAGATTGAGAATCAAATTGGTTTTATTATATATATATATATATATATATATATATATATATCCCAAACTCAATCATAAGCAGAATTCACAAGAAATAATCATGCATATTGGATTAAGAACAAGTGATGTAGAAGGAGATTAGGCTTATAAACTGTACTAATTTTAAGAAGATAAAATAGCCTTTGCTGCAAATAAAAATAATGAAACTTCTTCGAAAACATCTCTTCCTTTCATAAATCAATTTTTTTTTAGTTTCATACGCAATTCATTTTTTGGTATACACATATTGCATTTACAAGAAAAATGGTAGTATTAATTACGCGATGTTCATTTTTACTCCTTAAATACGAATGGTTTTTCGGAAGAATATAATTCACACGTAAAAATATAATCAGCGGTCAACATTTAATAAATTGTGAATTCTTTTCAAAGAATTTAAGGGCATCTCAAATGGGGATTTCTCATGATTTTCACATAAAAATAATATGGATGTAATAAACAATTTGTAAACAAATTTATACTACCATCAAGAATATTTTTGTGATTAGGGATACGTTCGCGTAACCTGATTATATTTCTAAAAGCAATTCGGATTATGCGTTCGCGCAACTTCGAGCGAATATTTAATAAAAGGGATTTTTCGGAGAATAGCAAATTAATTTCCTAAAAACCCGAGATGTGCAGTTCATTACTTAATTATACAAAAAGGGCGAATGTTCTTGATTTTATTTAAGCACAATTTCGAAAATAATTATTTTAATAAAAATATTATCTATATTATTGTGTACACGTGCGCGTGACACAACTCCGCATGTTTTAAAAATATAATTTATAACACGAATATACGTACGCGTGATTCGATTCAAAGAAGGGTCTTTAAATCTAAATAGAAGCGGTAACAATAAAATCATGCAATAAAAATGTATTTAACAAATCAAAATAATCAAGCCAAATATAACAGTTGAGCGACCGTGCTAGAACCACGGAACTCGGGAATGCCTAACACCTTCTCCCGGGTTAACAGAATTCCTTATCCGGATTTCTGGTTCGCAGAATAATAAACAGAGTCATATTCTCCTCGATTCAGGGATTAAAACCGGTGACTTGGGATGCCTTAAAATTCCCAAGTGGCGACTCTGAAACAAACAAACAAATCCCGTTTCGACTGTCCTTTAATTGGAGAAAGCTCCCTGTACCCTCGCGGGGCGGAAAAAGGAGGTGTGACAGCTCTGGCGACTCTGCTGGGGATCAAAGTGTCATCGAACCCAGAACCACTGGTTCAGGGTTTAAGAATTCGAGCTTAAAATAACTGCTATAGTTGTCTTTATTTATTATATGATGCTTACATGATATATGCCTAATGTGCTAAATAATGTTTTTACCGCTTTAATATTATCTGAATTGTGTATATACAACTGCTACGAAACCCCCCTTCTTTCTGAGTCTTTTGAATTTATGGTGAACACGTGCGCGTGGCCCACCTTTCTGTTAAAGTCATACCAAATAAGACGAAGTTGGGACAAGTAACTAGGCCGGGTAGACTTTCGTGCTCCAGGTACGTTGTCCCCGCTTCGGCTCAAACTGTCCGTTTGGGTGAGCCAGGTTTAGAACAATATGCCTCAGGTTTTTCACCTAGAATAACTCAGTCATGTACCAGATCCCTAGTAGGAACGTCTATTTGCATCATGTACATTTGGCCTTGGAGACTCAACACAGGGGTTGGGTCTGTCTAGGACAGGTGAACCCGAAATAAAAGACCATCCTGATGCATCCTACTTGCTACCTGTGCATTCATTTGCCTCGGATTTGCTTGTTGACCAGCTTAATTGAAAATATTTTTGAGAGCCGAGGAATAAAATGGGTTATTTTTAGAAAATTCACAAAAAATAGTTTTAAATCTTGAAATAAAAAGTGTTTAATAAATAAAAATTGAAAATGATTTTTTTTCTTAAGTGTATATTTTCAAAATGAGTCTTGACTTTATTAAAAGTAAATTTCAGATACAAAATGAGCACCACACAAAACCCCCCATCCACGAATACAGACGAGTTTCTATTTCAGCTTCAAATGTGGTGGTATGAATTAGGCAAAGATGGTCAACGTCAAGCATTTGGGAAATCTCACGGATATTATGAAAGTTAAACCACGTGATGATCTGATTGCGGCGTTAGTAACTTTTTGGGACCCTGTTCACAATGTCTTTCGTTTCTCTGATTTCGAGCTTACTCCTACCTTAGAGGAGATAGCTGGATATGCTGGTTTTGGCGGAAGTCTAAGAAATCAAAACCTGATATTCACAAAGGCTCCCTCGGTACATCGATTCTTCAGTCTTCTGAACATCGGTAATCAAATAAGGAAAAGCAATGTCATCAACGGATGTTGTTCTTTCAACTTCTTGTATTCAAGGTTCGGAAAGCCATATGGATTTGAAATTCATGAGAAAGGCCTTACTAACAAGCAAAACAAAGACACCTGGCAGATTCACCGTCGCTTCGCCTTCATGGTAGCTTTTCTAGGAATCATGGTCTTCCCAAACAAAGAGCGAACAATTGATATTTGCACCGTGAAAGTTGTGCAGGTCCTCAACACCAAGGAAAATCACACCTTTGTCCCAATCATTCTCTCAGACATTTATCGGGCGTTGACTTTATGTAAATCAGGAGCAAAAGTCTTCGAAGGATGCAAAATTTTGTTGCAAATGTGGGTGATTGAACATCTCCAACAACAGCCCAAGATCATACAGTATGGGCCAAGCAATGATAATTGCATCGAGAGTTATGAGGAAAGAATAAAAGATTATAAGTCCCCAGAAGGGATAGAAGCATGGGTATCTCATCTAAGGGCTTTAACGGCAAATCAAATTGAGTGGACTTTGGGATGGCTCCCGATGAGGGAAGTGATACACATGTCAACCTCAAATAGTTATTTGCTACTATTGGGATTGAGAAGCATCCAGCCATATGCGCCACTAAGAGTTCTAAGACAACTAGGGAGATACCAAGTAGTTCCTGATGATGAAGATTTGAGTATGCAAGTAATCGAATTACACCCGGAAGCCACTATTCCCGAGGCTCTAATTCAACAGATGTGGAATGGATGTCGATACTTGAAAAGTGATACTCAAGTCCCAGACACTACAAGGGGTGAGATAAATCCTAGATATGCAAGGTGGTTTGAGAAACGGTCTCGCGTGGATGATGTACCAGAACCCGAGCTAAGTAGGCCAACAAAAAGACCCCATGTTCAAAACTTTAATGATAAAATCCAAGAGCGGTTGATTTGGGGAGAAAAGGAAAAGGGGTACAAAGCAACTATCCATGCCCTAAAGGAAAATCTAAGGAGCCTCAGTCTGGAGAAAGATTTACAAGCACAAGAAGCCGAAGGCGAGAAGAAGAGTCTAGCTTGTGAGAAGAAAAATCTTCATGCTCGATTTCAAAAAATGAAAAAGGCTTCTGAAACACCAATGAGGAGTTGGAAGGATCAAAAAACCATCGCCAATCTTTTTGAAAGAATGCAAGATTATGATTCCATTCTTGCTAAAAACGAAAGGGCGTTGAGCAAAGCAAAAGAAAGAATCCAACAATTAAACGAAGAAGCCAGATCTAATAAGGAACGCCAAGTAAGGCAATCCGAAGAAGACAGGGCACAATTCAAGAAGGAAAAAGACCATTGGATACGATCAGAAGACCAACTTCGTGCACAACTAGAAGAGGCAAGAAGATACAACAGAGAACATCAACAAGCGGACATCGACAGAGAAAGAGCGCAGGCAAGATTAGAGCAGGCCAGACTCCGAGCTCTATTAGAGTCAGCTCTAGATCGTGAAGACCGTGTCAGAGATATAGCCACCACTCGCTAGCAGCAATTACAAAACCAAGACCAACGTCTCCAAGATTTCAGGGCACAAATCCACGACCTGGCGGTCTACACCTCTCAAAGTTATGTAAACTGCCAAGGAATGGATTATGAAAGGTTTACAGAGCATGAACCCATTTTTGCCCGTCATCTAGCAATGGAGTTGGAAAGGATGTATCGTACGCTGGGAGGTCATCCAGGTCAAGCCCCACATTAAGCAGATAATCCAATGATTGACAACAAAAGTGGAAAGTGGGGCATGTTGTGAGATGTTAAGAGTTGTATCTTTTATTTTGATTTAAGTGTGTGTGTTTCAAACCATTTTCTTATAAGGTTTTCAAATGTAATGTCTGTTCCATCTTTGTATAATGAATAAAAGTGTTTGCCTTACGGTCCGAACTACGCAAGGTCTGATTCGTGCGGGGGCATGATACGTAGGCAATCTCTATAAGATTCGACCACCACAATAAAAATATATATAAGAAAATAAAATAAAATAAGAGTGAGTAACAATAAAAATTTCAAGAAAGCTGGGACGATACAAGCAGCCGAGCAAATGCATAATAGAAATGGGTTATTTGTCTAGGAGCATTGCATCTCAACGTGTAATTATATATGTGTTAAACTCTCAAAACTAACAAGTTTGTTCATTTCCAGAATTCAAGCAGTTAGTTTCTCTAAAGAGTATACTGGCATATTATCATTATCACACGAGATCAAAAGGACCAATACCCGAAAGTATGTCTATCCCAGATGTTGACACATGTATTGAGCTAGAGGAGATGGATGTCGGGAAAATGAAAGAAGAGATGTTTAAACTCAAGCAGCAAATGGCTGAAATGTACCAGGCCTGGTCTACAGGGCAGTCACCCCCATCTTACCCAATTAACCCTGCTCCATCAATGGCCCAAACTCAGGATAATCTTACCACTGAATTATACCCAAATTTCCCCATCTACCAACACTACCGAGGCACCACCTCTCAGACACCGCAGTCTCCACCTCCGAAACCAGTTCCATACTTTCCTCCACCAGTGACTCCTGTTTTCGTAGCACCTCCCCCGGCTACATTCCACAAATCTCCTAGTGAGCCCATATTCCAGGACCAAGACAATCAATACTACCCCCCAGAGCTCACCTTCAAGGCCTCCGAAATCCATTCAACTAATCCTCGTTTCGACCTCCCAACCGAAATTGACAAATCAGTCAAAAATGCTGAACAAGAAGAGATGTTCAGAAAGGTCAAAATCCTAGAACAATCGTTCCGAGACATGCGAGGGTTAGGAGGACAGGTCAGTGTGGCCTACAAAGATTTATGCTTATTCCCAAATGTGCAATTGCCAGTTGGCTTCAAGTTGCCCAAATTTGACCTATACAATGGGCACGGCGACGCAGTAGCCCACTTAAGGGGTTTCTGTAGCAAGATGCGAGGAGCTGGGGGAAGGGATGAATTATTGATGGCTTACTTCAGTCAAAGTCTAAACGGATCAGCTTTGGAGTGGTATACACGCCAGGACCATAGGAGATGGTACACCTAGGATGACCTGGCACGGGCATTTGCATACCATTTCCAATACAATTTAGAAATTATCCCAGATCGACTATCTTTGACAAAATTTGAGAAAAAACACAATGAAAGTTTCAGAGAGTATGGCTTCCGGTGGAGAGAACAGGCAGCAAGAGTGGATCCTCCTATGAAGGAGAGTGAAATGGTAGACTACTTCCTTCAAGCCTTGGAACCAACTTACTATGCCCATTTGGTTTCAGCGGTAGGTAAATCATTCAACGAAGTAGTAAAGATGGGAGGTATGGTGGAAGAAGGCCTCAAGACAAATAAAATCATGAGCTATTCGGCCATCAAAGCGACTACTCAAGCTATTCAAGGCGGGGTAGGAGGAATCGGAAGAAAGAAAAGGGAAGAAGCAGCGGTAGTTGATTCAGGAACTTGGTTAGGATCGAGAGGTTCACCTCCTTACTATAATCAACATCGACCTCACCAATCAACTCACCACCACAATTCATCTCAACACTACTATCACCCTTTAGAACCTCATTTTTCCATCAACCATACACAAGCATACAATCATCCACCGGCACGCGCTAACTGGCGTGCTCCTGTCATACCAGGTACTTACCCACGAGCCTATTCCGGACTAGGTTTCAGGCCTAGGCCAGCATTCAGGGAGAAAGGGAACAGAAAAAGAAAACCTACACTCCATTGGGAGAGTCCTACACTAGTCTGTTCCACAGGCTGAGACAGCTGGACATGCTAAGACCAATATAATCCAAGCTACCCAATCCTCCTCCAAAGAATCTGGACTACACCATTAGCTGTGAGTATTGTTCCGGTACACCAGGCCATGATACGGAAAAATGCTGGCATTTAAAAAATGCAATACAAGAGCTGATTGATACTAATAAAATCGAGGTTCAAAACCCCGAAGCTCCCAATATCAATAGAAATCCAATGCCAACCCATCAGGAGGCTAATATGATAGAAATAGTACAGGTTGATGGGGAGACAAAGAAGCCGTCACAAACCGTCATGATGATCAGGTCTCATGAAGCCAAGCCGGATAAGCGGTTAACAGAGGAGAAGTCGGTACCTAAGCAGAGCAGAAATGGTGATGAACCATCTGTGGTAGTCGAGAAGGGATCTTCGAGCAAAGTTGCCACAAAGCAAGAAAGGCCGAAAGTAATAGTACCAGGGGTTGCCAGCAAAACCATTGTAGTCGTGGAAGGAGCCCGTATAGATCGGGTTATTATCAAACCTGTGACCCAGCTACCAGTGATCAACAACAACGCCATTCCATGGAACTATGAAAGGGTGACTGTAATGTACAAGGGAAAAGAAGTCAAGGAAGAAGTCTGTGAGGTGCAAGGCTTGACTCGTTCGGGAAGATGTTTTGCTCCCGAAGAGTTAAGAAAAACTAAAAATAATCCAACGCCAATAAAGAGAGCTGTGACGGAAGAAGAAGCGGAAGAGTTTTTAAGAAAAATGAAGCTCCATGATTATTCTGTTGTGGATCAACTGAAGAAGACGCCCGCTCAAATTTCATTATTGTCATTACTGATCCATTCAGAGGAGCACCGTCTGGCTTGATGAAAATCCTGAATGAGGCTCATGTTCCTGAAAAAATCTCTGTAAATCATTTAGGAAGAATAGCCAACAGAATCTTTGAGGCAAACAGAATTACATTTTCTGATGATGAATTGCCTGTGGAAGGTACTGAGCACAACAGAGCTCTTTACCTCACCGTGAAATGTGAAAACTCCATAGTAACCCGGGTATTGGTTGACAACGGGTCAAGTGCAAACATCTGCCCTCTCTCCACTTTAAGCAAATTGAAAATCAAAGAGGAGAGGATCCAGAAGAATAGTATTTGCGTACGGGGGTTTGACGGTGGAAGCAGAGATTCATTTGGCGACATAGTGTTGGAACTGACAATAGGGCCAGTTGAATTCACAATGGAGTTTCAAGTACTGGACATAACTGTTTCTTATAACTTGTTGTTGGGCCGACCATGGATCCATGCTGCTAAAGCAGTCCCGTCAACACTACACCAGGCGGTCAAGTTTGAATGGGATCATCAAGAAATAGTTGTGCATGGGGAAGAAAGTTTAAATGCTCACAGCAGTGCCATTGTACCGGTCGAGGGAATAGAAAATGACCAGGGACCATGGGTATACCAAGTGTCCGATACAGTGTCGGTAGAGAAAATTCCAGAGGGGAAGTACCTTCCGAATCCAAAGATAACCTCTGCATCAGTCATGGTAGCCTATGAAATGTTAAAAAATGGTTTTATACCCGGCAAAGGTCTGGGCTCATCTTTGCAAGGAATTATACAACCAGTATCTCTCCCCGAGAACTGGGGAACATTTGGTTTGGGATTCATACCCACTGTCACCGACGTGAGAAAGGCCAGAAAGCTGAAACAAAAGGCACGGGTTCTGCCAAAACCAGTCCCACATCTATCAAAGTCTTTTGTCAAGACCGGTGCTAAAAATCGTTCGATAACAACAATTCCTAAATCCCTTGTCAATCCTGAGGAGGAATTAATTGAAAGATTCGAGAAATTGTTTGACGATGTGAATATGGTGGAAAGCAGTGAAAGTTCTAGCAACACAGAAGTGCAATTCGTCAGGCCGGAGACAAGGCTCAATAATTGGAAAACCACTCCTCTCCCCGTTCGAAAGGGGTCTTGGTAGTTTATTTTGATTTTCCTTCAGTTTGTTTGGGTTACCTCAGGGTTGTAACCCCAATGTCTATCTTACAGTTTGTTTGAAGTGTGCAAACCTTGTTATCTTTCATCATCCAATAAAAAGCAGTTTCCTTTTTATTATCATTCCTGATAGTTTTCTTTTCTTTTTCTTCTTTCCTGTACAGTTCTTTTTACGCTGGCTCTAGTGATATGGCATGCATGAGGAATCCTCAGCCCAGTCTTAAAAATCAATCTGGTTCCGAAATAATAATTCAAGAAATATATTGTGATTATGAATCAGAATATGATGAGGATGAGGCTTTCGAAGAGATTAGTAAAGAGTTAATTCATTTTGAAGAAAAAACCAAACCTAACTTGGTTGATACCGAAGACATCAATATAGGGGACACGGATAATATCCAAAAAACTAAAATAAGTGTCCACCTTGAACCAGAGATACGGGAAGAGTTAATTAAAGCACTCATAGAATTCAAAGATGTTTTTGCATGGTCATATGACGACATGCCAGGTTTGAGCACTGACTTAGTGGTTCACAAATTGCCCACTGATCCAACGGTGCCTCCTGTCAAACCTGTAACCCAGCTACCAGTGATCAACAACAAGGCCATTCCATGGAACTATGAAAGGGTGACTGTAATGTACAAGGGAAAAGAAGTCAAGGAAGAAGTCTGTGAGGTGCAAGGCTTGACTCGTTCGGGAAGATGTTTTACTCCCGAAGAGTTAAGAAAAACTAAAAATAATCCAACGCCAATAAAGAGAGCTGTGACGGAAGAAGAAGCGGAAGAGTTTTTAAGAAAAATGAAGCTACATGATTATTCTGTTGTGGATCAACTGAAGAAGACGCCCGCTCAAATTTCATTATTGCCATTACTGATCCATTCAGAGGAGCACCGTCTGGCTTGATGAAAATCTTGAATGAGGCTCATGTTCCTGAAAAAATCTCTGTAAATCATTTAGGAAGAATAGCCAACAGAATCTTTGAGGCAAACAGAATTACATTTTCTGATGATGAATTGCCTGTGGAAGGTACTGAGCACAACAGAGCTCTTTACCTCACCGTGAAATGTGAAAACTCCGTAGTAACCCGGGTATTGGTTGACAACGGGTCAAGTGCAAACATCTGCCCTCTCTCCACTTTAAGCAAATTGAAAATCAAAGAGGAGAGGATCCAGAAGAATAGTATTTGCGTACGGGGGTTTGACGGTGGAAGCAGAGATTCATTTGGCGACATAGTGTTGGAACTGACAATAGGGCCAGTTGAATTCACAATGGAGTTTCAAGTACTGGACATAACTGTTTCTTATAACTTGTTGTTGGGCCGACCATGGATCCATGCTGCTAAAGCAGTCCCGTCAACACTACACCAGGCGGTCAAGTTTGAATGGGATCATCAAGAAATAGTTGTGCATGGGAAAGAAAGTTTAAATGCTCACAGCAGTGCCATTGTACCGGTCGAGGGAATAGAAAATGACCAGGGACCATGGGTATACCAAGTATCCGACACAGTGTCGGTAGAGAAAATTCCAGAGGGGAAGTACCTTCTGAATCCAAAGATAACCTCTGCATCAGTCATGGTAGCCTATGAAATGTTAAAAATGGTTTTATACCCGGCAAAGGTCTGGGCTCATCTTTCCAAGGAATTATACAACCAGTATCTCTCCCCGAGAACTGGGGAACATTCGGTTTGGGGTTCATACCCACCGTCAACGACGTAAAAAAGGCCAGAAAGTTGAAACAAAAGGCATGGGTTCTGCCAAAACCAGTCCCACATCTATCAAAGTCTTTTGTCAAGACCGGTGCTAAAAATCGCCCGATAACAACAATTCCTAAATCCCTGGTCAATCCTGAGGAGGAATTAATTGAAAGATTCGAGAAATTGTTTGACGATGTGAATATGGTGGAAAGCGGGGAAGGTTGTAGCAACGCAGAAGTTCAATTCGTTGGGCCAGAAACAAAGCTTAATAATTGGAAAGCCACTCCTCTCCCCATTCGAAAGGAGTCTTGGTAGTTTATTTTGATTTTCTTTCAGTTTGTTTGGGTTACTTCAGGGTTGTAATCCCAAAGCTTATCTTACAGTTTGTTTGAAGTGTGCAAAACCTTGTTATCTTTCATCATCCAATAAAAAGCAGTTTCCTTTTTATTATCATTCCTGATAGTTTTCTTTTCTTTTTCTTCTTTCCTGTACAGTTCTTTTTACGCTGGCTCTAGTGATATGGCATGCATGAGGAATCCTCAGCCCAGTCTTAAAAATCAATCTGGTTCCGAAATAATAATTCAAGAAATATATTGTGATTATGAATCAGAATATGATGAGGATGAGGCTTTCGAAGAGATTAGTAAAGAGTTAATTCATTTTGAAGAAAAAACCAAACCTAACTTGGGTGATACCGAAGACATCAATATAGGGGACACGGATAATATCCAAGAAACTAAAATAAGTGTCCACCTTGAACCAGAGATACGGGAAGAGTTAATTAAATCACTCATAGAATTCAAAGATCTTTTTGTATGGTCATATGACGACATGCCAGGTTTGAGCACTGACTTAGTGGTTCACAAATTGCTCACTGATCCAACGGTGCCTCTTGTCAAACAAAAGTTGAGAAAGTTCAAGCCTGATATGAGTATGAGAATTCAGGAAGAAATCACCAAACAATTGGAGGCAAAGGTCATTCGAGTCACTCGATACCCTGTTTGGTTGGCTAATATCGTTCCTGTGCCAAAGAAAGACGGCAAGATCAAAGTATGCGTCGATTATCGCAATCTCAACAAAGCTAGCCCGAAGGATAATTTCCCATTACCCAATATCCATATTTTGATCGATAATTGTGCCAAGCATGAGATGGGATCATTTGTGGATTGTTATGCCGGGTATCATCAAATTCTGATGGATGAGGAAGATGCAGAAAAGACAGCATTCATCACACCATGGGGAACTTATTGCTACCGAGTAATGCCTTTTGGTTTGAAGAACGCCGGGGCAACTTACATGAGAGCAATGACCACGGTGTTTCATGATATGATACACAAGGAGATTGAGGTATACGTGGACGATGTGATCATAAAATCAAAGCATCAGGCCGACCACGTTGGGGATTTGAGGAAATTCTTCTTAAGACTTCGCAGGTACAACCTCAAGCTTAACCCTGCCAAATGCGCATTTGGAGTTCCATCTGGAAAGTTGCTGGGATTCATAGTCAGTCGGCGAGGCATCGAGCTAGACCCATCAAAAATCAAAGCCATCCAAGAATTGCCACCTCCAAGGAACAAAACTGAAGTAATGAGTTTGTTGGGAAGGTTGAATTACATCAGCAGGTTTATTGCTCAGCTTACGACAACCTATGAGCCTATTTTCAAATTGTTGAAAAAGGTTGTTGCGGTCAAATGGACCGATGAGTGTCAGGAGGCGTTTGATAAGATAAAAGGATACCTGTCAAACCCACCCGTGTTGGTCCTGCCAGAGCCAGGAAGACCTCTGATTCTTTACTTAACAGTTTTGAAAAATTCATTTGGTTGTGTATTGGGGCAACATGACCTCACCGGCAGAAAAGAACAGGCGATCTACTACCTTAGCAAGAAATTCACAGCTTATGAGGTTAATTATACTCATCTGGAGAAGACATGTTGCGCCATGACTTGGGTAGCTCAAAAATTGAAACACTATTTGTCGTCCTACACTACTTACCTCATTTCTCGTCTGGATCCGTTGAAATATATTTTTCAAAAGCCTATGCCAACGGGAAGACTTGCAAAGTGGCAGATATTGCTCACAGAATTTGACATCATCTATGTGACTCGAACTGCAATGAAAGCCCAAGCACTGGCCGATCATTTAGCCGAAAACCCGTTTGATGAGGAGTATGAGCTATTGAAAACCTATTTTCCCGATGAAGAAATAATGCATATCGATGAGATAGAGCAAATTGAAAAACCTGGCTGGAAACTTTTCTTTGATGGGGCCGCTAACATGAAAGGAGTCGGGATAGGAGCTGTAATCATTTCTGAAACAGGGCATCACTATCCTGTTACAGCTCAACTGCGATTTTATTGCACCAATAATATGGCTGAATATGAAGCTTGTATTTTGGGGTTAAGGCTAGCCGCAGACATGGGTATCCAAGAAATCTTAGTCATGGGAGATTCAGATCTTCTGGTACATCAAATTCAAGGAGAATGGGAAACCCGAGACTTGAAGCTCATACCATACCGACAATGTCTACATGATCTTTGTCAGCGTTTTCAATCAGTGGAGTTCCGGCATATTCCAAGGATCCATAATGAGGTTGCCGATGCATTGGCTACCCTGGCATCAATGTTGCACCATCCAGACAAAGCTTATGTGGATCCACTACATATTCGAGTCAACGATCAGCACGCTTATTGCAATATGGTTGAAGAAGAATTTGATGGTAAACCATGGTTCCACGACATCAAGGAGTATATCAGGATGGGGATATATCCAACACAAGCCACAGGAGATCAAAAGAGGACCATTAGGCGATTGGCAAATGGATTCTTCTTAAGCGGAGGAGTTTTGTATAAAAGAACACCAGACCTTGGATTATTAAGATGCATAGATGCCAGACAAGCTACAGTTGTTATGTCTGAAGTACATTCGGGATTTTGCGGACCCCACATGAGCGGATATGTGTTGGCGAAGAAAATCCTCCGAGCTGGTTACTATTGGCTTACCATGGAGCGAGATTGTATCAGTTTTGTGCGCAAGTGTCATCAATGCCAGATACACGGAGATTTGATTCATTCTCCACCATCCGAGTTGCACACAATGTCGGCACCATGGCCCTTCGTTGCCTGGGGCATGGATGTGATTGGACCAATTGAGCCGGCAGCATCCAATGGGCACAGGTTCATTCTGGTAGCCATTGATTATTTTACCAAATGGGTTGAGGCCAAAACATTCAAATCAGTGACCAGGAAAGCTGTGGTCGATTTTGTTCACTCAAATATCATATGTCGATTCGGAATCCCAAAGGTGATCATCACAGATAACGGTGCTAATCTTAACAGTAACTTGATGAGGGAAGTATGTCAACAGTTTAAAATTATACATCGCAACTCTACCCCATATCGGCTCAAGGCGAATGGAGCAGTCGAGGCAGCCAACAAAAACATAAAGAAGATACTTCGGAAAATGGTAGAAAGTTCAAGGCAATGGCACGAAAAATTATCATTTGCGTTGTTGGGATATCGCACTACTGTTCGCACTTCAGTAGGAGCAACTCCTTATTTGTTGGTATATGGCACTGAGGCGGTAATTCCTGCAGAAGTTGAAATTCCTTCCCTTCGGATCATCGCCGAAGCTAAGATTGATGATGATGAATGGGTCAAAACCCGTTTGGAACAGTTAAACTTGATTGATGAAAAACGATTGGCCGCAGTATGTCATGGCCAATTGTATCAAAGAAGAATAGCAAGAGCATACAACAAAAAGGTGCGTCCCCGGAAGTTTGAAGTGGGTCAACATGTGCTGAAACGTATTCTTCCACATCAGGTTGAGGCAAAAGGCAAATTTGCCCCGAATTGGCAAGGACCGTTCATTGTGACCAGAGTATTATCGAATGGTGCACTATGTTTAACGGATATCGAAGGAAAATGCATAGACATGGCTATCAATTCTGACGCGGTAAAGAGATATTATTTATAACTTTTTGAATGTTTGTATTTGGCATTATTTCGAAGATTGGAATGACAAAGGCAATTTATTCTGCTATCCAAACACTATACCCTTTGCTTCCCCTTTGAGCCACATTTGTTTCTTTCCTACCCTCTCTTGGAATCAATGAAAATCAAATATGAAAAAAATAATTTTTTAAAAAAAAAAATTAGAAAATCACTATTATTGCAGTGAACTACGTTTGACCTGATTCCTCAAAGAAGGATACGTAGGCGCCTCACGGCTCGGTCATAGGGTGCACGATACGCATAATGTGCACAAAAATAAAAAAATAAAAAAAAAAACATCAAGAGACCCCAATCAAGAAACTGGGGCAGGAATTGTATTGGAGATAAGAAAAAGATTCCAAGAGTTGTAATTTTAAACCCATATCAAAACTGTTTAACTTTTGATACCTTTCCATTCCAACCCCATACCAAAAAGACCTTTCGACCAATCTTAGAAAAATGCCGAGTCAAGCAAATGAAGATGGTTCCTAATACTCTGGTCCAAACAAGAAAAGAAAGTAAAAATGAGAGAGTCTTATAGGTGAAAACTCACACGGGCACCATGAGATGACGAAGTTGAGAGAAAATAAAATGAGAGAGTCTTATTGGTGAAAACCTTCGCAGGCACCATAAGGCGAAAAGGAATGAAGAAATAAACAAATAAGGAAGGTTTGCAGGTGAAAAATCTTTTAGATACAGCAACCCAAATAAGGTTTGAAAATTGGCAAAAGAAAATTGGGTTATGGAAAATTTGGGAAAACAAAATGAAACAATTGAAAAGAGATTGGTTAAAAAGACTGGGTTGATTAATCCAAAATGCATACCATGATCATTGGTGTCAGTGACTCCAATCAGATAAGTCCTTTATTTTTTCTCCAACAGTCATCCAAATTTGGATTTTTCTTTTCATTCTAGATTTTCGAAATCGTCATGTTTTCGTCACTAATAATCTTACTTCTAAAGCTTTTGAGATGAGTTTTATTCCAAACAAATAAGAAGGAATGTCAAGGTATACTACCAAAATTCAGGGTTGCATAGGACAGAAATACGGCCATGATGGGCAGTAGGTAATAGGATAAAAAATAAGATATGGGTGGAAGAAAAGTGGAATCAAAAGTGGATCAACAATGTCAGGAGAGACATATGATTACGGTTAAAAGGGTTTGAAGGAAAACATACAGTTGGGGATCCTATAGTCAAGGATCAATTACAAGGACAAAACATTTTTCTCAACCATTCTAGGGCAATAAAACGAGACGAAGAGAAGCCCCACCGTCGGCAAGAATACCCCAGTTAACCACCCTGCTTTAAACTAACGAAGTTTACTGTGATTTGAAACAGGGGCAAAAACAACATTTGTGTCAGGAAACACCCGGTGAAGAATTTAAGAAGAAATCAGGCGTCCACCTGGAGAATGAGGTTGAAGAATTTAAGAAGAAGTCAGGCGTCCACCTGTAGAATGAGTATGAAGAATTAAAGAAGAAATCAGGCGTTCACCTGGAAAATGAGGATGAAAAATTGAAGAAGAAGCCAGGCGTCCACCTGGAGAATGAGGATGAAAAATTTAAGAAGAAGTCAGGCGTCCACCTGGAGAATGAGGATGAAGAATTTAAGAAGAAGTCAGGCGTCCACCTGAAGAATGAGGATTAAGAATTTAAGAAGAAGTCAGGCGTCCACCTGGAGAATGAGGAAGAAGAATTTAAGAAGAAGTCAGGCGTCCACCTGGAGAATGAGGATGAAGAATTAAAGAAGAAATCAGGCGTCCATCTGGAGAATGAGGATGAAGAATTTAAGAAGAAGTCAGGCGTCCACCTGGAGAATGAGGATGAAGAATTAAAGAAGAAATCAGGCGTCCACCTGGAGAATGAGGATGAAGAATTGAAGAAGAAATCAGGCGTCCACCTGGAGAATGAGGATGTAGAATTAAAGAAGAAATCAGGCATCCACCTGGAGAATGAGGATGAAGAATTTAAGAAGAAGTCAGGCGTCCACCTGAAGAATGAGGATGAAGAATTGAAGAAGAAATCAGGCGTCCACCTGGAGAATGAGGATGAAGAATTTAAGAAGTCAGGCGTCCACCTGGAGAATGAGGATGAAGAATTGAAGAAGAAATCAGGCGTTCACTTGGAGAATGAGGATGAAGAATTTAAGAAGAAATCAGGCGTCCACCTGGAGAATGAGGATGAAGAATTGAAGAAGAAATCAGGCGTCCACCTGGAAAATGAGGATGTAGAATTAAAGAAGAAATCAGGCATCCACCTGGAGAATGAGGATGAAGAATTTAAGAAGAAGTCAGGCGTCCACCTGGAGAATGAGGATGAAGAATTGAAGAAGAAATCAGGCGTCCACCTGGAGAATGAGGATGAAGAATTTAAGAAGTCAGGCGTCCACCTGGAGAATGAGGATGAAGAATTGAAGAAGAAATCAGGCGTCCACCTGGAGAATGAGGATGATGAATTAAAGAAGAAATCAGGTGTCCACCTGGAGAATGAGGATGAAGAATCAAAAAGGAAAAGTCAGGCGTCCACCTGGAGAATGAGGATAAAAAATTGAAGAAGAAGTCAGGCATCCACCTGGAGAATGAGGATGAAGAAATTTAAGAAGAAGTCAGGCGTCCACCTGGAGAATGAGGATAAAAAATTAAGAAGAAATCAGGCGTCCACCTGGAGAATGAGGATGAAGAATTGAAGAAGAAATCAGGCGTCCACCTAGAGAATGAGGATGAAGAATTTAAGAAGTCAGGCGTTCACCTGGAGAATGAGGATGAAGAATTGAAGAAGAAATCAGGCGTCCACCTGGAGAATGAGGATGAGAGATAAAAAAGAAGTCAGGCGTCCACCTGGAGAATGAGGATGAGAGATAAAAAAGAAGTCAGGCGTCCACCTGGAGAATGAGGATGAAAAATTGAAGAAGAAGTCAGGCGCCCACCTGGAGAATGAGGATGAAAAATTTAAGAAGAAATCAGGCGTCCACCTGGAGAATGAGGATGAAAAATTTAAGAAGAAGAGATCAGGCGTCCACCTGGAGAATGAGGATGAAGAATTTAAGAAGAAGTCAGGCGTCCACCTGGAGAATGAGGATGAAGAATTAAAGAAGAAATCAGGCGTCCACCTGGAGAATGAGGATGAAGAATTAAAGAAGAAATCAGGCGTCCACCTGGAGAATGAGGATGAAAAAATTGAAGAAGAAGTCAGCCGTCCACCTGGAGAATGAGGATAAAAAAAATTGAAGAAGAAGTCAGGCGTCCACCTGGAGAATGAGGATAAGAAATTGAAGAAGAAGTCAGGCGTCCTCCTGGATAATGAGGATGAAAAATTAAAGAAGAAGTCAGGCGTCCACCTGGAGAACAAGGACAAAGAAAGGAGGAAATCAGGCATCCACCTGGAGAACAAGGACAAAGGAAGGATGAAAAAGGAAGCAGAAGTCAGGCGCCCACCTGGAGAATAAGGGAATACAACTGAAGCAGCAGAAATCAGGCGCCTACCCGGAGAATAAGGGAATACAATTGAAGCAATAGAAGTCAGGCGCCCACCTGGAGAACAAGGGAATATAATTGAAGTATTGAAATCAAAAGCCCGCTCATATGAGAAAGGAGCACACTTAGAGTCAATAAAGCCGATGAGTCCAACAAAGTCCCCAGCAGGAAACAACAAGAGTCCCAAACAGAGAAAGAAAATACGGGACACAATGAAAGGGAATGCGGAATAAGCCAAATTCCCAAGAGTCACCAAGATATCAAGACAACAAGAAACGCGAGGGCATGATCTAGATAAGATTTTATAATTCATGTACCATAGTCTAGTTTAGTTTTTTGTATTACCTTTGAAGCAAGGTGTAATAAGAAGGTCAGCAAGCAGTAAAAGCAACACGAAACAGCAGTAGCATCACAGTCCCATGGTAGTCACAGCTACCCAAAACTTCCCGAACTACATTGACCTGATTCCTTTATAGCCAAGGATATGTAGGAAACCTTTGAAGCAGAGGTTCGGTCAAATCTTTCAAAAAATGCTTCCCACGGAGTATTTGAACGGGCAAAAATTGCTCGTATCCGCTCACTTTATCTTTGCACGAAAACTCTTCGAGTTTCCGCACAAAGAGGGGCAGCTGTGAGCACGTGATTTTTGCCTCACGAAAATTACTCCAAAATAATTCAAAAAATATAAACCAATTTTTGCTTAGGGTGCAATTTTTAGAATTTGTGTGCCGTTTATTAAATATTTATGTTATGTCCGTAAATGTCTACTTTGTTTGTTAAAATGAAAAAAAAATAAAAAAAACATGTTTCATGCATAGTTAGCATTTAATTATGCATTTAAAAGTTAATTTAAAGAAAATCACAAAAATTATGCATTTATTCTAGTTTTAATGTTTCACTGTGTGATTAACGTTTTGTCTATGAGTTAATAGTTGTTAAAGGTTGATTAATGTCTTGTAAAGTTAATTTTTTGTTTTTATAATTTTAATTAGGATTTTAATAATTAAATTGGAAATTAAAAAGAGTGGAAAATAATAGGCAAAAACGGACTCGGCCAATTAATTGAAAAGGCAGGCCCAAAACAAATCAAACCCCCTCAGCCCAATCCAAACACCCCATGTCCGGTCCAATTTAATCAAACCAAACGACATTGTTTTGTCACATTTCATCAAAGGTCGTTGGATCAAATCAATCCAACGGCTGAGATCTCATCACCCTTACTCGTAACCCCCTACCCGATCCACTGCCCCGATCAAGCCTGACCCCAACATTTAACCAAACGACATCGTTTGGTTAAATGAATTGATCTCAACCGTGCATCTTAATTGATCCAACGGATGAGATCAATCCACCCCATCCCTATATAAATCCAAATCCATACCCCGGCCCCCTAACTAAACACCCCTCCCCCCTCTCCACTGTTCATCATCATCTCCAGAAAAAACACACCCCTAACCCTAGCCGCCCTCATTCCCCATTGCCTGAAACCCGGCGGTAACAACGCCGCCGGTCACCACCTTAACACCCCAGACTCCTCACAACCTCCTCTTCACGGATCTGGAATTAGTTTCCTTCAAATCAGGCCCCAACTCTTCGAATCTTAAATCGAAGGTTGGCCTGAAAACCTTATCTTCTCCAATGGCCTCCAAAATAACACCACAGCTTCCCCTAAATACCCTCACCACGGATCTGTTAGTAGCATGGCTCGAATCCTCCTGGAACTGCTCGAATCTTCATTTGAAGATTCGAGTGAAACCTGACCCTATCCCAACCTACCTCAAACTCACACCAGTTACCCACATGACCTCCCTCGTGCCTAGAATACCATTGGTTTGATTCGAATATACCTAGAAATGTTCGGATTTAATATCAAAAAATCCGAAACCCTAAAAATTTTCCAATCTTGGAATTTTTTCAATTCGAGTGAAGGATTGAGGTCTAAGAGACTTTAATCGAGGTATTCTCAATTGAGAATACTTCGAATAAAGTCTGTTCAGCCTCAAAAAGGTCTGAATCCAAGTTGAGTTTAAGTCCGTATGAAATTGAAGATTCAGAGGTATTTTCCTATTTCTTTTGTTTCCTACATATGTTGTTGCCTATTTTAGTTGTCTGTGTAATTTTTCATATTTTTGATTGTTTAAATTCTGTGATTCTGTCTCATACCCGCCTACTTGATCAAAGTGTGAATTGTTCTGTTGGTTATGTTTGTTTACAATGTGTGTAATCGACTCGATTAAGTTCGTCGATTAGTTATATTATAGAATTCTGTTTCTGAAAATGTTGTTTGAAATAATCTATTTATCGGTTGTTTGTTGACAATTGTTGTAAATAATTAGTTTGACTAATACTCGTTAATTAAATCATCTTTGTTTGCAATTCAATAAAATGCTGTTGATTTCTGAGCATCAAGTTTCAGGCAGTGTCAATATACTGACAATGCCCCTACACTTATGCTAAATTCAATTTCAATTCAGATTTTGTTCTATTAAGTTCTGTGTATTGTTAATATGTTTGTATACAAGTTCAGTGTTCAATCTTAATTTAGTTTTGCCCATTAGCTATTAGACATTGGGTGTTGGATCAATTAGCTATCATTGAAAAGACAGAATGTTTGTTTTGATTTATGAATTGGTTATTAGTTGCTAAACAGTTTAATTCAGATAAATCTGTTAAGGTTTAGGCAGTCTTTGGTCTGGGGCAGTAATAACAGTAATATTGAGGGATTTTCAAGGGTATTTCTGGGATAGAAACAGTAGGGTAATGTGATAATAGTAGTGTGCTGATAGTTGAGTGATAATGGTTATTACTTAATGAGATAATGGGAAACAAAGGGTAATGGGAATGCTGAAAATTAGGAAAAGATCACTTAATGGGATTTAAAGTAGTAAAAGCAGTTTTAATGGGATTTTCTGATTTTAAAAGAATAAGGGGGTCCAAGCAGCACTAAAAGGAAATGGGGCAGACCTGTATAAATACAGGGACTGAGATTTTAAGAGGGGGCAGATTTTGAAGAGAAAAAAAAATGACTGAGGATTTTAGGGTTAGATTTTAAAAAGAGAGAAATCTGATTTTAAGAGAGGAACAGATTTTAATACACCAGATTTTAACACACACACAGAGAGAGGCATTGAAAAAAAGCAGAAATAGAAATCTGATTCAAGAAAAAAGAAAGAAAACAGAAATAAAGAAAGAAAAAATCAGAAGCAGGAAAAAACAGATTTCTACAATAGAAGCTAGTGTTAAGGTTGAATTTTTGAGATTGAAATTGTCAGTTTGCCTTCTCCTAAGTCTTGGAAAATCAGAAATACTGTGTTTTATCTGTATGGATTTATTCAAATCCCATTGTTGAGTTTAAAGTCTGAAATTTCTTAAAGAGTCATTCTACGTTGTGTCTGGGTTCTCGGGTTCTGTATTGTTGCTCAAATCTGTGGAAATACTGGCATTTTCTGCTGATTTTGTTACTGCTGTCACTGCTGAAATTTACTTCTTCTACCTTCATTTTCAGGTACATATCTGTAAACTCATGTCATGCAAAGCTTTCAACATGACAAATAAATGAAGCTCGAATTGTAATTCTGTCTTCAATACATTTGAGTTAGTTAGTTCAAATTTCAGCTATGTTTCATGTTGGTTAACTAGTAGTGAGTTCGACATGATGGCTATAAGTTAATTATCTTATTTTGAAATTCGTATAAAAGCTTTGTAATAATGTTATCCATTTCGAAATATCATTAGTATAGTGATATTTGAATTGTCAAAATAGGAAACAGGGAAGAAAGTTGGCCATTATTTAAATTTTATGGTATTGTTAGTTAGGTACAGAATAGTATGGAAATATCAAGGAAAAATACATTATTAGTCTATTTTGTTAGTTAGTTAGTTGTTGTTTAAAGCTAGATGATGTTGGTTGCATTTTGCTATATTATGGCATAATAATGGTTATGTTTATAATCAATAGTTGAAAGATGCGTTAGTAAAATCCGCTATGTTCACAATGTCGAAATATGGCGAATAATGTTGTATGCAATATCATTTTATTAAGTCAGCAGGTAGATTTGTTCTCTTTCTTAATAACAAATGGCCTAGGAATTTATATAATGCGAAAGTTAGTGTTTAGCAATAGTTCACATAGATTGAGAATCAAATTGGTTTTATTATATATATATATATATATATATATATATATATATATATATATATATATATATATATATATATATATATATATATATATATCCCAAACTCAATCATAAGCAGAATTCACAAGAAATAATCATGCATATTGGATTAAGAACAAGTGATGTAGAAGGAGATTAGGCTTATAAACTGTACTAATTTTAAGAAGATAAAATAGCCTTTGCTGCAAATAAAAATAATGAAACTTCTTCGAAAACATCTCTTCCTTTCATAAATCAATTTTTTTTTAGTTTCATACGCAATTCATTTTTTGGTATACACATATTGCATTTACAAGAAAAATGGTAGTATTAATTACGCGATGTTCATTTTTACTCCTTAAATACGAATGGTTTTTGCGGAATATAATTCATTAATCACACTTTGTTTATTTTTACTCCTAAAATTTGAATGGCTCGGAAGAATATAATTCACACGTAAAAATATAATCAGCGGTCAACATTTAATAAATTGTGAATTCTTTTCAAAGAATTTAAGGGCATCTCAAATGGGGATTTCTCATGATTTTCACATAAAAATAATATGGATGTAATAAACAATTTGTAAACAAATTTATACTACCATCAAGAATATTTTTGTGATTAGGGATACGTTCGCGTAACCTGATTATATTTCTAAAAGCAATTCGGATTATGCGTTCGCGCAACTTCGAGCGAATATTTAATAAAAGGGATTTTTCGGAGAATAGCAAATTAATTTCCTAAAAACCCGAGATGTGCAGTTCATTACTTAATTATACAAAAAGGGCGAATGTTCTTGATTTTATTTAAGCACAATTTCGAAAATAATTATTTTAATAAAAATATTATCTATATTATTGTGTACACGTGCGCGTGACACAACTCCGCATGTTTTAAAAATATAATTTATAACACGAATATACGTACGCGTGATTCGATTCAAAGAAGGGTCTTTAAATCTAAATAGAAGCGGTAACAATAAAATCATGCAATAAAAATGTATTTAGCAAATCGAGATAATCAAAGCCAAATATAAAAATGGTTAAGCGACCGTGCTACAACCACGGAATTCGGAAATGCCTAACACCTTCTTCCGGATTAACAGAATTCCTTATTCAGGATTTCTGGTTCGCAGAATAATAAACAGAGTCATATTCTCCTCGATTCAGGGATTAAAACCGGTGACTTGGGATGCCTTAAAATTCCCAGGTGGCGACTCTGAAACAAACAAACAAATCCCGTTTCGACTGTCCTTTAATTGGAGAAAACTCCCTGTACCCTCGCGGGGCGGAAAAAGGAGGTGTGACAGCTCTGGCGACTCTGCTGGGGATCAAAGTGTCATCGAACCCAGAACCACTGGTTCAGGGTTTAAGAATTCGAGCTTAAAATAACTGCTATAGTTGTCTTTATTTATTATATGATGCTTACATGATATATGCCTAATGTGCTAAATAATGTTTTTACCGCTTTAATATTATCTGAATTGTGTATATACAACTGCTACGAAACCCCCTTCTTTCTGAGTCTTTCTGAATTTATGGTGCACACGTGCGCGTGGCCCACCTTTCTGTTAAAGTCATACCAAATAAGACGAAGTTGGGACAAGTAACTAGGCCGGGTAGACTTTCGTGCTCCAGGTACGTTGTCCCCGCTTCGGCTCAAACTGTCCGTTTGGGTGAGCCAGGTTTAGAACAATATGCCTCAGGTTTTTCACCTAGAATAACTCAGTCATGTACCAGATCCCTAGTAGGAACGTCTATTTGCATCATGTACATTTGGCCTTGGAGACTCAACACAGGGGTTGGGTCTGTCTAGGACAGGTGAACCCGAAATAAAAGACCATCCTGATGCATCCTACTTGCTACCTGTGCATTCATTTGCCTCGGATTTGCTTGTTGACTAGCTTAATTGAAAATATTTTTGAGAGCCGAGGAATAAAATGGGTTATTTTTAGAAAATTCACAAAAAATAGTTTTAAATCTTGAAATAAAAAGTGTTTAATAAATAAAAATTGAAAATGATTTTTTTTATTAAGTGTATATTTTCAAAATGAGTCTTGACTTTATTAAAATTAAATTTCAGATACAAAATGAGCACCACACAAAACCCCCCATCCACGAATACAGACGAGTTTCTATTTCAGCTTCAAATGTGGTGGTATGAATTAGGCGAAGATGGTCAAAATCAAGCATTTGGGAAATCTCACGGATATTATGAAAGTTAAACCACGTGATGATCTGATTGCGGCGTTAGTAACTTTTTGGGACCCTGTTCACAATGTCTTTCGTTTCTCTGATTTCGAGCTTACTCCTACCTTAGAGGAGATAGCTGGATATGCTGGTTTTGGCGGAAGTCTAAGAAATCAAAACCTGATATTCACAAAGGCTCCCTCGGTACATCGATTCTTCGGTCTTCTGAACATCAGTAATCAAATCAGGAAAAGCAATGTCATCAACGGATGTTGTTCTTTCAACTTCTTGTATTCAAGGTTCGGAAAGCCAGATGGATTTGAAATTCATGAGAAAGGCCTTACTAACAAGCAAAACAAAGACACCTGGCAGATTCACCGTCGCTTCGCCTTCATGGTGGCTTTTCTAGGAATCATGGTCTTCCCAAACAAAGAGCGAACAATTGATATTCGCACCGTGAAAGTTGTGCAGGTCCTCACCACCAAGGAAAATCACACCTTTGTCCCAATCATTCTCTCAGACATTTATCGGGCGTTGACTTTATGTAAATCAGGAGCAAAAGTCTTCGAAGGATGCAAAATTTTGTTGCAAATGTGGGTGATTGAACATCTCCAACAACAGCCCAAGATCATACAGTATGGGCCAAGCAATGATAATTGCATCGAGAGTTATGAGGAAAGAATAAAAGATTATAAGTCCCCAGAAGGGATAGAAGCATGGGTATCTCATCTAAGGGCTTTAACGGCAAATCAAATTGAGTGGACTTTGGGATGGCTCCCGATGAGGGAAGTGATACACATGTCAACCTCAAATAGTTATTTGCTACTATTGGGATTGAGAAGCATCCAGCCATATGCGCCACTAAGAGTTCTAAGACAACTAGGGAGATACCAAGTAGTTCCTGATGATGAAGATTTGAGTATGCAAGTAATCGAATTACACCCGGAAGCCACTATTCCCGAGGCTCTAATTCAGCAGATGTGGAATGGATGTCGATACTTGAAAAGTGATACTCAAGTCCCAGACACTACAAGGGGTGAGATAAATCCTGGATATGCAAGGTGGTTTGAGAAACGGTCTCGCGTGGATGATGTACCAGAACCCGAGCTAAGTAGGCCAACAAAAAGACCCCATGTTCAAAACTTTAATGATAAAATCCAAGAGCGGTTGATTTGGGGAGAAAAGGAAAAGGGGTACAAAGCAACTATCCATGCCCTAAAGGAAAATCTGAGGAGCCTCAGTCTGGAGAAAGATTTACAAGCACAAGAAGCCGAAGGCGAGAAGAAGAGTCTAGCTTGTGAGAAGGAAAATCTTCATGCTCGATTTCAAAAAATGAAAAAGGCTTCTGAAACACCAATGAGGAGTTGGAAGGATCAAAAAACCATCGCCAATCTTTTTGAAAGAATGCAAGATTATGATTCCATTCTTGCTAAAAACGAAAGGGCGTTGAGCAAAGCAAAAGAAAGAATCCAACAATTAAACGAAGAAGCCAGATCTAATAAGGAACGCCAAGTAAGGCAATCCGAAGAAGACAGGGCACAATTCAAGAAGGAAAAAGACCATTGGATACGATCAGAAGACCAACTTCGTGCACAACTAGAAGAGGCAAGAAGATACAACAGAGAACATCAACAAGCGGACATCGACAGAGAAAGAGCGCAGGAAAGATTAGAGCAGGCCAGACTCCGAGCTCTATTAGAGTCAGCTCTAGATCGTGAAGACCGTGTCAGAGATATAGCCACCACTCGCCAGCAGCAATTGCAAAACCAAGACCAACGTCTCCAAGATTTCAGGGCACAAATCCACGACCTGGCGGTCTACACCTCTCAAAGTTATGTAAACTGCCAAGGAATGGATTATGAAAGGTTCACAGAGCATGAACCCATTTTTGCCCGTCATCTAGCAATGGAGTTGGAAAGGATGTATCGTACGCTGGGAGGTCATCCAGGTCAAGCCCCACATTGAGCAGATAATCCAATGATTGACAACAAAAGTGGAAAGTGGGGCATGTTGTGAGATGTTAAGAGTTGTATCTTTTATTTTGATTTAAGTATGTGTTTTTCAAACCATTTTCTTAAAAGGTTTTCAAATGTAATGTCTGTTCCATCTTTGTATAATGAATAAAAGTGTTTGCCTTACGGTCCGAACTACGCAAGGTCTGATTCGTGCGGGGGCATGATACGTAGGCAATCTCTATAAGATTCGACCACCACAATAAAAATATATATAAGAAAATAAAATAAAATAAGAGTGAGTAACAATAAAAATTTCAAGAAAGCTGGGACGATACAAGCAGCCGAGCAAATGCATAATAGAAATGGGTTATTTGTCTAGGAGCATTGCATCTCAACGTGTAATTATATATGTGTTAAACTCTCAAAACTAACAAGTTTGTTCATTTCCAGAATTCAAGCAGTTAGTTTCTCTAAAGAGTATACTGGCATATTATCATTATCACACGAGATCAAAAGGACCAATACCCGAAAGTATGTCTATCCCAGATGTTGACACATGTATTGAGCTAGAGGAGATGGATGTCGGGAAAATGAAAGAAGAGATGTTTAAAATCAAGCAGCAAATGGCTGAAATGTACCAGACCTGGTCTACAGGGCAGTCACCCCCATCTTACCCAATTAACCCTGCTCCATCAATGGCCCAAATTCAGGATAATCTTACCACTGAATCATCCCCAAATTTCCCCATCTACCAACACTACCGAGGCACCACCTCTCAGACACCGCGGTCTCCACCTCCGAAACCAGTTCCATACTTTCCTCCACCAGTGACTCCTGTTTTCGTAGCACCTCCCCCGGCTACATTCCACAAATCTCCTAGTGAGCCCATATTCCAGGACCAGGACAATCAATACTACCCCCCGGAGCCCACCTTCAAGGCCTCCGAAATCCATTCAACTAATCCTCGTTTCGACCTCCCAACCGAAATTGACAAACCAGTCAAAAATGCTGAACAAGAAGAGATGTTCAGAAAGGTCAAAAGCCTAGAACAATCGTTCCGAGACATGCGAGGGTTAGGAGGACAGGTCAGTGTGGCCTACAAAGATTTATGCTTATTCCCAAATGTGCAATTGCCAGTTGGCTTCAAGTTGCCCAAATTTGACCTATACAATGGGCACGGCGACCCAGTAGCCCACTTAAGGGGTTTCTGTAGCAAGATGCGAGGAGCTGGGGGAAGGGACGAATTATTGATGGCTTACTTCAGTCAAAGTCTAAACGGAACAACTTTGGAGTGGTATACACGCCAGGACCATAGGAGATGGTACACCTAGGATGACCTGGCACAGGCATTTGCATACCATTTCCAATACAATCTGGAAATCATCCCAGATCGACTATCTTTGACAAAATTTGAGAAAAAACACAATGAAAGTTTCAGAGAGTATGGCTTCCGGTGGAGAGAACAGGCAGCAAGAGTGGATCCTCCTATGAAGGAGAGTGAAATGGTAGACTACTTCCTTCAAGCCTTGGAACCAACTTACTATGCCCATTTGGTTTCAGCGGTAGGTAAATCATTCAACGAAGTAGTAAAGATGGGAGGTATGGTGGAAGAAGGCCTCAAGACAAATAAAATCATGAGCTATTCGGCCATCAAAGCGACTACTCAAGCTATTCAAGGCGGGGTAGGAGGAATCGGAAGAAAGAAAAGGGAAGAAGCAGTGGTAGTTGATTCAGGAACTTGGTTAGGATCGAGAGGTTCACCTCCTTACTATAATCAACATCGACCTCACCAATCAACTCACCACCACAATTCATCTCAACACTACTATCACCCTTTAGAACCTCATTTTTCCATCAACCATACACAAGCATACAATCATCCACCGGCACGCGCTAACTGGCGTGCTCCTGTCATACCAGGTACTTACCCACGAGCCTATTCCGGACTAGGTTTCAGGCCTAGGCCATCATTCAGGGGAGAAAGGGAACAAAAAAAGAAAACCTACACTCCATTGGGAGAGTCCTACACTAGTCTGTTCCACAGGCTGAGACAGCTGGACATGCTAAGACCAATATAATCCAAGCTACCCAATCCTCCTCCAAAGAATCTGGACTACACCATTAGCTGTGAGTATTGTTCCGGTACACCAGGCCATGATACGGAAAAATGCTGGCATTTAAAAAATGCAATACAAGAGCTGATTGATACTAATAAAATCGAGGTTCAAAACCCCGAAGCTCCCAATATCAATAGAAATCCAATGCCAACCCATCAGGAGGATAATATGATAGAAATAGTACAGGTTGATGGGGAGACAAAGAATCCATCACAAACCGTCATGATGATCAGGTCTCATGAAGCCAAGCCGGATAAGCAGTTAACAGAGGAGAAGTCGGTACCTAAGCAGAGCAGAAATGGTGATGAACCATCTGTGGTAGTCGAGAAGGGATCTTCGAGCAAAGTTGCCACAAAGCAAGAAAGGCCGAAAGTGATAGTACCAGGGGTTGCCAGCAAACCCATTGTAGTCGTGGAAGGAGCCCGTATAGATCGGGTTATTATCAAACCTGTAACCCAGCTACCAGTGATCAACAACAAGGCCATTCCATGGAACTATGAAAGGGTGACTGTAATGTACAAGGGAAAAGAAGTCAAGGAAGAAGTCTGTGAGGTGCAAGGCTTGACTCGTTCGGGAAGATGTTTTACTCCCGAAGAGTTAAGAAAAACTAAAAATAATCCAACACCAATAAAGAGAGCTGTGACGGAAGAAGAAGCGGAAGAGTTTTTAAGAAAAATGAAGCTCCATGACTATTCTGTTGTGGATCAACTGAAGAAGACACCCGCTCAAATTTCATTATTGTCATTACTGATCCATTCAGAGGAGCACCGTCTGGCTTGATGAAAATCCTGAATGAGGCTCATGTTCCTGAAAAAATCTCTGTAAATCATTTAGGAAGAATAGCCAACAGAATCTTTGAGGCAAACAGAATTACATTTTCTGATGATGAATTGCCTGTGGAAGGTACTGAGCACAACAGAGCTCTTTACCTCACCGTGAAATGTGAAAACTCCGTAGTAACCCGGGTATTGGTTGACAACGGGTCAAGTGCAAACATCTGCCCTCTCTCCACTTTAAGCAAATTGAAAATCAAATAGGAGATGATCCAGAAGAATAGTATTTGCGTACGGGGGTTTGACGGTGGAAGCAGAGATTCATTTGGCGACATAGTGTTGGAACTGACAATAGGGCCAGTTGAATTCACAATGGAGTTTCAAGTACTGGACATAACTGTTTCTTATAATTTGTTGTTGGGTCGACCATGGATCCATGCTGCTAAAGCAGTCCCGTCAACACTACACCAGGCGGTCAAGTTTGAATGGGATCATCAAGAAATAGTTGTGCATGGGGAAGAAAGTTTAAATGCTCACAGCAGTGCCATTGTACCGGTCGAGGGAATAGAAAATGACCAGGTACCATGGGTATACCAAGTATCCGACACAGTGTCGGTAGAGAAAATTCCAGAGGGGAAGTACCTTCCGAATCCAAAGATAACCTCTGCATCAGTCATGGTAGCCTATGAAATGTTAAAAATGGTTTTATACCCGGCAAAGGTCTGGGCTCATCTTTGCAAGGAATTATACAACCAGTATCTCTCCCCGAGAACTGGGGAACATTCGGTTTGGGGTTCATACCCACCGTCAACGACGTAAAAAAGGCCAGAAAGCTGAAACAAAAGGCATGGATTCTGCCAAAACCAGTCCCACATCTATCAAAGTCTTTTGTCAAGACCGGTGCTAAAAATCGTTCGATAACAACAATTCCTAAATCCCTGGTCAATCCTGAGGAGGAATTAATTGAAAGATTCGAGAAATTGTTTGACGATGTGAATATGGTGGAAAGCAGTGAAAGTTCTAGCAACACAGAAGTGCAATTCGTCAGGCCGGAGACAAGGCTCAATAATTGGAAAACCACTCCTCTCCCCGTTCGAAAGGGGTCATGGTAGTTTATTTTGATTTTCCTTCAGTTTGTTTGGGTTACCTCAGGGTTGTAACCCCAATGTCTATCTTACAGTTTGTTTGAAGTGTGCAAACCTTATTATCTTTCATCATCCAATAAAAATCAGTTTCCTTTTTATTATCATTCCTGATAGTTTTCTTTTCTTTTTCTTCTTTCCTGTACAGTTCTTTTTACGCTGGCTCTAGTGATATGGCATGCATGAGGAATCCTCAGCCCAGTCTTAAAAATCAATCTGGTTCCGAAATAATAATTCAAGAAATATATTGTGATTATGAATCAGAATATGATGGAGGATGAGGCTTTCGAAGAGATTAGTAAAGAGTTAATTCATTTTGAAGAAAAAACCAAACCTAACTTGGGTGATACCGAAGACATCAATATAGGGGACACGGATAATATCCAAGAAACTAAAATAAGTGTCCACCTTGAACCAGAGATACGGGAAGAGTTAATTAAAGCACTCATAGAATTCAAAGATGTTTTTGCATGGTCATATGACGACATGCCAGGTTTGAGCACTAACTTAGTGGTTCACAAATTGCCCACTGATCCAACAGTGCCTCCTGTCAAAAAAAAGTTGAGAAAGTTCAAGCCTGATATGAGTATGAGAATTAAGGAAGAAATCACCAAACAATTGGAGGCAAAGGTCATTCGAGTCACTCGATACCCTGTTTGGTTGGCTAATATCTTTCCTGTGCCAAAGAAAGACGGCAAGATCAGAGTATGCGTCGATTATCGCAATCTCAACAAAGCGAGCCCGAAGGATAATTTCCCATTACCCAATATCCATATTTTGATCGATAATTGTGCCAAGCATGAGATGGGATCATTTGTGGATTGTTATGCCGGGTATCATCAAATTCTGATGGATGAGGAAGATGCAGAAAAGACAGCATTCATCACACCATGGGGAACTTATTGCTACCGAGTAATGCCTTTTGGTTTGAAGAACGCCGGGGCAACTTACATGAGAGCAATGACCACGGTGTTTCATGATATGATACACAAGGAGATTGAGGTATACGTGGACGATGTGATCATAAAATCAAAGCATCAGGCCGACCACGTTGGGGATTTGAGGAAATTCTTCTTAAGACTTCGCAGGTACAACCTCAAGCTTAACCCTGCCAAATGCGCATTTGGAGTTCCATCTGGAAAGTTGCTGGGATTCATAGTCAGTCGGCGAGGCATCGAGCTAGACCCATCAAAAATCAAAGCCATCCAAGAATTGCCACCTCCAAGGAACAAAACTGAAGTAATGAGTTTGTTGGGAAGGTTGAATTACATCAGCAGGTTTATTGCTCAGCTTACGACAACCTATGAGCCTATTTTCAAATTGTTGAAAAATGTTGCTGCGGTCAAATGGACCGATGAGTGTTAGGAGGCGTTTGATAAGATAAAAGGATACCTGTCAAACCCACCCATGTTGGTCCCGCCAAAGCCAGGAAGACCTCTGATTCTTTACTTAACAGTTTTGAAAAATTCATTTGGTTGTGTATTGGGGCAACATGACCTCACCGGCAGAAAAGAACAGGTGATCTACTACCTTAGCAAGAAATTCACAGCTTATGAGGTTAAGTATACTCATCTGGAGAAGACATGTTGCGCCATGACTTGGGTAGCTCAAAAATTGAAACACTATTTGTCGTCCTACACTACTTACCTCATTTCTCGTCTGGATCCGTTGAAATATATTTTTCAAAAGCCTATGCCAACGGGAAGACTTGCAAAGTGGCAGATATTGCTCACAGAATTTGACATCATCTATGTGACTCGAACTGCAATGAAAGCCCAAGCACTGGCCGATCATTTAGCCGAAAACCCTGTCGATGAGGAGTATGAGCCATTGAAAACCTATTTTCCCGATGAAGAAATAATGCATATCGATGAGATAGAGCAAATTGAAAAACCTGGCTGGAAACTTTTCTTTGATGGGGCCGCTAACATGAAAGGAGTCGGGATAGGAGCTGTAATCATTTCTGAAACAGGGCATCACTATCCTGTTACAGCTCAACTGCGATTATGGCTGAATATGAAGCTTGTATTTTGGGGTTAAGGCTAGCCGCAGACATGGGTATCCAAGAAATCTTAGTCATGGGAGATTCGGATCTTCTGGTACATCAAATTCAAGGAGAATGGGAAACCCGAGACTTGAAGCTCATACCATACCGACAATGTCTACATGATCTTTGTCAGCGTTTTCAATCAGTGGAGTTCCGGCATATTCCAAGGATCCATAATGAGGTTGCCGATGCATTGGCTACCCTGGCATCAATGTTGCACCATCCAGACAAAGCTTATGTGGATCCACTACATATTCGAGTCCACGATCAGCACGCTTATTGCAATATGGTTGAAGAAGAATTTGATGGTAAACCATGGTTCCACGACATCAAGGAGTATATCAGGATGGGGATATATCCAACACAAGCCACAGGAGATCAAAAGAGGACCATTAGGCGATTGGCAAATGGATTCTTCTTAAGCGGAGGAGTTTTGTATAAAAGAACACCAGACCTTGGATTATTAAGATGCATAGATGCCAGACAAGCTACAGCTGTTATGTCTGAAGTACATTCGGGAGTTTGCGGACCCCACATGAACGGATATGTGTTGGCGAAGAAAATCCTCCGAGCTGGTTACTATTGGCTTACCATGGAGCGAGATTGTACCAGTTTTGTGCGCAAGTGTCATCAATGCCAGATACATGGAGATTTGATTCATTCTCCACCATTTGAGTTGCACACAATGTCGGCACCATGGCCCTTCATCGCCTGGGGCATGGATGTGATTGGACCAATTGAGCCGGCAGCATCCAATGGGCACAGGTTCATTCTGGTAGCCATTGATTATTTTACCAAATGGGTTGAGGCCAAAACATTCAAATCAGTGACCAAGAAAGCTGTGGTCGATTTTGTTCACTCAAATATCATATGTCGATTCGGAATCCCAAAGGTGATCATCACAGATAACGGTGCTAATCTTAACAGTAACTTGATGAGGGAAGTATGTCAACAGTTTAAGATTATACATCGCAACTCTACCCCATATCGGCCCAAGGCGAATGGAGCAGTCGAGGCAGCCAACAAAAACATAAAGAAGATACTTCGGAAAATGGTAGAAAGTTCAAGGCAATGGCACGAAAAATTACCATTTGCGTTGTTGGGATATCGCACTACTGTTCGCACTTCAGTAGGAGCAACTCCTTATTTGTTGGTATATGGCACTGAGGCGGTAATTCCTGCAGAAGTTGAAATTCCTTCCCTTCGGATCATCGCCGAAGCTAAGATTGATGATGATGAATGGGTCAAAACCCATCTGGAACAGTTAAACTTGATTGATGAAAAACGATTGGCCGCAGTATGTCATGGCCAATTGTATCAAAGAAGAATAGCAAGAGCATACAACAAAAAGGTGCGTCCCCGGAAGTTTGAAGTGGGTCAACATGTGCTGAAACGTATTCTTCCACATCAGGTTGAGGCAAAAGGCAAATTTGCCCCGAATTGGCAAGGACCGTTCATTGTGACCAGAGTATTATCGAATGGTGCACTATGTTTAACGGATATCGAAGGAAAATGCATAGACATGGCTATCAATTCTGACGCGGTAAAGAGATATTATGCATAACTTTTTGAATGTTTGTATTTGGCATTATTTCGAAGATTGGAATGACAAAGGCAATTTATTCTGCTATCCAAACACTATACCCTTTGCTTCCCCTTTAAGCCACATTTGTTTCTTTCCTACCCTCTCTTGGAATCAATGAAAATCAAATATGAAAAAATAATTTTAAAAAAAAAATTTAGAAAATCACTATTATTGCAGTGAACTACGTTTGACCTGATTCCTCAAAGAAGGATACGTAGGCGCCTCACGGCTCGGTCATAGGGTGCACGATACGCATAATGTGCACAAAAATAAAAAAATAAAAAAACATCAAGAGACCCCAATCAAGAAACTGGGGCAGGAATTGTATTGGAGATAAGAAAAAGATTCCAAGAGTTGTAATTTTAAACCCATATCAAAACTGTTTAACTTTTGATACCTTTCCATTCCAACCTCATACCAAAAAGACCTTTCGACCAATCTTAGAAAAATGCCGAGTCAAGCAAATGAAGATGGTTCCTAACACTCTGGTCCAAACAAGAAAAGAAAGTAAAAATGAGAGAGTCTTATAGGTGAAAACCCACACGGGCACCATGAGATGACGAAAGTTGAGAGAAAATAAAATGAGAGAGTCTTATTGGTGAAAACCTTCGCAGGCACCATAAGGCGAAAAGGAATGAAGAAATAAACAAATAAGGAAGGTTTGCAGGTGAAAACTCTTTTAGATACAGCGACCCAAATAAGGTTTGAAAATTGGCAAAAGAAAATTGGGTTATGGAAAATTTGGGAAAACAAAATGAAACAATTGAAAAGAGATTGGTTAAAAAGACTGGGTTGATTAATCCAAAATGCATACCATGATCATTGGTGCCAGTGACTCCAATCAGATAAGTCCTTTATTTTTTCTCCAACAGTCATCCAAATTTGGATTTTTCTTTTCATTCTAGATTTTCGAAATCGTCATGTTTTCGTCACTAATAATCTTACTTCTAAAGCTTTTGAGATGAGTTTTATTCCAAACAAATAAGAAGGAATGTCAAGGTATACTACCAAAATTCAGGGTTGCATAGGACAGAAATACGGCCATGATGGGCAGTAGGTAATAGGATAAAAAATAAGATATGGGTGGAAGAAAAGTGGAATCAAAAGTGGATCAACAATGTCAGGAGAGACATATGATTACGGTTAAAAGGGTTTGAAGGAAAACATACAGTTGGGGATCCTATAGTCAAGGATCAATTACAAGGACAAAACATTTTTCTCAACCATTCCAGGGCAATAAAACGAGACGAAGAGAAGCCCCACCGTCGGCAAGAATACCCCAGTTAACCACCCTGCTTTAAACTAACGAAGTTTACTGTGATTTGAAACAGGGGCAAAAACAACATTTGTGTCAGGAAACACCCGGTGAAGAATTTAAGAAGAAATCAGGCGTCCACCTGGAGAATGAGGATGAAGAATTTAAGAAGAAGTCAGGCGTCCACCTGTAGAATGAGTATGAAGAATTAAAGAAGAAATCAGGCGTCCACCTGGAAAATGAGGATGAAAAATTGAAGAAGAAGTCAGGCGTCCACCTGGAGAATGAGGATGAAAAATTTAAGAAGAAGTCAGGCGTCCACCTGGAGAATGAGGATGAAGAATTTAAGAAGAAGTCAGGCGTCCACCTGAAGAATGAGGATGAAGAATTTAAGAAGAAGTCAGGCGTCCACCTGGAGAATGAGGATGAAGAATTAAAGAAGAAATCAGGCGTCCACCTGGAGAATGAGGATGAAGAATTTAAGAAGAAGTCAGGCGTCCACCTGGAGAATGAGGATGAAGAATTAAAGAAGAAATCAGGCGTCCACCTGGAGAATGAGGATGAAGAATTGAAGAAGAAATCAGGCGTCCACCTGGAGAATGAGGATGAAGAATTAAAGAAGAAATCAGGCGTCCACCTGAAGAATGAGGATGAAGAATTTAAGAAGAAGTCAGGCGTCCACCTGGAGAATGAGGATGAAGAATTGAAGAAGAAATCAGGCGTCTACCTGGAGAATGAGGATGAAGAATTTAAGAAGTCAGGCGTCCACCTGGAGAATGAGGATGAAGAATTGAAGAAGAAATCAGGCGTCCACCTGGAGAATGAGGATGAAGAATTAAAGAAGAAATCAGGCATCCTCCTGGAGAATGAGGATGAAGAATTGAAGAAGAAATCAGGCGTCCACCTGGAGAATGAGGATGTAGAATTAAAGAAGAAATCAGGCATCCACCTGGAGAATGAGGATGAAGAATTTAAGAAGAAGTCAGGCGTCCACCTGGAGAATGAGGAAGAAGAATTGAAGAAGAAATCAGGCGTCCACCTGGAGAATGAGGATGAAGAATTTAAGAAGTCAGGCATCCACCTGGAGAATGAGGATGAAGAATTGAAGAAGAAATCAGGCGTCCACCTGGAGAATGAGGATGAAGAATTAAAGAAGAAATCAGGCGTCCACCTGGAGAATGAGGATGAAGAATTGAAGAAGAAATCAGGCGTCCACCTGGAGAATGAGGATGAAGAATTAAAGAAGAAATCAGGCGTCCACCTGGAAAATGAGGATGAAAAATTGAAGAAGAAGTCAGGCGTCCACCTGGAGAATGAGGATGAAAAATTTAAGAAGAAGTCAGGCGTCCACCTGGAGAATGAGGATGAAGAATTTAAGAAGAAGTCAAGCGTCCACCTGAAGAATGAGGATGAAGAATTTAAGAAGAAGTCAGGCGTCCACCTGGAGAATGAGGATGAAGAATTTAAGAAGAAGTCAGGCGTCCACCTGGAGAATGAGGATGAAGAATTAAAGAAGAAATCAGGCGTCCATCTGGAGAATGAGGATGAAGAATTTAAGAAGAAGTCAGGCGTCCACCTGGAGAATGAGGATGAAGAATTAAATAAGAAATCAGGCGTCCACCTGGAGAATGAGGATGAAGAATTGAAGAAGAAATCAGGCGTCCACCTGGAGAATGAGGATGTAGAATTAAAAAGAAATCAGGCATCCACCTGGAGAATGAGGATGAAGAATTTAAGAAGAAGTCAGGCGTCCACCTGGAGAATGAGGATGAAGAATTGAAGAAGAAATCAGGCGTTTACCTGGAGAATGAGGATGAAGAATTTAAAAAGTCAGGCGTCCACCTGGAGAATGAGAATGAAGAATTGAAGAAGAAATCAGGCGTCCACTTGGAGAATGAGGATGAAGAATTGAAGAAGAAATCAGGCGTCCACCTGGAGAATGAGGATGAAGAATTGAAGAAGAAATTAGGCGTCCACCTGGAGAATGAGGATGTAGAATTAAAGAAGAAATCAGGCGTCCACCTGGAGAATGAGGATGAAGAATTTAAGAAGTCAGGCGTCCACATGGAGAATGAGGATGAAGAATTGAAGAAGAAATCAGGCGTCCACCTGGAGAATGAGGATGAAGAATTAAAAAAGAAATCAGGCGTCCACCTGGAGAATGAGGATGAAGAATCAAAAAGGAAAAGTCAGGCGTCCACCTGGAGAATGAGGATAAAAAATTGAAGAAGAAGTCAGGCATCCACCTGGAGAATGATGATGAAGAAATTTAAGAAGAAGTCAGGCGTCCACCTGGAGAATGAGGATGAAAAAATTAAGAAGAAATCAGGCGTCCACCTGGAGAATGAGGATGAAGAATTGAAGAAGAAATCAGGCGTCCACCTGGAGAATGAGGATGAAGAATTTAAGAAGTCAGGCGTTCACCTGGAGAATGAGGATGAAGAATTGAAGAAGAAATCAGGCGTCCACCTGGAGAATGAGGATGAGAGATAAAAAAGAAGTCAGGCGTCCACCTGGAGAATGAGGATGAGAGATAAAAAAGAAGTCAGGCGTCCACCTGGAGAATGAGGATGAAAAATTGAAGAAGAAGTCAGGCGCCCACCTGGAGAATGAGGATGAAAAAATTAAGAAGAAATCAGGCGTCCACCTGAAGAATGAGGATGAAAAATTTAAGAAGAAGAGATCAGGCGTCCACCTACAGAATGAGGATGAAGAATTTAAGAAGAAGTCAGGCGTCCACCTGGAGAATGAGGATGAAAAATTTAAGAAGAAATCAGGCGTCCACCTGGAGAATGAGGATGAAAAATTTAAGAAGAAGAGATCAGGCGTCCACCTGGAGAATGAGGATGAAGAATTTAAGAAGAAGTCAGGCGTCCACCTGGAGAATGAGGATGAAGAATTAAAGAAGAAATCAGGCGTCCACCTGGAGAATGAGGATGAAGAATTAAAGAAGAAATCAGGCGTCCACCTGGAGAATGAGGATGAAAAAATTGAAGAAGAAGTCAGCCGTCCACCTGGAGAATGAGGATAAAAAAAATTGAAGAAGAAGTCAGGCGTCCACCTGGAGAATGAGGATAAGAAATTGAAGAAGAAGTCAAGCGTCCACCTGGATAATGAGGATGAAAAATTAAAGAAGAAGTCAGGCGTCCACCTGGTGAACAAGGACAAAGAAAGGAGGAAATCAGGCATCCACCTGGAGAACAAGGACAAAGGAAGGATGAAAAAGGAAGCAGAAGTCAGGCGCCCACCTGGAGAATAAGGGAATACAACTAAAGCAGCAGAAATCAGACGCCTACCCGGAGAATAAGGGAATACAATTGAAGCAACAGAAGTCAGGCGCCCACCTGGAGAACAAGGGAATATAATTGAAGTATTGAAATCAAAAGCCCGCTCATATGAGAAAGGAGCACACTTAGAGTCAATAAAGCAGAGGAGTCCAACAAAGTCCCCAGCAGGAAACAACAAGAGTCCCAAACAGAGAAAGAAAATACGGGACACAATGAAAGGGAATGCGGAATAAGCCAAATTCCCAAGAGTCACCAAGATATCAAGACAACAAGAAACGCGAGGGCATGATCTAGATAAGATTTTATAATTCATGTATCATAGTCTAGTTTAGTTTTTTGTATTACCTTTGAAGCAGGGGGTAATAAGGAGGTCAGCAAGCAGTAAAAGCAGCACGAAACAGCAGTAGCATCACAGTCCCATGGTAGTCCCAGCTACCCAAAACTTCCCGAACTACATTGACCTGATTCCTTTATAGCCAAGGATATGTAGGAAACCTTTGAAGCAGAGGTTCGGTCAAATCTTTCAAAAAAATGCTTCCCACGGAGTATTTGAACGGGCAAAAATCGCTCGTATCCGCTCACTTTATCTTTGCACGAAAACTCTTCGAGTTTCCGCACAAAGAGGGGCATCTGTGAGCACGTGATTTTTGCCTCACAAAAATTACTCCAAAATAATTCAAAAAATATAAACCAATTTTTGCTTAGGGTGCAATTTTTAGAATTTGTGTGGCATTTATTAAATATTTATGTTATGTCCGTAAATGTCTACTTTGTTTGTTAAAATGAAAAATAAAAAACACATGTTGCATGCATAGTTAGGATTTAATTATGCATTTAAAAGTTAATTTAAAGAAAATCACAAAAATTATGCATTTATTCTAGTTTTAATGTTTCACTGTGTGATTAACGTTTTGTCTATGAGTTAATAGTTGTTAAAGGTTGATTAATGTCTTGTAAAGTTAATTTTTTGTTTTTATAATTTTAATTAGGATTTTAATAATTAAATTGGAAATTAAAAAGAGTGGAAAATAATAGGCAAAAACGGACTGGGCCAATTAATTGAAAAGGCAGGCCCAAAACAAATCAAACCCCCTCAGCCCAATCCAAACACCCCATGTCCGGTCCAATTTAATCAAACCAAACGACATCGTTTTGTCACATTTCATCAAGGGTCGTTGGATCAAATCAATCCAACGGCTGAGATCTCATCACCCTTACTCGTAACCCCCTACCCGATCCACTGCCCCGATCCAGCCTGACCCCAACATTTAACCAAACGACATCGTTTGGTTAAATGAATTGATCTCAACCGTGCATCTTAATTGATCCAACGGATGAGATCAATCCACCCCATCCCTATATAAATCCAAATCCCTACCCTGGCCCCCTAACTAAACACCCCTCCCCCCTCTCCACTGTTCATCATCATCTCCGGAAAAAACACACCCCTAACCCTAGCCGCCCTCATTCCCCATTGCCTGAAACCCGGCGGTAACAACGCCGCCGGTCACCACCTTAACACCCCAGACTCCTCACAACCTCCTCTTCACGGATCTGGAATTAGTTTCCTTCGAATCAGGCCCCAACTCTTCGAATCTTAAATCGAAGGTTGGCCTGAAAACCTTATCTTCTCCAATGGCCTCCAAAATAACACCACAGCTTCCCCTAAATACCCTCACCACGGATCTGTTAGTAGCATGGCTCGAATCCTCCTGGAACTGCTCGAATCTTCATTTGAAGATTCGAGTGAAACCTTACCCTATCCCAACCTACCTCAAACTCACACCAGTTACCCACCTGACCTCCCTCGTGCCTAGAATACCATTGGTTTGATTCGAATATACCTAGAAATGTTCGGATTTGAAATCAAAAAATCCGAAACCCTAAAAATTTTCCAATCTTGGAATTTTTTCAATTCGAGTGAAGGATTGAGGTCTAAGAGACTTTAATCGAGGTATTCTCAATTGATAATACTTCGAATAAAGTCTGTTCAGCCTCAAAAAGGTCCGAATCCAAGTTGAGTTTGAGTCCGTATGAAATTGAAGATTCAGAGGTATTTTCCTATTTCTTTTGTTTCCTACATATGTTGTTGCCTATTTTAGTTGTCTGTGTAATTTTTCATATTTTTGATTGTTTAAATTCTTTGATTCTGTCTCATACCCGCCTACTTGATCAAAGTGTGAATTGTTCTGTTGGTTATGTTTGTTTACAATGTGTGTAATCGACTCGATTAAGTTCGTCGATTAGTTATATTATAGAATTCTGTTTCTGAAAATGCTGTTTGAAATAATCTGTTTATCGGTTGTTTGTTGACAATTGTTGTAAATAATCAGTTTGACTAATACTCGTTAATTAAATCATCTTTGTTTGCAATTCAATAAAATGATGTTGATTTCTGAGCATTAAGTTTCAGGCAGTGTCAATATACTGACAATGCCCCTGCACTTATGCTAAATTCAATTTCAATTCAGATTTTGTTCTGTTAAGTTCTGTGTATTGTTAATATGTTTGTATACAAGTTCAGTGTTCAATCTGAATTTTGTTTTGTCCATTAGCTATTAGACATTGGGTGTTGGATCAATTAGCTATCATTGAAAAGACATAATGTTTGTTTTGATTTAGGAATTGGTTATTAGCTACTAAACAGTTTAATTCAGATAAATCTGTTACGGTTTAGGCAGTCTTTGGTCTAGGGCAGTAATAACAGTAATATTGAGGGATTTTCAAGGGTATTTCTGGGATAGAAACAGTAGGGTAATGTGATAATAGTAGTGTGCTGATAGTGGAGTGATAATGGTTATTACTTAATGAGATAATGGGAAACAAAGGGTAATGGGAATGCTGAAAATCAGGAAAAGATCACTTAATGGGATTTAAAATAGTAAAAGCAATTTTAATGGGATTTTCTGATTTTAAAAGAATAAGGGGGTCCAAGCAGCACTAAAAGGAAATGGGGCAGACCTGTATAAATACAAGGACTGAGATTTTAAGAGGGGGCAGATTTTGAAGAGAAAAAAAAAGACTGAGGATTTTAAGGTTAGATTTTAAAAAGAGAGAAATCTGATTTTAAGAGAGGAACAGATTTTAACACACACACAGAGAGAGGCATTAAAAAAAGGCAGAAATAGAAATCTGATTCAAGAAAAAAGAAAGAAAACAGAAATAAAGAAAGAAAAAATCAGAAGCAGGAAAAAACAGATTTCTACAATAGAAGCTAGTGTTAAGGTTGAATTTCTAAGATTGAAATTGTCAGTTTGCCTTCTCCTAAGTCTTGGAAAATCAGAAATACTGTGTTTTATCTGTCTGGATTTGTTCAAATCCCATTGTTGAGTTTAAAGTCTGAAATTTCTTAAAGAGTCATTCTACGTTGTGTCTGGGTTCTCGGGTTCTGTATTGTTGCTCAAATCTGTGGAAATACTGGCATTTTCTGCTGATTTTGTTACTGCTGAAATTTACTTCTTCTGCCTTCATTTCCAGGTACATATCTGTAAACTCATGTCATGCAAAGCTTTCAACATGATAAATAAATGAAGCTCGAATTGTAATTCTGTCTTCAATACATTTGAGTTAGTTAGTTCAAATTTCAGCTATGTTTCATGTTGGTTAACTAGTAGTTAGTTCGACATGATGGCTATAAGTTAATTATCTTATTTTGAAATTCGTATAAAAGCTTTGTAATAATGTTATCCATTTCGAAATATCATTAGTATAGTTATATTTGAATTGTCAAAATAGGAAACAGGGAAGAAAGTTGGCCATTATTTAAATTTTATGGTATTGTTAGTTAGGTACAGAATAGTATGGAAATATCAAGGAAAAATACATTATTAGTCTATTTTGTTAGTTAGTTAGTTGTTGTTTAAAGCTAGATGATGTTGGTTGCATTTTGCTATATTATGGCATAATAATGGTTATGTTTATAATCAATAGTTGAAAGATGCGTTAGTAAAATCCGCTATGTTCACAATGTCGAAATATGGCGAATAATGTTGTATGCAATATCATTTTATTAAGTCAGCAGGTAGATTTGTTCTCTTTCTTAATAACAAATGGCCTAGGAATTTATATAATGCGAAAGTTAGTGTTTAGCAATAGTTCACATAGATTGAGAATCAAATTGGTTTTATTATATATATATATATATCCCAAACTCAATCATAAGCAGAATTCACAAGAAATAATCATGCATATTGGATTAAGAACAAGTGATGTAGAAGGAGATTAGGCTTATAAACTGTACTAATTTTAAGAAGATAAAATAGCCTTTGCTGCAAATAAAAATAATGAAAATTCTTCGAAAACATCTCTTCCTTTCATAAATCAATTTTTTTTTAGTTTCATACGCAATTCATTTTTTGGTATACACATATTGCATTTACAAGAAAAATGGTAGTATTAATTACGCGTTGTTCATTTTTACTCCTTAAATACGAATGATTTTTGCGGAATATAATTCATAAATATATATATAAAATTTGTGGTTGACACTCAATAAATTGAGAATTCTTTTCAAGAAATTTAGAGGCGTCTCAAATAGTGATTTACCATGACTTTCACATAAAAAATAATATGGATGTAATAAACAATTTGTAAACAAATTTATACTACCATCAAGAATATTTTTGTGATTAGGGATACGTTCGCGTAACCTGATTATATTTCTAAAAGCAATTCGGATTATGCGTTCGCGCAACTTCGAGCGAATATTTAATAAAAAGGGGTTCCTCGGAGAATATCATTATTAATTTCATAAAAACCCGAGATGTGAGGTTCACTACTTAATTATACAAAAAGGGCGAATGTTCTTGATTTTATTTAAGCACAATTTCGAAAATAATTATTTTAATAAAAATATTATCTATATTATTGTGTACACGTGCGCGTGACACAACTCCGCATGTTTTAAAAATATAATTTATAACACGAATATACGTACGCGTGATTCGATTCAAAGAAGGGTCTTTAAATCTAAATAGAAGCGGTAACAATAAAATCATGCAATAAATCACGTACTTAGCAAATCGAGATAATCAAAGCCAAATATAAAAATGGTTAAGCGACCGTGCTAGAACCACGGAATTCGGAAATGCCTAACACCTTCTTCCGGATTAACAGAATTCCTTATTCAGGATTTCTGGTTCGCAGAATAATAAACAGAGTCATATTCTCCTCGATTCAGGGATTAAAACCGGTGACTTAGGACGCCTTAAAATTCTCAGGTGGCGACTCTGAAACAAACAAACAAATCCCGTTTCGACTGTCCTTTAATTGGAGAAAACTCCCTGTACCCTAGCGGGGCGGAAAAAGGAGGTGTGACAGGAACAAGTTTGAATAAGGTATTGGGTCATGTTGGTGCTTTTGGTTGAGGTCCCGGGGGCCTCGGGGTGAATTCAGATGATTAACGGGAAGATTTTGGACTTAAGAGATCTCAGAAGTTGCTGCTTTTGGTATTTCCGCACCTGTGGATTGGGGACCACATGTGCAGTGCCGCACATGCGGAAGAAGAGCCGCAGAAGCGGTTTGGGAAGAATAACCAGGGACTGCAGATGTGGCATATGGACCGCACATGCGGAGTCGCAGATGCGGCTCGTGGACCGCAGATGTGAAACCTGGCCCCCTAAGTGATTTTCGCAGATGAGGAGGAATTACCGCAGAAGCGATACCGCTAGCGGTGGTGGGATCGCAGATGCGAAAACCCCTGAGCAGAAAGTTTATAAGTCATTTTATCCGCGATTTTGAGCCATTTTTCCTCCATAGCTGAGTATTTTGAGAGCTTTTTTTAAAGTGATTAAAGAGGGATTCAAGGAGAATTGATTGGAGGTAAGATTTTCGAACCTAAAACTCGAATCTATTGTGAAATTAACCTAGAAATTCTTGGAACTTAAGCTAAAAATGGAAGAACTAGGGCTTGGGATTTTGAACTTTTGAATTGGGATTTGAAAGACCATTTGAGGTCGGAATTGAGAACTTTTGGTATGTTTGAACTCGCGGGGTCATAAGGAATCTAATGATGTGAAAATATTTGAGTTTTGAGAAGTGGGTCCGGGACTCAGGTTTTACTAATTTCGGGATTTTCGATATTTTTCGATTGTTTTCGCTTGGTTTTGTTCCCTTAGCATATTGTGATGTATTCGTTCTGATTTTGGATAGATTTGACGCACGTGGAGGCCGATTCGAGGGGCAAAGGCATCGTGAGCTAGAGTTGTAGCCGGTTCGAGGTGAGTAATGATTGTAAATGATGTCCTGAGGGTTTGAAACCCCGGATTGCACATCGTAGTGCTATATTGAGTTGAGACACGCACTAGATGATGAGCGTGGGGTCTTTTACTACTGGGGATTTGCGACTTGGTCCGTCCCGATCGATGATTTTACCGCGTATTTGACTGAAACTTATTTGTTATCATCATGATTTGGACTGATTGCCATATTTGGGCTTCCTGCCAACTATTTGAATCCTTCGGGGATTTTTTTCACTGTTTCCTCACAGTTTTGACGTATTATTTGAACTCAGTCCTGTTGGTATCTACTATTTTACGAACTCAGCAACTTTTACTCAGATTTGAAACTTAAATGATATTTCTAAATGATGTTTTGGGCTGAGAACTACTGTTTTACGAATGCCCGAGGGGCTTGTGATGATTTTCGGACTGAGTGAGGCCGAGGGCCATATGTGAGGATATGCTGAGTGATATGAGGCCGAGGGCCTGAGATACTTTATATGCCACGAGGTGGCTTGAGTGATGTGAGGCCGAGTGCCGAGTGATGTGAGGCCGAGTGCCGAGAGATGATGCCACGGGGTGGGTTGATATAGCCTTGGGCCGTACGGGGCCCCTCCGGAGTCTGCACTCCCACAGTGAGCGCGGGTACCCATCATGATTTGAGAGTAAGCCCGAGGGACTGATATTGTACTGAAAGTGAGCCCGAGGGGCTGATACTGTTCTGAGTGATTGTTACTGTGCCCGAGGGGCGGATTTCTACTTGTTATTTACCTGCTAAATTACCTATTTTACTTGGTTTAAAGGAATTTCATTTGACTTCTTCATAGATTTACTGCTTTAAGTGATCTTACTGGTTGATATAGAATTGTCTTGTGCCTTTACATGTTTTCTTGCTTTCAGCCATTATTTATGATTATTACTCGCTGAGTCGGAATACTCACATTACTCCCTGCACCGTGTGTGCAGATTCAGGCATCGCAGAGTCCGCTCCTGAGAGTTGATCCTCCCAGTCTAGGCAGTGTTTTCGGAGACTACGAGGTAGTTGTTGGCGTCCGCAGGCCCCGTGCCTCCCTTATCTTATTACTTTTATATTCTTCAAACAGTTGTACCAGATATTATATCTAGTAGACTCGTATCAGGATCCTTAGTTGCTCATGACTTGTGACACCCCGGGTTAAGCTGTGTCGGGATGGTTTCTACTGTTGTTATCGTTATTTCCGTAAATTATGGCTATTATATCATGTAGAGGCGCCATCACGACCGCGTTCGGGGTCAGGATCGTGACAAATTCAAATTAAGAAAATTTTAATAACCAAATTTCAACGAATATTCTATTTTGTCTAGTGCAAAATATATTTTTAAAAGGAGAACCATAAAGGATCCCTTTAAAATATATTTTAACTTCAAAAGCTGAAGAAATAGAAAGTAAAAAACAACAAAAGCGATTTAACAAAAACGCTTAGATTAATTTGTTGATATAGCTACAAAGATTTTTTGTGCTTATGCTTTTTTAGTTTTCGTTGGCCTCCTTGCTTTTATATGAACCACTTAAAAATTATATTTTTGAGAATTTGTGAATATTATGAGAATCAAAATTTTTATTTATCTATAACTTAACGTGAAAGGAGCTTAAAAGTGAGATGTTATTATTTGGCCTAATTTATAAAAAAAAATTAGTGGATTTGCTGCGCTTCGGGCGATTATAAAAGACATTAGTGCATCTTTTTTATAAACAATACATATTTGGGTTAATTTATGCGTTAGTCCATAACTTTGGTTTAGTTAGAAGTAAGAACATATACTTCTATATAATTTATACCTCTGAAGTATTTTAAGATTCATCTATGAAATTTTTTAAAAAGTATTAAAATAAAATATAAAAATTCAATTTAATACTCCTTGAAGTTACGGAAAATTCATCTTAAGACTACTAATGAAACAAATAAATGAAATATTATTGATCGTACATTAGAAGATCAGATTTATGTAAATGACGTATTAACTTTCCAATTAGCATCAAAGGGTCGTTCGAAAAAACTAACGTCAGCAAAATAAAAAAATTGGTATTGAAGTCTTATTCTTGGAAGGTAGATATATATAGAGCAAAAAAAAGTTCATATATATATAACAAAACCATGGATATGAAGGAGTAGCTTTATTATGTTATCTAATTCCTAAGTATCCACAATTTATTTACCTCCCTGGTAAGAATTTACCCAACACACGGTGTTGCACCTATTGATTTGATTAAAAATTCAAGTTCCTACCATTTACCCTTTGTTTATAACACCCTTTGCAGTTGGAATGTTATTTAATGTATTATACAGCTGCCATTTAAAATATTCTTTAATGATTCACACATTATTGAGTAACTTCAGCATTAAAGATAATTACACACAAGTTAATTAAGGAATAAAAATCAACAAGTTTCACATCACATTCAAAGTAAAATAAAATAACCAGTTAAAAATAGACCCAAAATAACTAACAGCATCAAAGCATCAAAACTACAGTAATTGAATTTGTTAAATTAATTTAGCAAAAAATTGATAATCGTGTGATAGATCCTACTGCTAAGATACATTCGACTACGTAGAAGACATTTATGACCTTGCAAAGCTCCATTTGCGCTTAACCGCCATCTCTGTTTAATTTCCATCTCAAAGGGTAAGCACGACTCTTGCTCTCTCATTGCCAGGACTTACCTAGTTCATTTATGTATAAAAAAAATATGAGCTTCTATCTTCTTTCCATAAGGAATAGACGAATACTGGATTCTTTCAATAATTAGCAAACTGAATTCTGCCAAAGATATCATTGTTGAAAGATTTTGGTACATCACAAATAGGGGGTTGGGTTACAAACATTTTAGCTCATGGGTCAATTTGGGTTGAGCCCAAGTTAACTCATTATATTTTATAGCTCATTCTGACCCATTAAGCAGCCCAAATACAACCCATGAAACTCACCCAAAACAAAAGGTATCTTAACCCAACTTATATAGAAATTTATTTAGTTGCCCCAATTTTACTTTTTTTTGTATTTTTAATTTTATGTTATTTTGTTTTTCAGCACCATCCACCCACCATGGCCCCTACTCCCGCAAAACCCCCTCCCCTCAAAAAGAAATTTTTTACTTTTTTTTTTTGTATTTTCAGTTTTCTGTTTTTTTTTTTTTGCACCACCAACCCCCTCCCCCTTCCCCCCCCCCCCAAAAAAAATTCGACATACACATTTTAAGATAAAAGGCTTTTTTTTTTATACAAGATGGGCATGGTTCTAAAAAATGGGTCAAGTTGGGCGGGTTAGGTTATGACCCATTGTTTAGCCCATCTTGACCCAGCCCATCTTAGCCCAAGTACACTTTGGGTTGGGTTGGGCAATGACCCATTTATTGACCTAACTCATCTTGACCCACCCAAATTCAACCCAACCCGCCCATTTGTCGTCCCTAAATTCACACACACAATTATTAGACTATGATATACCTCAATGAATAAACGTAACATGTAGAAAACTAACCACAAGCCAACAAGCAAAGGAGTTCCCACACAATTGCTGCTAACTTTATTTGTTCTAGTATTTTAGTCTCTAATAGCCTGTTTGGCCAAGCTTCTTTTTGGCCAAAAGTCTTTTTTTTTTGGGCAAAAGCACTTTTGGCAAAATATTGAGGTGTTTGGCCAAACTTTTGGAAGGAAAAAAAGTGATTTTGAGGAGAAGCAGAAACAGTTTTGGAGAAGCAGAAAAAAATAGCTTCTCTCCAAAAGTACTTTTTTGAGAAGCACTTTTGAGAAAAATACACTTAGAAGCAATTTTTAAAAGCATGGTCAAACATTAATTGCTGCTCAAAAGTACTTTTCAAACTAATTAGCCAAACACAAACTGTTTCTCACCAAAAGTACTTTTGAGAAAAGCACTTTTGAAAAAAAACACTTCTCAAAATAAGCTGATTTTTGCAGCTTGGCCAAACGGGCTATAAATGTGGTCATTTAAAGTGATGAATGCTAAAATGTGAAGTTGAGAAGAATGACAACTACTCTAGACTGAACGGCTATAGACCACAGGAAGAATAAACATGAGAATTAAAACAACTCAGAAAAAAATAGATGTTTGATTCTCTACTTCTCTTTGGGCGAAGCAATTATACAAAAATCTGTTGCCTGGAGGTAGAAAAATAATTATGACTTCAATTTCACATAAAACTAACATTCTGTGAATTCAATTTCACAGAATATTCTATAAATAACTGATTAGCAAACTATGAAAAGAAAAAAATACATCATTGAGTCAATCATGCTCCATATTGACTATACTGCAAAGCTATTCACATACTCATATGGTTAAAGAAAAGCAAAAAAATTGGAGATGAAGCATTAACGTTTTGTAAGTATGGAATCTTGATTGGTGAAAACAAAGAAAAGTTTAACTATTTCAATACCTAGAATAGCAGAGATTGTATTCAAGGCCTTACATTTGTCGGTGACATCTTAGGACTCCAAGTTCAAGATAAATTTTAATTTTTAATAGAACAAAGTGAAAAAAACCCTAAAAATCTAATTTTCGTGAAATAGAAGGTAAAAACAGCAGGAACAATCAAACATAGCATGACGGATAATATAACAGATCTAAATATCTATTAGCACTAATCAAATGAAAAAGTTATCAACCACCATAAAGTTTATGTTGAAAAAGAATGTTGGAGACAATGGAATCTAAAAAGTCCAATACCCAAAAAGAATCAAAAGCAACAGTTATAGAATTTGTGAAATATTTCAGAAATTGAATAACAAAAGACAAAAATCTTAAATATTAAAATTGGGAATAGATAACAACAGAGATACCTTAATCTTGCAGGTAGAGGAAACAAATTAAACATGAAAGAGAATAACTATGTTCCAAAGAAGAGATTTACCTTGAGAATGAGAGAAACAACTTCTCTGTAGCGATCTGGAAAAAAAAAGAGCACTAAAAAACTGAGGATGAAGAGAAAGACAAGTATGTTCAAATCTTGTATGATAACCCTCGGGGGTTGGCCTGGTGGCAATTGACTTGAGCATTGGGGTTTGCTCCCTTTCAAGGTTTCAAGTTCGAAACCCACTGGGTGCAAACAATTTCTAAGGGCCATCGGACTGGGTAAAACCTGAATTAACCGTGGTGCACTTGCGGGAAACTCCTTGCCGATAGCCTATGCACTCCAGGAATTAATTGGGGCTCTTAGAGACTCGGATACCCGGTGCAAATAAAAAAAAAAGATAAGAGGCATCTCCAAATTTATAGGGAAAGCAAGTTGTTGCTTTAAATTTGCCAAATATTGATACCGCATCTTTTGCAAGAGTAAGTGCATGTAGTTTATATCGGCGCGCCATTGAGTGTTCTCTTCACAAGCTTCATTCTCTCAATTTTAAGAGTGGGCAATTATAGTGGGCTGATTGAAAGCTAAGATTAAAATAGAGTGTGAAGAGAAACTACTAATTTTACAACTTTAATTGTCATCTTTATTTTAACAAGTTTTAACCGTTCCGATAGCTGTTAAATAGGCCAAGTTTGTCACGACCCAAACTGAAGGGCCATGACTAGCACCCGACCACACTTGCCGAGCACCAACGTACATTTCATCTAACCTTCATTATTATCTTTTAGGGCTGATGAGATCAATATAAATGGTAGACCTAGATCATGAACAACCAGCAATAAAATATGACGGCATGAACATACATAGCAGGGGATGACCAGACAATCAAAAAACTACATATAAGGTATGAGCTACCACGCTACTATGAAAGACTATACAACAAAAACTAGCCGACAAGGCATACCAAACTATACATGAGCCGACACCTGTCTATGAGCCTCTAAAAGAACATAAGTGTTGCAACATAGCCGGAACAGGGCCCCGACATACCCATAATGTCTATAACAAAAATTGCATACCAAGACCAAGGCAAGTCCGGAGAAGGGATCTCGCCAATCACCGCTGAACTGGACAGTCTACTGTGGTGGGGGAGCTGCACCTGCCTGTCTATCAGGACCTGCAGCACGACATGCAGCGTCCACAAATAAAAGGACGTCAGTACGAATAAAGTACTGAGTATGTAAGGCAAGGAACCATAAATACGATCAGTAATGTAAGCAAGGATAGAGAATATACAACCTGTAACATCTTAGTACCTCTGAGGGCTACTTACATGAAATGCATGATACATATGTATAAATACATAAACCTTTAAAGCATTCGCCTCTGTGGGCATCATCATCATCATATCGTACCCGGCCATAATAGGCTCGGTAGAATCGTACCCGGCCACGTGGAGCTCGGTAAAACCCAACTGATCAGTGGTTGCACAATAGGTGTCGTACCCGGCCAACTATAGCGTGGCTCGGTAGAGTAAAATAGATACATATATATAATGCATGCTCGACTCATGGAATCACATTCTAAACCTTTCGGAGTGACGTAAGGTCGATATCCTCTGTACACGTTATTAGGACTAACTCTTCACTATGAACCTTATAAGAATCAGGAAGTACCAACAACATTGATAACATAAGAATAAGAGAAGCAACATTAACATCAATCATTCCATAAGAGGGAAAACAATGTAAGTACTGCTAGCTTCTAAGAGTAGAGTATCTTGGAAGCTCGTTCATTACATTATGTACAATCGGAGTCGTGCAAAAGAAGGAAAGGGATAGCCTCACATACCTTGTATATACTGCCCCAATCTCAAGCTATGCAATTGTCAAAACTCCTTAGTCTACAATAAGAGAAACGATACTATCGTTATCATTTAAGCGTCATAACTATTATGTATCGACCACAACCTATTTTACGATGAAACGGACAGCACCTCCCCTATATATATGACCTCACACCATTCAAAACAGTCACCAAACAGCCCAAACAACATCAATAATAAACATATTGAGCCTCCCAAAATAGTCCACACACAGCCTAATCACTCCATACATACGACGACCACCGTAGTCGTGTCAAACAACCTGGAAATGTTACGAATAACTATCAGCCCATAACCCTACATATATATGGTGTTTCTCCACACCCTTCCTCCTCCAAAACTCCACAAGATAGTAGTAAAATACGCAGCCCAACAACAACGCAAAACAGTCCACAAAACAATAACATTACTACCAAGCCTTTCGATATATATCTCACAAGTTCTAGCTTCAATGGCTTAGCCGCAACTTGGATAATCTTAAATACATATAGAGTAAGAGGTTCCTTACCTTTATACAGAAAGAACAACTCCAATTTGACCTTAAATTTCCATGAAATATCCCTCCAATGCTGCCACAACAACAAAAAAGCGAAACTAGCGATCAATTAGTGTTTTTCGGCACTAGAATCACTTTAGAAGGCTTGAAATCACCTAGGATTGATATTAAGAACATGAGGGAGTATTTACAGAACATAAACCCTTTAAAACAACCTCCCACACGAGCTGGAACGACACAAAAATGAGCAACAACAAGAAGAACAAGAGACTTACTAGCGCCACGGAATTCCCGACACTTGATTTGTGTTGTTTGCCCTTTTTTGGGTCTTGAATCTTGAGAGAACCTTGAGAGGATGTTCCTAGGGTTCTAAGGTCTGAAAATAGTGAGAAGAAATGACTTAAAACGGGTTGGAGGCATCCTATATAGGTCCAAATATCTTAAACCGCCTTAGTGGGCCCCATAGAGAGGTGCTTGGCGCAGTCTCGCGAAAACGTGAATATCTCTCTACTCCGAGATCGTATCGATGAACGGTTTAATGCGTTGGAAACTAGACTCATAGATCTTTAATTTGGTGGGTAGATCACCCCGTAATTCCTTGTAAATTATGAGAAAAGATTAGAAACATTTGACCTAATGTTTAAGTAAAATTATGAACCTAAGTTGCGACAACTTTTGTCGACTTTTGTTTCATAACTCGTTTGACTTCAAGACTTATGATACGGATATTATATGATTAAAATACCTTAATAAATGACCTCTTGAGTGTATTAAGCACCGCTAGATTACCTGAAAATACGAGTTACAACATCCTTGATTCGTTTAACTTCTAATACTGGTTAATCACCCTTATACACTCTTGTATCACTTAAGACCAATAGGATTGACTTCTTATCATCTCAAAGATAATTCCTTCTTGGATTTATGTTAACTAATATATGGCATGAACTAACACATGTGGATATGGGTTGTAACATTACCGTTATCTCGCCCCTCCCCAAACTGTATAAGAGTTGATCACCGTATAAGCTATACTTATACTTCATTCAAATGTCAAACCCCCCAAAAAGACAGAAACAACACGATCTAAGGAAGAGAAAGAACACTTCGATAAAAAGGCAAGAATATGAAAAAAATGTAAAAACATATTTCCTAAGCATTGCAATGTTGCTGCAAATAAGTCATTTTCTGATTATTAAAATGTTGCTTGTATGTTAAATGTATTAGTCACTCGTAAATCAGAACATGAAAGAGTAGAGTAGGAAATGATAATAGGCAAATATAGTAATACTAAAATACAAAAGTTCGGTATAATCAAATGAAAATATGAATTAACAGGAAGTTAAGAATCTAATAATCGAAACTCCATATGACTAAACTATAATGAATATTTAGAGACATTGTATAATTGAACGATCACAATTAGTTAAGGCCGTTTTGTTTCGTTTTTCTCCACACTATACAAGAGTGTAAAAGAATTACTGACCTGCATCTATTGAGTGGTTTGTCCTGCAACCATGGAAAATATACCTCTACAGGGTTTTTTGTCGAACACTTCATGGGCGTCAGTGTAACATGCCCTGTTAATTTGATTTGTTCACAGAATAAACTTAGTAAGCACTTGCAATAAGCAACAGTTAAAAATTTTGTGAAAATATTCATTGAATAATAAAAAATCAAAATATTAAAATATTGAAATTGGAAATAGATAATAGTAGAGGTACCTTCATCTTGCAGGTAGAACGCGGAGAAAATAAACTAAACATGAAAGAGAATAACTATGTTCCAAAATCATAAAGAAGAGATTTACCTTGAGAATCGAGAGAAACAACTCCTCTGTGTCGATTGGGAAAATAGAATGAGTAATAAATACAGAGGATTGAAGAGAAAGCAAGTATGGTAATTAAGAGAGGGAGAGTAAGCGACTGTTACGAAAGGCATTTAAGGAGAAGCGACTGTTGGGGGTTTCTGCCTTTTGACACGACAGTAACCGATGGAATTTACAGAAATACGGGACTGTTTATTTCTCAATAGAAACTATTTTTTGTTCGTTTAAAACGGCAAAGCTCTAAGAAAAGAGAAAAATAGAAACCCTAGTACTTGAGATATGTCACGCCAGATTTGTATTGCCCTGCTTTATATATTTATATAGATTCGAGGTAAAATCTTACGTAATCTCAAATTCCTAAATATTAGGAGTCTACATAGATCAAATAAGGAAAATTTAATGAGTGTTATGAAACAATAAAAGAAGAAGAAGAGTATTGCAGAGAAAAGTAGGGAGAGAACTCTTATTGGTTTTAGGATGATTTACAATGGAATAGAACCCTCTATTTATAGGGAGAGGGTGACTTAGCCACCAAGTAATAAACCCTAGAATCTCTCTAGAATATAGACATTCACCTTAAATAGAATTTTATTTATAACACTCCCCCTTGAATGTCTATTAAACAGATAATGTGCCTCGTTAAAACCTTAACTAAATAAAACCCAATGGGAAAAAAATTCTAGAGAAGGAAAAAGAGTACACATATCTAACAATACGCCTTTTGGTTGCCTCATTAAAAACCTTGCAAGGAAAACCCAGTGGGACAAAACTTTGTAAGGGAAAAAGAGTACAACGTGTATTAACTCCCCCTGATGAGAGCATTAATTCACATCTTTAAGCATTTGCATTCCAATCTTGTGCACCATCTCCAAACGATCTTTGGTAGAGACTTGATAAACAAATCAGTCATATTAACTTGAATGAATATATTGCATCTTGAAATCATCATTCTTGATAGAGATGTAATGTCTTCATAAACTACCATAGAATGGCCTTTTCAATATCTCCATAGAGGTATTCTCGCTATCACATTATCATGCTTATAGTTATAGCAAAATACATATGTGCACAAATTATACTTATCATACGGTACTTCGGGACCAAGAATTGTATATGCTTCAAGCGATTTAAATCCTTCAAGGATTGTCATATAAGTTAAGTCATATAAGACATATAATAGACTTTAGATGCATATCAAGTTTTTATGTCATGCTAGACATATAAGATATCGAAAACTGATTGCACATACCATTGACTTTATACTTTCAAGTATTTGAACAACATAGACAAAATTATATGTCTTTTATATGGAATCAATTCTACTTGAATTATGTCTCTTCCATTTGGCCAATACTTTTGTGTCTATATTCGATAGACTTAAGATCCTCATCTATACTTAGCGTTATGATAGATGTCGTCGACAAACATTTTATATCGGTTCCAATATTTTTTTAATAAAGACATAACATAGAGATCTCTTCATTCATATATTCAGGTACCTGAATCTCTCATGAGACTTTATGAACTATTATGTCATGTGATCTTCTAGATCACTTGCCTCCTTCATTATGATCATTTGATCATCTTCTTTATCAAGATGTTCTATTTGAAACCGATTTGTCTATACGCTTTAAGCGTACCATAGACTTTGTCCTTCTAGGACTTAATATGAGCATTTGCAATGAGAATATAGTTACTTTCTTTGGGTCAGCAAATGTATCTGGCATGCTTTGCAATATATTGTAGATGAATTATCTATTTATGAACTTCAAGTTCATATTATCTTATTCGAGGAACGAGATGTATAAATAATAATTCATTCCACGTAACTTTTTCTCAATTATTTATCTTGTCTCCCCCTCATGTTAAAAAACTAACGTTTTTCCTCAATTTTGGGAACCCATCTTTGTGCATTATGGTGTTAATCAATATATACAGCGCACATCAATAATAACAAGATGGAATTATTTGGTTCCTGACCCCGAACCACTTGTGAGGGGAGAATATAATATATTTTCGTATATAACGTATATCAAACTGATATAGATAACTTCGTTCTCATAAGCAATATTTTAGCTATTAAGTGGAGGCACTCAATAAATCATTTTGCTAAACCAACTGTGATGTAACCCAACTTATCAAGATAAACTATCTTGGATAGAAAATCTGGAAATTATGCTCTAAATTAAATTATTGAGCAAATTACCTCGCAAACACCAAGTTGCAGGTTAATAGTAATCGCACATGTAACCATCTCATAGATGCATCTTATGTGGTATACATGGCAGGTGAATGGGCCCATATTCACTTTTGATATTTCCAGCAATCATGGGATTCAATCCCAATTTTAGTTGGTCAATTAATTAACGAGAACAAGCAATATAAAAGAATTCATAAAGAACTTTCTAGTTCTTTAATATTTACCCATGTGAATTCTCTATTATTTTTGCACATCATACTTAAATTGATATGACCAAACCAATTATGCCAACTGAATAAATTATCAATATTGATAAAGTTCAAGTTTACAGCATGACGTGTGCAATTATCGATAAACACCAAGTTTATTATGATATGAGTTTTTATATCAATAAACATCCACTTTAGTGTGGTGTTCTTTTATTTCTATAGTACAAACTGGAGAATAAAGCGGGTAGCTTTTCACATACATATTATCCCGCTACAAGTTGTAGTAATAAAAGATATTGAATTTTTCCTTGATTTATAGTCTCAATATAATCAACCGCTTTCACGTGTACTTTGGAAACTGAATAAGTTTCTTTGAGATTTACTGCAACACAATACTTTATTGGTAATCAATTGTGTTTCTCCAAAATAGTAATAATTGGCTCTTCCAGAGCTCTCAATTAATTTGGTACTACCACATATTCATCAACATCCATATGGTGAATATCTCTTTTAAAGAGGAAGTTATACCATTATGGTTATGGTCAAAATTATATGCAAGATCAGTTTCTTGCATTACCGTTGTCTTTTAATAATTACATTGCCAAAATATTTTGGCGTACAATAAGTACGTGATTACGACCATTTATGCCATAATAATGATATTATTTTCTTATTTCCTCTCAAACCTCCCTCTAGAGGTGAGTGTGGTATATTCACTACCACTAGCACGTTCATATTCTTCCAAGAATGAATATGTATTCATAAATTAGATGTTGTCACATTCACATCATGAATGGACAATAATCATCTATATGTGCTTTATAAAATCTCATGTCAAATCGATGACAAATATTACTTTTACAGAGTGAAGGATTATTTTGAGAATCCTTATTGTTCTCATTACCATAATGATGACAATTATAATTGTGTCTATTGCCATGTCAACATCCATTGACACATTCATAGTAATAATTTTGTCTTCTTTCAGACTTATCACATATTGCTATCACATTCTCTTAAAGGAATGAGAATGGAGCAAATTCAATGGGACGGGTTTTCAATTCTTTGCCCACAATCATACATGAATTTGATCATGGCAAGGCATAGAAATTTTACCACTTTGGGTGGTTATAATTTCTTTAAAACTCCATTAGAGTTGCAATCAAAATTTATCGTCTTTGCTTGTATTTAAAATCAAATTATAGAATGTCAAGAACTTGAAGGAGAAAAATAAAATACTTACCTTAAATTTAGAATTTAATCATGAAGGAAGTTCATAGAACAATTGACAATCATTATGCTCAATCCCAAAGCTTCTACTCAATTGGTTAGAGTCTCGTGCTGATAACGTGTTATGAAATAATAAAAGAAGAAGAAGAGTATTGCAGAGAAAAGTAGGGAGAGAGAACTCTTATTGGTTTTGGGATGATTTACAATGGAATAGAACCCTCTATTTATAGGGAGAGGGTGACTTAGCCACCAAGTAATAAACCCTAGAATCTCTTTAGAATATAGACATTCACCTTAAATAGAATTCTATTTATAACAATAAGAAAAATTTATTTGATTTTAAAATCCTAAATATTAGCAAAATAATTAATTACAATCTTGTCCAATGTAAACTCTATTTTTAAAGAGGAAAAAAGGCGAACGACATTTCGATAAGGACCTTCGTGCTTTTAATATAGTATAGAAGATAGATATAGATTGGACGATCAGGAAAGGGAAAACTACCTAGAAAAATAAAAGGTTCAAGAAATAAAAGGAAAGGGAAAATTAAGGGGCTGATGGGAATCGCATCCACACCTAATGCTTGGAAGATTGGTACTCTAGATTATAAGTTGTTGGTGTAGATTTACTAGGACATCATTTCTGTTGCTGTCCACGAATTTATATTAGGATCTGCCTCTCGCGTCTCACTGCATTTTTTTGGTATAGGGGTTTTGTCCCATTGCTCAAATGTTTGCTGTTTTGCTTTATGTCTCTTAAAAAGTTCCACTGATTGTAACGAGGACTGATTCAGTCATGGTAAAAAGCTGTAATTATTGGATTAGTTTAATCTCTTTCTTTAAAAGCATCATTCTAATATAATGACATTTATCGAACCATGTAATGACAATTGATTAGTCCGAGCTCTGAGATTCCCAACTGGATAATCACAATTGATTAGTCTGAAACGAATGATAAACAATGAGTATAGTTATATAATAATCCAATAATGATGATAATAGATTCGATCAGAAGTAAACTCATAATTCATTAACATTGATGCAAGTGGACAACAGATATTTCTCCCTCTTCACTTCCGTGTGAGATCGATTTTTACAACTGATTTTAGAACACAAACGTAAACTTACAGACAGTCGGTAGATACAGCAAAGAGGATCCGATCCCTAACTTGTTTGGAACTGTTGTTGATGTTGCAGATACAACAAAGAGGCTGAAAGAATTACAGGAAATGAAACTAAAGGGAAAAAGAAACATGTGGTAATTAAGGATTAGAGCCGTATCTGGCACAACCCAAAAAACTGATGATTTTGTTGGCAATCGAGGATTTCAACAAGACTGGCAGCTCTCTTCCAGCCAAATCACACCTCAATTTTCCCTGTATGACGGATAACAAAGCATGTGAGGGGTTCCCTTGCAACCCAACATTTTATTATTGTAATTAACGCAGCAACATGTCTCGTGCACCATGTACATTTATTAGCTGAGGAAATCAAAGGACAAGAATTGAGAATAATTAATGGACAGAAAATGTGTATCTATGTAAAAGATAAGAACTATCCACGGAAACTGCTGGATCAGTGCCATGAAAACTTTGATCTAAGAATCACCAGCTGGTTACTGAATACCTTTTTTTTATAATGGTTGTGCCGAACTAGCTCGCGCACACCTCGATAAATTCATCGGGTACCAGCTACCTCCAACCAACACCGGTACCGGATAACTCTATCCGGTAAGGCTTAGACATAGATGGGAAGAACTAACCTAGTGTATTAGTCTCCACTAGGATTTGAACTGAGACATCATGGTTCTCAACCCACTTTATTGACTAGTAGGCTACACCCTTCGGTACAAGCTGGTTACTAAATACTTTCTCTTGTCCATATTATCTGTCATATAAAACTTTTGCACGCCCAGAAAAACATTTATAATAGATTCTATCATAAAAATTTTGTCTAAATTATCCTTTACCTCTCCTTAAACGTCTCACCTAATTAACGCTAGACTATTTGAAACAGTAAGGATAGATTTGAAAATAGAACTTAATGAATGAATTCTTGTTTCTGTAAAACGTCAAATATTTTTAAGACAAATGTTGTTTGCTAAATCAACTAATATTTGGAAGCAGAGGTAGCATCAAATAGAGAGTTGCAAGGAGGAGAAATAACATACCAGATAAATACAGGGTCAAAAGTTTTTAGCCAAGCAGCAGTACATCATGCTTGGACATAGTCCATACCGTTGCGCTTACGTTTGTTGGATCCTGAAAAGAAGCATATCTGAGCCCACGATTTCTTCTTCTTAACTGGCTGTGGTTTCACATCCCTCTTGTCAACAAGATCAGCCATATACTGCACAACAGCCTGAGGAGCAAAACAAACATTAGTGAGCCATATATCAGAACTAAATGAAACAATTAGTTGCAAAAAGAACCCCAATTAAAATCCAGAGAGCATAATAATAGTATAAAATAAAAATTAAACACACCTGTGCTCCCATCTCAACAATATTTCCTGGTGGCACTTCCAAAGGATTTCCTTCTGTTTTTAGGACGCGCAAATGAGAAAGCATCCTGAACGAATCTGGAAGAATTCGAATCTGGTTGTTACTCATATCCAACTCCTCGAGCATCTCAAGGTTTCCAATGGACCTAGGGAGTGATTGCATGTCTGCAAAATTGTTGCTAATGTTTAGCTTTACCAGTGTGGTGGCAAAGCACAAGCTCTCAGGCACTGCCTCAAGTTCATTGAAACTAACATTGAGCTCTTTCAAACTTGTTAAGGATGCCATAGTTGTAGGCAATTGCCTGATGTTATTGTATCGCACGGACAGAATCTCCAAAGAACCCATTCGTCCCACAGCTTCAGGAACGGCTTTAAGACGGTTATAGTCAGCACGAAGCTCCTTGAGCGGAGTACATTGACCAATAGAGTGAGGAAGTTCCTCAAGCTCATTAGTCTCGACAATCAATTTTCTGAGACTGACAAGGGATCCCACTGTCTCTGGCAGCATCGATAGCATGTTAGAGCTCAGATCAAGTTCCTGAAGGCGAGCTAACCTTGCAAAAGTCGAAGGCAATGACTTCAGGTTGTTTCCATTTAGGTCAAGAAAGACCAAGTTAAGCAGATCTCCTATCGAATCGGGCAATTCAACAATTCTATTTCCATGCAAATCTAGTTTTTGCAAAAATGAAAGGCGCCCTATCGTAGTCGGCAGCACAGCAATTCGATTCTCAGAGAAATCCAAAGTCACCAAATTTGATAGCTTCCCTAGCGAATCTGGAATCCATTCTACTTGGTCCGACAATTTTCTTCGAAGAATAAGCTCCTTAGTTCCTTTTTTGGCTGATACTTCTACCAAACTAGCAAGCTTTATCAAGCTCAATTTTTCACCATCTTGACCTACAGACAAAGTGCTTCTCGATCAAACTAAGAATTTCAAATAAACAGAACCAAAACAACTAGACATAATTTTCATATTCTAGGCAACAAAATTCTTCAATTAACTTAAGATTTCATACATAGTCCTTACAGGGTCGGATGTAGCATTAAAGTTATGTGTTCATCCGAACCCAGTAGTTTTGGCTAAGATCCTGTCCGTGTGTTAAAAATCCACTAAGTAAGTAAAAAAGTAGATTTTGAACCCAGTAAATCAGAAAGGTTGTGGTAAAATTTCAAAATCGAACCCATAAAGTTCAAATTCTAAAAAGTACCAACACATGCACACACATACATATACACAAACTCAAACACACACACGAATGAGCCTAAGGCAAATTATGGTGCAGGAAATAGATTAAAATTACCAGTACTGGGTTTCAAACTGGAATCGACAATCTGAGGCGCTGAAGAAGCGTTCCAAGATCGAACCCCAAAGCTAATTCCATCTAATTGAAACGTGGGTTTCGCCTTCTTCAAGTAATTATCATCTCTCGTAACTAATTCAGACTCTTTAGCAGGCTCTTTCTCGCTATAAAAGCTGGACGAAGACGTCGTAGTAGTGGTCGTTGCAGTCGCCGGAGAACTGAAGCTGCTGCCAGAGAAGGACGACGAATTCGCCAAAGACAAACCACTCGAATTCCTCGAAGAAGCTGAAGATATATTATTAGCTTGAGAATTCGATGACAGGCATTTCGAAGCTCTCTGGATCAATTCATCGAACAAGTAGTGTGCATTCTCGAGTTCTAACAGTTTTAATGTTTCTCTCTTCTGTTCTCTACTCTGAAAATCAACCAAATTCCTCTGCATCTCTTGCAGTATTTTGAACAGCTCTTCTGGAACATCTTTTCGTTTGTTTTGTTTAGCAATAATTTCCATCCTCGTTTGTTCCTCTTTTTCCGCGTTTTTTATTAACGCTTTTGCTGCTTCTACTTCATCAATCCCTGGCCTTATTGGTAGAGATTTGTTAATTTTCATGAGCTCTTCCACTACCTCGTCAATCGACATTGTTAAGGATCCCATTTCTACAATATCACCCTGTGAATTTGGTCGAAAGAAAATAAACAGAATGCGAAAAAGAAAATACACACAGAAATCCGCCCACAGTTTCCAAAAGTAAACTGAAGAAAGACAATTTCGCTTTCTCAAATCAACTACAGATCAACTGATCAAGTAACGTAAAAAATAATTGAGAAAGCCATTATTGAGTTTTCCTTCTAACGAAGTTTCTAGAAGCGCGAATCAGTGTTGACAAGAAAGAATACTACAAACGTAAATCACACCAAAATATAGGAAACAAAAGCTTATTTTTCGTGTTTTATACAGTGAAAAAACAACTGTCTAGAAACACGCAAAGAACAATGGTTCCTTTTTTAACAATGTGGATGAAAATATGAAGAGGAAATGGAGTGAAGAAGAAGAGTTTTGCGAGAGAGAGAGAGAGAAAAAATGGAGAGTTTGGTTTGATGGAAAATCCAAGTATATACTATCAGTTTTGAGGGATGCCTATTTATTTATACAGGTGAAGAATAATACCACTGCCGATGGTTTTGTTGATGCATTATTAGCTTATAGCACTGAAGAATGAATTTAGGGAGAAATTTAAAAATAGCCAGATTTACACTTGGACATTTAGTTACAGTTCGAAAAGTAATAGAAATTTAGTCACTTTTCATGTAAAAATAAATCTTAACGAAAATACTGTTTAAAATCCGGAGAAAATACTCCAGCATAATATACTGGAGTTTGGTGCACCGGTGCTCCAGTCTCCAGTATATTATACTGGAGCCGGCAAAGTATACCAGTCCAGCATAATATGCTGGGAGTTCATACACAGGTGCACTGAACTCCAGTATATTATGCTGAACCGGTCTCTGTTGCAGCAAAATAATGACTATTTTTCAATGACTTGGCAAATACTGACTAATTTGTCATGAATTTATGATAAATAATTAAGATTTAATATTTTGATTGAAAAACAAGAATATACCACTGCCGTTGACTGCTGCCTGTTGCTGATGGTTTTTAATGCGTAACACTCCCTCGGTCACAATTGCAATTCATGTGATTTAGTTTAACTATTGAACAGAAGTTCAGAAAAAAAAAATATTATGATCTTGATGTGTTATAGTATTTGCGTGAGTAAAAATCTTCTAATTAAGTATAAAGTTAAATTCTTTTTATAATATAAGCAAATAATGTCGCATAAAGAGAGCCAAAGAATTAAGAATGAATTTATGATAAATAATTTAATTGAAAACAAGAAACAGTGAGACTGGTCGGTTATTAACGATATCTGCTGTGGCGTTCGCTTGTCTTTATATTATGGTCCAGCGCTGTGGGCAGCATCCAAATGCCAAAAGGTGAAAAAGCTTGGACGTATTTGGAATTTTGCCGTCAGGATATCTAAGGAATAGAAAAAGCAGCCATTTTTTTTAGAAATACGTATATAACTACAAAATTGATTTAAAAAATCATGAAAGTGCTTTCTTAGAACTTGTTGAATCTCTGACCAAAATTGGTAAAATGTTCTCTTTGATCTTTTTCTTTTTCCTTTACTTTTTTTTTAGGGGGGGGGGGTGCAGGGGATCTTTTTCTTGTGGATTGTTAAGGTCTAATAGTGAAAATAGTTACTGTTGTACCTGAGTAAATGAGATAATTGTGTCTATTTTGAAGTGTTGCCTCGCGTTTGTCTTAACTCCATTTCCAACTGGAGTAATAAGCATGAAATCAGCCTCGAAAACACCCTTTTGTGTCGGGCCATTTCATATATACATGTAATTTTTTTATTTTAAATGCTACGTATATACATAATAGACATTACTTAAAGAATACAAATTAAATAGTATTAGCTATGATAAGAATGTGGAGAACAGTTAAATAACTATTCTATCCCCAAATTGTCTAAACTCGATACGCAGAAAAAGTGTAACAATTACAGATCGCTCGAATGCTTATAACGTATTAAACCAGTTTAACCAGCTTATATATAATATTAGTCAACAGGGGCGGACGTACCTTGTCTCAAGCGGTGTCATCCGACACCGCTTGGTCGGAATGTTTACTAAATAGTATATGAATATCTAACTAATATGCAAAGATAAGAGAAATAAAAAAAAAAAAGTGGCATTATTGTGACGTAAAAGCTCCAAGCTCACTTGGTCGGGCGTTGCAAGTTTGTTATGGAGATCAGGAGTTCGATTCCTTGTAGTTGCGTGTGTTATTAGTTTTAGAAATTTTTTCCCATATATTGTATGCTAAAAGGATAAAAATCGAGATATTGAACCCTTGGCCATTAGTTAAGGGCAAAGTTACCATTAGATCACTAATTTCCTATAATATTACAGCCATAATAAATAATTTATGGAAAAAGAAGTATTTAATATTAATTCTAACAAGAATGTAATACATTAAAAAAACAAAATTTGTCTAGTAGAATTGTAATAATATACTTAATTGTGTATATATCACAGGTGGTATTTTAAAATTTTTATATGATGTCATTATAACAATTGATTCATTTAATCATATCTTTAAATGTCGACACCACTTGCACAAAATTCTGCGTACGCCCCTGTTAGTCAAACACCTTTTAGCTTTATGTTAGAAGAAAACATTTTACTCACGTGTGAAAAAATCTTATTTACTTTAGGAAAAAGCATATATATACTCGTATAATGTGAAATAATATAATGGAAAATTTTCCACGTATGTGGTATTGACCAAAATATGAAGAGAGAGGGAGCCTTATCGGAATCACAGGACTTTCAACTTGACAACAAATAAGGCAGGAATCACGAAAAGATTCAAAGTCTATCAATCTCTTTCAGTATTCATGGGTTTAACTTCGAAAGTGCACTTTGAACTGCATTTCATGACACATTCTCTACCCATAACAGTGACCGCATAGCTCCTACTTAATTTATGTTCCCATATACGTTAAGCAGGAGGTAGTCAGGGTCGGCTACAATGTTGCGGCACCGGGTTTATCTGAATATATTACTTTAAATGCATATTATATTTTTTGTGTAAAAATCAATCATAATTGTAACAAGTAATAAGCTTAAATCCATAATTTTTAAAATGTAATTAAGTGTGTTTACCTTGAAAATACGAGTAACAACTAATTTGATTAGTGGTTTTAAAGATATGTGATTTAGTTTAATACCAATTAATAATCAAGAAATATGAAGCAGAAATAAGAGAAATAAATGAATCAAACCAATGTTACTCAGCAGTAGTGACCTCGAGTTTAGTGACCTCGAGATGAACTAAGAGCAATAAAGTAAGAACAATAAATGTAAAGGACAATTCTGATAAACAGTAAGAGAGAAAAGTAGGATAGTATATTCTTGCCAAATGATTAGATAATATTACAAAATGATTGAGGTCCCTTTATATAATAGAGGATCTTTAAATAAGGTACATTTCTATTTACAATAAGAAATATTATTGGTATAGTTGTCTAACCGCCCAGTACGGAATAGTACAATTCTATTCCGGGATTTGCGCCATGATCTTGGGGACATGGCAGGAATCTTACTCATTCTATTACAAATCCATAACGGTACTATTTAGGGGTCGAGCATACTCGGCTTCGGTATTCCTCGTACTCCTATCTACGGGCATTGTATTCTGTCTTCGAGCTTGAGTCTGGTCCATCGGGCTCGAACTCGACCTCGCCCGGATTCGGACTTAGGTCGGACCCTCGAGCCTATAAATCGAAGGCATATAATTTTGACCGTATACAGATAGTCCCCGCGTTTCTTAGAATAAGATGATAAGAAACGACTTGAATCTCGATCTCCCGAAGTATCTAACGATGATGTCATTCCCATGATGTAGGCATTTAAAGTGACCGAAATGTCCCGTCGGTTCGTCCCTAAAACATCAAATGCACGCTAGTACTGGTCGGCCACTAGCGCCACCGAACTGTCGTCGCCCTTCTATAAATATGAGGCTACTCCTTTGAATAAAGAACTCTACTCTTTCATCACATTTACTCTGCTTCTTTTTCTTCTTAATCTCTTTCTCTAATCATTTGTTTCCACCGCTTGTCACACCTCCTTTTTCACCCGCGCCCCTTTGAGAGTTTTTCCAATTAAAGGACAATCGAAACGGGATTTTATTTAAAGATTCAGAGTCGCCACTTGGGAGATTTATGGTGTCCCAAGTCACCTGTTGAATCCCGAATCGAGGAAAAGAATGACTCTGTTTAACAGTCTGCGCACCAGAAATCCGGATAAGTAATTCTGTTAACCCGGGAGAATGTGTTAGGCATTCCCGAGTTTCGTGGTTCTAGCACGGTCGCTCAACTGTCATATTCGGCTTGATTATCTGATTTTATACAATTATGAACCTACGTACAAATTTTAACTGTTTACCGCTTTGTTATTATTTATTCAAAAGAATGGCAACATCGTGAGGATGCATCTCGAATTGCGCCACATAAATGTACCCGCAATTTTTGATACGTTCCAACTTCGTTGAGATTTGGATTTGGGTCACATAAATGTAAACCCGAGTTTAGGAAAGTAAATTATTAAAGGCGCGCCTAAAGCGACTAACGTATCATTATTTTGGGCGAGGCCGTGAAATTTTGCTAAACGGCCCATCCTGCAGTCTAAGTAATTTTACTAACACATATAGAGGGCCCCGCAGCTCGTGTATTTTTGTTTTGGCGAGGCACGCCTCATTTATTTTTAAAAGGACATTCCTAAAGTGTCTACATTTTCTATTTACGTTTGTCTCTAAAATAAAAGAGAAAAATCTTAGTTAATTACATACTTGAAAAGGCCATCACTTATTTATCGGATTAAAGCAAACGCAACCGGAAAATTGCAATCAAACTTGCGTAAAAGGAGATTATTTCATGCCTTATTCTATAAGCCAATACTACTGAAATTGAAATTATAAATAAATACGGAATTGATAAACAATATATATTCAAAAGAAACTAATTATCCTATAACTAATTTAAACTCACATTGTTAGATGAAATGAACCGTTGGAACTAATTGTTTTCAACTACTTGAAACTAAACCAACCTTAATTAACTAATGATTACGAAAGTTTGATAAACTAAATCATTAACTTAAATAACTTATTGGATTAGTGTTCTTAGCCTTACTACATTGAATCACACTTCAAATATATCAAGCCTACAGATTATACGAAATTACTAACCAATTATACTTGCCTAACACTTACGGATCTTTGTTACTAACAAGATTCGAAAAAATCACAAACTTCAAGTTACTTCTATTCCAATATTCGCGAGTTTAAAGCTAGATTTTACCAACCAATTAAATCGATTCACCACATTAACTAATTACCAATTCGAGTTGGGATGTGATTCCGAAGCTACATTATTTTAAGTATATGAATTAGCAAAACTGAAACTGATAACTATGCAATTCCTACAGAAATACGTCCAATAGTTCAATAATCTAACAATTCTACTCAAATTAAACATGCATACTGTACTGACTAATATTCACGTCATTTCAAGGATCTTAAGTCCGTAATCTAACGTTATGCCCTATCTAGCTGCTAATCAGTGATAAGCAAATCCAACAGTCAAATTACCCATCCAGCTCTAAACTAACTCACAATTACCATTAAATACAAAACAATGTGACTCCAGGATTACACTGCCATTTATCAAGACGGATGAGGACTGTGAATCACAAGATCGCTTCATGATTTGAATAACTTCTGATTTTCAAAACTTAACTACACTAAATGAAGTTAAACTACCACATGTCTAACAAACGATCAAATGTCCCGAACAGTCCATGAATTTAACAGTCCAATCCAATCTAAATTATTGTAAAAAAAAATTTAATTACAGTCCAAACTACTACAATCAACTATGATAAAACACGGCAAGAACTAAAGCTTCCAATGAAGTTATACTTCCATTTTTCATTTCATTCCGACTGGACAACTACATGATTTGAGATTCAAGACATGTACCTGGTTTAGGCAATACAAGAAGAGGAAGAAAAGGGTCAGCAGCAGTAGTAACCAACAGAAGTTGCAACAGCAGTGTAACAACAAAATAACCAGCAGCTACAAACTGTCCCAAGCATAGAGCAGAAGTAAAAAGAAGAAGTGTTCTAGTTATTTCAAGTTCTCAAGCCATGCAAATGAAAATAGCTACTCTTTTTCAAGTATTCAGCTTTCAAAATTCAATCCAGTTTTTTTTCAATTGCTCTCTGCCCCCTTCAAGTTTCAGTCCTCTCCCCCTTTTATACAAGCCTGCTCCGACCCTTTTTCTTACTGCCTTACCCTTTTTTTCACTAAAATCTGAATTTTCCACTTAAAATCCCACTAAGGAAAACTTTTCCTTATTTTCAGCCCCCATTCCCTTTTGTTCCCCATTAGTGTATTAATTTAAAGACATTAATATCCCACTAACAAAACACTAATATTAAAATATTATCCTAACTGTTTCATCCCCAAATCACCCCTTAAACTCCTTAATATTACTGCCCCTAATACAATTATTCAACTGTATTAAAACTCAATTCTGAAATTTGTTCAAGCTAACAAAGATTTAGAAACTAAACCTGACTAACAGCTATAACCAAACTTATCGATATCTAAATGACTAAGGTTGTATTCCAATTGACACAAATGAACTGAATTTAAATCATATTAACACCACACAGAACTCAGCAGAACCATTAACACTGAAACTGAAAATTGAACCAAAATGCACATGAATGCAGGTTTATTGTCAGCCTGCTGACACTGCCCTTAAGCTAATTGTCCATAGATCAAACATATGCAACAATCATTTTACAAGCTTATTGGTTTACAAACAAGAACGAACTAATCGACGAAACTTAATTAATCGATTACATATTACAATTGACACTAAACAATCAGAATCAAAGAATCAGGCAATTCACGGGAAATTTTAGTGGTATTGACAAAAACAGGGACTAACAGGAAACTAATTAATCGATGCAACTTATTAATCGATTATACATACACAATTGGTAACAACTAACAGAATCAATCATACAAACAAATAAACAGACACTTAAAACATCAGAAAAATAGAATAAAAGAAAAAAGGAAAAATACCTTAGATAGAACAAAGAATAGACGGACTTGAATCGACTCGAATTTGAACTTCTTTTGAGGTCAAACGGACTCCATTGTGAACTCATCCTTGGATCCTTTGATCTGGACCAAAGCGGACTTTAATCGTGTGTTTTCAATGTGAAAACACACGATTAAAGTCTAATTTGGTCTACAGATCTTCGACTGTCCACTGAACCTCGAGCTTGAAAGAACTAGGGTTTAGGGTCAAACTTCGATCTAAGATTCGAGAAAATCCAACGAGATTCGAGGGAACCTGTTAATGGTTTAGGGACGAGGGAAGTCAGGTGGACGTTGGGTGTTGATTTGGGGGCGGTTGGGTGAACTAAGGTTTTGGTCTGATTCTTCAGATGAAGATTCGAGACGTTTGGTAAGGACTCGCGGAGAAAGGGTTATAGATTCATAGAGGGGAGGGCCTGGGGGTTCAGGGGTGTGTTTTTGGTGGTCACCGGCATCGTTGCCGCCGAGTTTACGGCGAAGGGGAGGGGTGGCGGCTGCTAGGGTTTGGGGAGGGATCGACTCTGCTTGGAGACGACACAGAGTAAAGGGGGGGGTTCGTTTGAAGGGGCGGGGTAAAGAATTAAGGCTATATATACGGGGGGGTGTTTTAATCTCGGCCGTTAGATCAATTAAGATCAACGGACAAGATCAAGGAGGTTAAACCATACGGCGTCATTTGGTTTAAGTAGGGGGTCGGTCTGAACCGGGTAATGGGGCGGGTATGGGGTTGCGGGTAAGGTGATTGAATCTTAGCCGTTGGATTGATTTAATCCAACGGCCTCGATGAAAAGTGACCAAACGACGTCGTTTGGTTTGCCCCTGAGCTGGACTGGATTGGGGCGTGTATTGGGCTGGGTTGGGGGTGGTTTTTTGGGCTGGTTTAATTCAATTTTAAGAAATGGCCCAAAGACCGTGACTTTCTTATCTTCTTTCCATTTTTTTTCTATTTCTTTTATTTCCTAATTGTTAAAACTAAAACTCTAAACTACATTACAAAAATCAAATTAACTTACAAAAATACTAATTAACTTCTACTAACAATTAACACACACAATTAAATACCAATTAAAAATAAATTACACAATTTGGACATTAAATGCTAAAAATGCAAAGTACATTATTTTTTTGTGATTTTTTTTGTTCTTGTAAAACAAACTTAATTGCTCCTAATTGTAGAATTAAATCCTAAATGCAAAATGCGACATATTTTTGTATTTTTTTTCTTAATTTAACAAATAAAACATGCACGGACAAATACAAATAATTATCCAAAAATGGCACGAAAATTCTCAAAATTGCACACAAAGGAAAATTGTTTTATTTTGAATTTTTGGGAGTAATTTTCATATAGGGAAAAAATCACGTGCTCACAGCTGCCCCTCTTTGTCCGAAAAAACAAAAAGTTTTCGTGCAAAGATAAAGTGAGCGGATACGAGCGATTTTTGTCCGTCGGAATACTCCGTGTGAAGCATTTTTTTTAAAAAGATTTAACCGAACCTTTGCTTCAAAGGTTTCCTACATATCCCTGGCTAAAAGGGAATCAGGTCAATGTAGTTCGGGAAGTTTTGATAGTTGGGACTACCATGGGACTGCAATTTTGCTGTTACTGCTGATGTTACCGCTTACTGACCTCCTTATTACACCTTGACGAAAGATAAAGAAGTTATACTAAGCTATGATTTATGAATTACAAAGATTTATTCTCGAGCTTGGTCATGTGACTGTTGATGCCTTGTTGCCTGGTGTTTCCTTTGGTATTTCTTTACTTCTAATTTGATTTGTATTCTCTCTTGATCGCCGATCTCGAACTGTTTATTTCCTTCTGGCGAGCTTCGCATTATTTTCCCTTCGAATCTTGAACTGCCTTCCTCTGCTGGGGATTTTTGTTGTTTCCCTCCGCTTTAATGACTTCAACACCAATTACTTCTTAAAATATAACACCTCCATTCTCCAGGCGGGCTCCTGACCTCAACAACTTCTTGAAATGTACACCTCCATTCTCCAGGCGGGCTCCTGACTTCAACAATTTTCTTAAATTTTTAACACCTTCATTCTCCAGGCGGACTCCTGACTTCAACAACTTCTTAAATGTGACACCTCCATTCTCCAGGCGGGCTCCTGACTTCATCAGCAACTTTGAAATGTAACACCTCCATTCTCCAGGCGGGCTCCTGACTTCAACAACTTTTTAAAAGTAATACCTCCATTCTCCAGGCGGGCTCCTGACTTCAACGACTCCTTAAAAATAATTCAGCCTCCATTCTCCAGGCGGGCTCCTGACTTCAACAACTTTCTTAAAAGTAACACCTCCGTTCTCCAGGCGGGCTCCTGATTTCATCAGCAGCTTTGAAAATAATTCAGCCTCCATTCTCCAGGCGGGCTCCTGACTTCGACAACTTCTTAAATGTAACACCTCCATTCTCCAGGCGGGCTCCTGACTTCAACAACAACTTTGAAAATAATTCAGCCTCCATTCTCCAGGCGGGCTCCTGACTTTCACAACTTTCTTAAAATGTAACACCTCCATTCTTCAGGCGGGCTCTTGACTTCAACAACTTTCTTAAATGTAACACCTTTATTCTCCAGGCGGGCTCCTGACTTCAACAACTTTCTTAAATGTAACACCTCCATTCTCCAGGCGGGTTCCTAACTTCAGCAACTTTTAAAATAAACAATCTCCGTTCTACAGGCGGGCTCCTGCCTTCTTCAACTTTTAAAATTTAACAACCTCCGTTCTACAGGCGGGCTCCTGACTTCAACAACTTCTTCAAAATAATTCAGCCTCCATTCTCCAGGCGGGCTCCTGACTTTCACAACTTTCTTAAAATGTAACACCTCCATTCTCCAGGCGAGCTCCTGACTTCAACAATTTTCTTAAATGTAACACCTCCATTCTCCAGGCGGGCTCCTGACTTCTTCAACTTCTTAAATGTAAATCATCCTTCATTCTCCAGGCGGGCTCCTGACTTCTTTAACTTGAATCATCTTTTTTCAACTGCTTCCCTCAAAATTGGTGTCTTATTCCTCCGAAATATGCTGGGGACAACGCTAGTGTTTTATTCACAACTATGTTATTTTCCTTCTTCACGGACTACTTCCTTTAAAGATGGTGCCTTCCTTCCACTTGGAACTACTTTCCCCAAGTTGGTGTTTTCACTTCTCTGAAACCCACCGGGGATATCACTGCTGGGGAATTATCTTCCTTCTTTAAGACTAGTTACTTTCCTCCCTTTAACAATGGTGGAGATGATACTGATTCAAAGACCACTACCCCTAAACTTGGGTTATCTTGGTTCTTCCAAGATTGCTTTCTTTAAAACTTGTATCGCTTTCTCTCGCATACTGCTTGGGATTTCACTTCCTTCAAAACTCATGTTATCTTCCCTCTTCCCTAAGTGGCTATCTGATTTCAAGAAAATTTTCGTAATGAGAGAAACTTTTCTGGCCCAATTTGATAATCTTCTTTGTGCCATGTCTTCCTACTGTCAATAATATTTCATTTACCTGCTTCAAAGAAAAGAAATTTTTTTTAGTTTAAAACGTGGTGAGTGGTCGTGCCACTCCTGCCGGGGATGGTTTTTCCCTTCTCCCTTTCCCGACTTTGCGTTTTATTACAAAACTTGCTGGGGGATGATATTATTTGATGGGGATGATACTCCTTTTCTCTTCCTTCCCCGCTCTGTGTTGTCCGACCATTGCGGAACTTGATCGAGAATCTGTCGGAGTTGTTCCTGTATCTCGCGAATCCGCTAGGGATCCTTATAACCTTTTAACTGTTGCTTTTCTGTTTTTCTCCAACTTCCCCTGGAAATTTGGTTCTCTTGGGATCTAGACCCATTCATCATTTGGTCTTGCGACCAACTTCTTTTCGCTTTGTCGCATTATCTTTGACCTGTCCTATTCGCATTTTGCTTTGCACCATTTTCGTAACTGGTAGTAGGCTCTGAAAATCCTTTTCAAAAACAAACTGATGGGGAAGTAAAGTCTTTAAACCAAGAAATGAAAAAGCGATGATTTCAAAAAATAGAAAAAGAAGAAATCTTTCTGAACAAATGCTGGGGAGAAAGAAAGAAAAGAACTTATCTGAATGATATAACCGATCCCAACGATCATGTCGTGCATTCCGGATTAACCAACCCAGTCTATTTGTATCAATCAATCTTTCAGATGGCCTCATCTTGCTAGGGATAAACAAACACTCAACTCTTTGCCAAATGCGGACCCTTTCCGTCAATCTTGCCTTGTCGCCTCATAGTGCCCTTCGAGGGTTTTCATTAATAAGACGCTCTCCTTTCTCTCAACTCTCGTCGCCTTATGGTGCCTGTGAAGGTTTTCACCGATAAGACTATCTCATTTCTCTCAACTCCCATCGTCTTATGGTGCATGTGAAGGTTTTCACCGATAAGACTCTCTCATTTTATTTTATTTTTCAGCTGGGGATTGGAGTGTTGTCGATATGACTCTCTCTACTGGGGATTCTTTTCGGCTATCAATTCATTTCCAGTTCATGATCCTCTTCTCTGCTGGGGATCGGGGTGTTATCCCCGACTTCCGTTTGCATGACTTGTCACTTCTCGGATACTGATCGGGAGGTCTTTTTGGACATCAATATGGGTTTCGTGTATGGCTAAAGAAACGGGGTATCAAGAGTTCAAAATAATTTTGATGGTTAAAACAGTACAACTCTTGGAATCACACTTTCTTTCCAAAATTACAAACACAAACTTCTGCCACAGTTCTTCTTGCTTGGGGATTTTTTTTTGTTGTTACACTATGTTACATTACGCGCGCTATGTTACACTATGACCGAGCCATGAGGCGCCTACGTATCATTTTTTGAGGAATCAGGTCAAACGTAGTTCCCATTCCTTTATTTTCTTGTGACTTTCTTTTGCCTTTATTATCATTATTTTTTCTCTTTTTATTTTTTCTTTCATTTTAATTACTGATTCCAAAAGAGGGATATGAAAGAATAAATAAGGCTCAAAAGGGGAAGCAAAGGTTAAAGTGTTTGGATAGAAGAAAGAATTGCCTCCGTAATTTCATTCTCCGATAGATGCCAACTACAAACAAACATCAATTACAATCAAAAGAAATCATACATAATATATCTTAACTGCATCGGAATTGATAGTCATGTCGACGCATTTCCCTTCGATATCTGTTAAACATAAAGCGCCATTGGACAATACTCTAGTTATAATGAATGGTCCTTGCCAATTCGGAGCGAACTTGCCCTTTGCTTCTGCCTGATGTGGCAGGATTCCTTTCAACACCTGCTGCCCCACTTCAAATTTTCTGGGGTGCACCCTCTTGTTGTAGGCTCTCGCCATTCTCTTTTGATATAACTGGCCATGACACACAACTGCCAATCTCTTTTCATCAATCAGGTTCAACTGCTCCAACCGGGCTTTGACCCACTCGTCATCATCAATCTCAGCTTCAGCGACAATCCGAAGGGATGGAATTTCAACTTCCACCGGTATTACTGCTTCAGTTCCATATACCAACAAATAAGGAGTTGCACCTACTGAAGTCTGAACAGTAGTGCGATAACCCAACAATGCAAATGGTAATTTCTCATGCCATTGTCTGGACCCTTCTATCATCTTCCTCAGTATCTTCTTTATGTTTTTGTTAGCTGCCTCAACTGCTCTATTCGCCTTGGGACGATATTTGCGGTGTGCAATCTTAAACTGTTGACATACCTCTTTCATCAAATTGCTGTTAAGATTAGCACCATTATCCGTAATGATCACTTTTGGGACCCTAAATCTATAGATGATATGGGAGTGAATAAAATCCACCACTACCTTCTTGGTTACCGACTTGAAAGTTTTAGCTTCAACCCACTTAGTAAAATAGTCGATGGTCACCAGAATGAATCTATGATCGTTGGTAGCTGCCGGCTCAATAGGTCTAATGACATCTATGCCCCAGGCAACAAATGGCCATGGTGCTGACATTGTATGCAATTCTGTCGGCGGAGAATGAATCAAATCTCCGTGTATCTGACATTGATGGCATTTTCGCACGAAATTGATACAATCACGCTCTATAGTGAGCCAATAGTACCATGCTCGAAGAATCTTCTTCGCCAACACATATCCGCTCATATGTGGCCCACAAACTCCAGCATGTACCTCTGTCATAACTGTCGTGGCTTGACTAGCATCTATACATCTCAGCAATCCCAAATCTGGGGTTCTTTTGTACAGCACTCCTCCACTGAGGAAGAAACCATTTGCCAATCGCCGAATGGCTCTCTTTTGATCTCCGGTGGCCTGCTCCGGGTATATCCACATCCTGAGGTACTCCTTGACATCATAAAACCATGGCTCGCCATCCATTTCTTCCTTTATCATGTTGCAATAAGCATGCTGATCACGAACCTGGATATGCAACGGGTCAACATGAATTTTGTCTGGGTGGTGCAACATCGATGCTAAAGTGGCCAAAGCATCGGCAACCTTATTGTAACTCTTGGGATGTGTCTGAACTCCACTGATCGAAATCACTTGCTCAGATCGTGCAAACATTGTCGATATGGTATGAGCTTCAAATCTCGTGTTTCCCATTCACCCTGAATCTGATGCACCAGGAGGTCCAAGTCTCCCAAGACCAAGACGTCCTGGACATCCATGTCTGCAGCTAGTCGCAGACCCAAAATGCATGCCTCATACTCAGCCATGTTGTTGGTACAATTGAAATGCAGCTGAGCCGTAACAGGATAATGACGTCCTGTTTCATAAATAAGTATCGCTCCTATTCCAACTCCCTTCGCATTTGCGGATCCATCAAAGAAAAGCTTCCAACCTGGTTCCTCAGGTAATTCCAACTCATCTATATGCATCACTTCTTCGTCAGGAAAATACGTCCTCAATGGCTCGTATTCTTTGTCAACAGGATTCTCAGCCAAGTGATCGGCCAGTGCTTGGGCTTTCATGGCCATCCTTGTCATATAGACGATGTCGAATTCCATGAGTAATATTTGCCATTTCGCTAACCTCCCTGTGGGCATAGGCTTCTAGAAAATATACTTTAGTGGATCCAAGCATGAAATGAGATAAGTAGTATATGATGACAGATAATGCTTCAATTTCTGGGCCACCCAAGTTAGGGCGCAACATGTCTTCTCGAGTTGAGTGTACTTAACCTCATATACTGTAAACTTCTTGCTGAGATAATAGATGGCTCATTCCTTCCTTCCTGTAATGTCGTGTTGCCCCAGCACACCGCCAAACGAATTCTCCAGGACCGTTAGATAAAGAATTAATGGTCTCCCCGGCTCAGGTGGAACCAACACAGGTGGATTTGATAAATATCCTTTGATCTGGTCAAATTCCTCCTGACATTCTGCCGTTTATTCTACCGCGGCATCCTTTTTTAGTAGCCGAAAGATGGGTTCACAAGTTGCTGTGAGTTGAGCAATAAATCTGCTGATGTAGTTCAACCTTCCCAACAGACTCATTACTTCTGTCTTGTTCTTCGGCGATGGCAAATCTTGGATAGATTTGGTCTTTGACGGGTCCAACTCAATACCTCGCCGAATGACGATGAATCCCAAAAGCTTCCCAGATGGAACACCAAATGCACATTTGGCCGGGTTGAGCTTAATATCATACCTTTGAAGTCTTTGAAAAAACTTCCTTAGGTCTGCTACGTGGTCTTCCTGACGCTTGGACTTTATGATCACATTGTCCACGTACACCTCAATCTCTTTGTGGATCATGTCATGAAACACAGTGGTCATTGTTCTCATGTACGTTGCCCCAGCATTCTTTAAACCAAATGGCATTACCCGGTAGCAATAAGTCCCTCACAGCGTAATGAATGTCGTATTTTCCGCATCTTCTTCATCCATCAGAATCTGATGATACCTAGCATAGCAATCTACAAAAGATCCAATCTCACGTCCGGCACAATTGTCAATCAAGATATGGATGTTGGGTAAAGGAAAGTTGTCCTTTGGTATTGCCCTGTTCAAATTGCGGTAATCGACACACACCCTGATCTTCCCATCTTTCTTCGGCACTGGCACCACATTGGCCAACCAATCAGGATATCGAGTGACACGAATAACCTTTGCTTGCAACTGCTTGGTTACTTCCTATTTAATCTTCACACTCATATCCGTCTTGAACTTCCTCAATTTCTGCTTGACGGGAGGGCATGCCGGGTCAGTGGGCAATTTATGAACCACTAAATCCGTGCTTAACC